>NC_141552.1:45491250-45842500 GCF_021556685.1 Rattus norvegicus
CACTTACTAAAAGTAAACCTTATGAAACATACACAGAAGTTAGCGACTTGCAGTTGAAAAAGATACTGGGCAACAAAATTTGGTTTTAGTTCCTAACAGATTCTGGAAAGTTAGTTTAGAACTTGCGGACTATCTCTGGAGGAATGTTGTCTAGTACACACAGCTCTGGGTTTGATGCAGAATGAGGCTCAGTTCATAGGTACTAAGAAATGGCTTTCTGCTTAGAGTCCCCATTTCTTTTCTTTCAGTAGTATGATAACTAGAACCCAGGGCCGCATGTATGTTGGGCATGCACTATGCCACTAAGCCATGGCTGTAGTGCGGGAGTCTGTAACGTGGACTAATGTACTCCTCTCAAGGAAATTTGTTTGTATGAGGCAGCGCTCGTGGTCAGAGTTGTATTGGAGCTGTACCTGTTTAGTGTTGACTTATAAACTGCATGACCCGGGCAGTGGTGGGGCAGGCCTTTAGTCCCAGCACTTGGGAGACAGAGGCAGGTGGATCTCTATGAGTTCGAGGCCAACTTGGTCTACAAAGCAAGTTCCAGGACAGCCAAGGTTACATAGTGAGACACTGTCTTGAAAAGCCAAATTAATTAATTTAATTAAATAAACTCTGTGTGTGTAGTGGGTGTTGTGTAAATGTTATGCAAGAGACTTGCGAATAAAAGTAGCCTAAATCCTTACAAAAGTAGTGGTAGTTTGTGTTTAAAGCATAACATACGTATTTGCTCTTTTCTTTCGGCTGAAGGAAAATCTTTTGTTCCATTGTTGTTGTTTTGGTCTTTCATTGAGTGCCAGGGAAAATGTTACCTTATCTCTCTAGAGAAATTTCACTTCTATACATTGGCAGCAAAACATCAAAGCCTGTTTTTAATCTAAACACTGTCTAATTTGCAGTAAATTCTGCCCAGAATATTACTGTAGAACAGGCTCTGGTTTTGGCCTCAACAGTTCTGTGGTCGTCTGTTCTGTGGGTGTACAGTTGAACGCTGCTTTTGTTTCTAGTTTGCCATGTACTGCCTACTGCTGTTCTACAAAGTCTTAAAGGAAGAGCTCAGCCCTATACAACCTGTTGGCAAGTTTCTCTGTGTGAAACTCGTCGTCTTTGTCTCCTTTTGGTAAGTGTTGCTTTCTCTTAAATGTTCTTATTTTATAAATACCAGAAATAAAGCCATTGGTTAAGAGTGTTTTAAGATAATGTGAGTATGAGGTGGGAAAATGTCGTTGTTTACCTCTTTGAAAAGCTAGTCCTGTGCCAGGCGGTGGTGTACACACCTTTAACCTCAGCACTTGGGAGGTAGAGGCAGCCAGATCTCTGAGTTTGAGGCCAGGTTGGTCGGCAAGTTCTAGAGCAACCATGGTTATATAGAAAAGCCCTCTATCTGAATGAATGAGTGATAGAATCCTAGTAATTAATACTAATACATGTGTAAACACACTTGAGAATCAGGCCATTACTTACAAGCTGTTAGAACCTAGAATCTAATTATTTGTATATGGTTTCAAAGCAATAAAAAGATATTTAAACCAAATGATGAAGTTGTGAGAATATGTAATAAAATTCATCTTATGAAGCTAATAGAATTAATTCATAAGACAAGGTAGTATCAACACAACCTGTTTGGGAATATGCCCTGAAGGCAGGGATACTATGGAGTCCTGGAGTGCACTCTGAGGCCTTAACTGTTTCTAGTTGCGTATTTTTTAATCTTTTGGTATATGATACATTGTGCTTATTGTGTGAGTGGGGCATGTGTATGCTGTCTGTGCATACTGAGGTCAGAGAGCAATCCTCCACTTGAGACAGGGGCTTCTAGTTGCTCCTCTGCACACCTCAGGCTTGCTGACCTGCAGTCTCTTCCCACCCCCTGCTCCTGTGAGGAACACTGGCTGGGTGTACAGTTGTATACTGCCTGCTGCACCAGCATCACCTGGGCTCTGAGATCCCCACTCAGGTCCTCAGACTCCCGCAGCAAGTGCTTCACCCAGTGAGCCACCTCCCAGCATATCCATGTTGCATATTGTTAAAACCTTCAGGCATTTCAGGGTTCAGATATGACACTGACCTTTTCTTGACTTATAGGCAAGCAGTACTTATTGCTTTGTTGGTTAAAGTGGGCGTTATTTCAGAAAAGCGTACCTGGGAATGGCAAAGCGCCGAAGCTGTGGCCACAGGCTTGCAGGTATTTAGTGCCATCTCTGAACTCAGGGCACTTTCTTTTTCCCTTTTTTTTTTTTTTTTTTTTTTTTTTGTTCTTTTTTTTCAGAGCTGGGGACCGAACCCAGGGCCTTGCGCTTCCTAGGCAAGCGCTCTACCACTGAGCTAAATCCCCAACCCCTGAGGGCATTTTCTTGTTAAGCCATTTGATGCAATATTGCCCTGAACAACGTGCCAACAGTGGGGTGAGACTGTCAGCTGACCGTGTAATGCAGTGACCTGTAGGTACTGACTGCTGATGATTTTATTCTTGGTCCACTTCTATCTGCATGCTACCTTTCAGTCCTTGGGTAACATTGAGAAATACTGACTGAAGGAATGCAAAAGAAATGTAAATCATGGCTTGTCATGTTTTGAAGAATTGAAAAAGTTTTGAAAATGAATTTAGTCTAGAACTTTAAAAAAATTGATACCCTAAATAACTTTGAAAAAGTTAGTAGTTTGGAAAACTAGATTTAACCACAAAGATGTCAGATATTTTTGTTGCCATTTGTAGGATTTCATAATCTGCATCGAAATGTTCTTTGCGGCAATTGCCCATCATTATACGTTCTCCTATAAACCCTATGTGCATGAAGCAGAGGAAGGCCCCTGCTTTGACTCCTTCCTCGCTATGTGGGATGTGTCTGATATCAGAGAAGATATTTCTGAACAAGTAAGGCGTGTCGGTAAGTAACAGGCTGAGCGTGTGCGTGCGTGTGGGGGCCAGAGATGAACCTCGGGTGTGGTTCCTCAGGAGCTGTCAGATTGGGTTTTGAAACAGTCTCACTCCTGGAGCTCGCAGATGTCAGCTAGGATGGTTGGCCAGAGAGCCCGAGACCCTCCTGTCTCTCACTGCCAAACACAAACCCATGCCCAGCTTTTTATCTGTGCTTTTTACCTCAGCTGCTTCATGTTTGTGTGGCCTGCACTTTACAGATTTCTCCTCAGCCCAAATATGTGAGTTATTATATTTCCCCTGCCTTGGCCACTCCGTAGTTTTTAAGAAATAAGAACATGTTTAAAGCCTTACCATAATGTAGGCACTTCAAATTCAGGGGAGATAACGGGGAGGGGAAGCTACTTTTAGAACCCTGTGTTTAAAAATGGTTAATGAGTTTATATTGTCGTACAGGGAGGACAATGCGAGGTTACCCGAAGAAGAAATGTTTCCCTGGAGACCCGGATCATAATGAACACTCCAGCCTACTCTCAGCGTCTTCACAAGACTCTTCCAAGCCGTCCTCACCGGTGGGCCTGTACCAGGGATTTGGACAGACCATCACTTCACAGAGCCCCATTTCAATAGCCAACCTATATGAAGAGATCTTGAATGAAATCCCAGAAGAGCAACAAAGGCTCTACTCAGGCCAGGATATCACTATGGACATCCCAGAAGAGCAGCCGCGGCATGATACAGGCCAGGATGTCGTTCACCTTCCTTATAGACAGGAGCTTCCTTATAAAAACCACTATCAAGACCACATACAAACAGTCACTTCACGGTATTTACTTTCTTCACCAAAGCCATCTGACGATATTGTGATTGACTTCTCAGACTCTCCAGAGGGTTCGGACTCATCCACAGACTCATGAAGCTGCCACCTCCTTTTTATTGGCAGCGAGATCTGCACGGTTCAGAATATTACAACATCTCAAAAATCGGCAAGAAACATATGTATATGTTTTATATACCACAATGTTTAAACTGTTAGAACATCATATTCAAACAGTAGATAACAACTACTAAACATTAAAAATAAAATTCAATCAATGCTTCATACCACTGCATGAATGTAATTCTCTGGACTAAAAATTCAAATTAATTGAATTTAGTCAAATCCTAATCATGTGCCATTTAACTTTACATAATTATACTGTATTTAAACTCTTAAAATTCTTATGTGTCTTTTTTTTTTTTTTCTTTCTTTTTCTTTTTCTCAAGACAAGGTTTCTCTGTATAGCCCTGGTTGTTCTAGAACTCTATGGACCAGGCTGACCTCAAACTCAAGGGTCTGCCTCCCACATGCTAGGATTAAAGGTGTACACCACCACTGTCTAGTTATGTGGGGCAAGTAAAATGGTATCAGAAAAAAAAAAAAAAAAAACTAGTAAGGTCGAACAGAATAAGGAATCCTGGCAATTCCCATAATTGAGAACTGTAGATGTTTGAATCTGCTCCTGACCTGGGTCCTGTCCTGAAGCACGTGACCAAGACAACCCACTAAGGACCATGACAACTAGTCACAAAGCATAGAGCCTAGCATATCTAGATAGGCCAGCTAGAGGGTTTAGCCAATAAGCTTCCCTTCCCATATATTTCTTCCTTCAAAGGTATGTAATCTCTGGTCAACCCTGAGTAAGGCCTCTTTTCACCATGAATAAACAGTTTGGACAAGTAAGGACTATCTTTGATCAAGAACCTCCTTGAGAAGAGGTCTTCGTTATGCTCATCCTGAGCTAAACCAGATTTCCCTGGCCCTGGGCTCACTGCTGGCCCACTGGCTCCCAACCCCTTCATGGTGAGGCAGAATGCAGAACCACATTAATACTTCAACAAAAATTGCTTGATTAGAAATCAAACATTTTTTGAATTTTCGACAGTGTTGTACACCTGTGATGGTTTAAATATGCTTAGCCCCGTGGGAAGTGGCACTCTTAGGAGGTGTGGCCTTGTTAGAGGAAGTGTGTCATTGTGGAGTTGGGGGTGGGTGAGGGGTTGGAGGGCTCATGTATATGCTCAAGTCTGGCCAGTGTGACAATCTCCTGCTGCCTGTGGGTCAAGATGTAGAACTCTGATCCTCTAGCACCATGTCTGCCTGCACACTGCCATGCCTCCTGCCATGATGATAATGGACTGAACTTCTGAACCTGTAAGCCAGCCCCAGTTGAATGTTTTCCTTTATAAGAGTTGCATTGGTCATGGTGTCTTTTCATAGCAATAAAACCCAAACTAAGACAAGTTGGTGTCAGGGGCTCTGGGTTTAAGGATCCAAAAATTGCTGAAGGAAGACCTCAGACTCAGATAGTAATCAAAAACAAAGAACGTTTATTCTGCAATAATAACCAGCATGCAGGGTCAACCATTCTTTAAAATGGCAACCCCAGACAAAGACATGCAGGCCTTCTTATAGGGAACCAGAGGACCTCTCTAAAAGGATTAAGCAATCTACAGTTTCATTGGTGGGTGCTAGAGGGTTACAAATAATCAGTGTTCTACACTCCTATTGAAAGACCCCAGCTTAGCAGCAGTAACGCCATTTTGCAAGGCTGTATTTAAGATGACTGGTTCAGGGAAAGGTTAGAACACTGAGTACACAGCGGCTGCCAAGCAGGATGTGTTTGGTTGAAGGCCTGGCAACAGGACGACTTCGGTTGAGCACCTGACAATGAAAAAAAAAGCCCCGGGAGAGGTCCCACACCCTGGTGGGGGGGCCGAGTCAGTCGTTATGTTCCAAGAAGGTAGCTAAGAAACTTGCCCCCGGGCTGAACCCTTGGGGGGCCGAGTCAGCCGTTATGTTTCAGGAAGGTAGCTAGGAAACTTGCCCCCGGGCTAAACCCTTGCCATATTAGAATCCACCAATTATATCCCTGTAACCATGCATCTGCTTCTGTATGCTTGCTTCTGCTCCCCAAAATCCTATAAAAGCCCATCCTTGGTTCCGTGGGGCGCGCCAGTCCCCCAAGTGACTGAAGCGCCCGCAGGTGCCTGTGCCTGTGTATCCCGACAATAAACCAAATCCTCTTGCTGATTGCATCCTGTGGTGTCTCGGTCTGGTCTTTGGAGTTAGAGGATCTCCATCCCGAGGGAAAGTTCTACCTGAGAGCTTTTCATTTGGTGCGTTGGCCGGGAAAGGAGATCCTCCACCCAGGGACCACCGACCACCCACTGGGAGGTAAGCCGGCCGGCGTCTGTCTGATTCTGTCTCGTTCTGCCTTATTCTGTCTGTTCTGTGAGCGCTCAGCCAGGTCTGTTCTGTGAGCGCTCAGCCAGGTCTGTTCTGTGAGCGCTCAGCCAGGTTGTTTGGAATTTGGGCGGGACGAAGAAGGAGCTGACGAGCTCGGACTTCTCGCCCCGCAGCCCTGGAAGACGTTCCAAGGGTGTTAGGGGCCCGACTTTTCGGGGCCCAATCTGGGAGAGGAGAAAGATCCGGACTAACGGCACTCTGTCTGTATTTTTGGCTTTCAGAGGGCCCCGGACCTTTGCCACCTCCATCTGACTTTTTGCTTTCAGTTTGGTACCAAAGCCGTGCAGCACGCCTGTCTGTTGTTTGTTTGACTGTTGGTGTTGTTTTCTCTGTGTTCTAATCTTCCTTAGAACTAACATGGGACAGTCCCTAACAACGCCCCTAAGTCTCACTCTTGATCATTAGAAAGACGTCCACGACCGGGCACACAACCAGTCTGTCGAGGTTAAAAAAAAAAAAAGGAAAAGGGCAGACTCTCTACACATCCGAGTGGCCCACTTTCGGAGCAGGATGGCCAGTGAATGGCACATTTAATAAGATCATTATTTTACAGGTTAAAGATCGGGTCGTCCACGGACATCCTGACCAGGTTTCTTATATTATCACTTGAGAGAGTCTCGCCTTAAACCACCCCCCCCCGGGCGGAACCCTTCGTGGACCCGAATTGGCCTCCCCTCAACCCCCAGCCTGTCCCCTCGGCCCCGCCCGGTCTGCCGGCCACGTCTTCCTCTCTCTACCTTTGTGAAATCAGAGCCTTCTAAGAAACCTGTCCTCCCGGCAGACCCAAACTCCCCTCTCATAGATCTTCTCTCTGACAGGCCCGGCTGAAACGGAGGAGGCAGAGCTGCCGGCCAGATCAGTTGCCGGGCCACAGTCTGATAAGGGTTTCTCCCCTGTCGCAGGGAGATTACACAATAAGCGCGAGGTGATGCCAGATTCAACCTCCCAGGCTTTCCCACTTAGACAGGGAACCGGTGGCCAGACCCAATACTGGCCGTTTTCAGCAGCTGACATTTACAATTGGAAACAACACAACCCTTCTTTCTCCAAAGATCCGGTGGCACTCACCGACCTAATAGAATCTGTTTTACTTACCCACCAGCCTACTTGGGATGACTGCCAACAGCTCTTACAGGCCCTCTTAACCTCAGGAAAAAAAAAAAAAAAACAAAGTGTTCCTAGAGGCCAAAAAGCATGTTCTGGGAGATGATGGGCGTCCCACCCAGCTGCCTGAGGACCAAACTGGGATTTTAATACAGCTGAAGGTAAGGGACACCTACGCCTTTATCGCCAGTTGCTTCTAGCGGGTCTCCGAGGGGCTATACGACGCCCTACTAATTTGGCTCAGGTAAAACAGGTATTACAGGAAGCAGGGGAAACTCCCTCCGCCTTTCTAGAGAGACTTAAGGAGGCCTATCGTATGTACACTCCCTATGACCCAGATGACCCAGGACAAATGACGAGTGTCTCTATGTCCTTCATCTGGCAGGCTGCTCCAGGTATCAGGACTAAGTTAATCTTGGCCGCCGTAGTTCAGGGCCAAAAAAGGAAGGGAGATAGGGGGGAGCTCGAAAGGGGCTGAAGCTGGATAAAGATCAATGTGCCTATTACAAAGAGAAAGGGCACTGGGCCAGAGAGTGCCCCAAGAAGCCTGGCGGACCCCGAAAGCCTCGACCACGAACCTCCCTCTTGGCTCTAGATAAAGATTAGGGAGGTCAGGGCCAGGAGCCCCCCCCCCGAGCCCAGGGTAACGCTTAAAGTTGGGGGGCAGCCGGTTACTTTCCTGGTAGACACAGGAGCCCAGCATTCAGTCCTCACCCAAGCTTCAGGACAACTCAGCGACCGGACGGCCTGGGTACAAAGAGCTACTGGTGAGAAACAATACCGATGGACTACGGACCGCCGGGTTCAGCTGGCTACTGGTAAGGTGACCCATTCCTTCTTACATGTTCCGGACTGCCCGTACCCTCTGCTGGGCCGTGATCTGCTCACCAAACTAAAAGCACAAATTCATTTTGAGGAAGGAGGGGCCCAAATAACTGGCCCCCACCGAACTCCCCTTCAAGTTCTAACCCTATGAACCGGGACAGGACACTGGCTTGGACAGAGACTGGTGGGATGGGGTTGGCGCTCCAACAGCCCCCCTTAATTACAACTCCAGTCTCCATAAAACAATACCCCCTGTCACATGAAGCTTATCAAGGTATAAGGCCTCACATTACGAGGCTTCTAGATCAAGGCATCCTAATCCCCTGCCGGTCGCCTTGGAATACGCCTCTTCTGCCTGTTAAGAAACCCGGCACTGGAGATTATAGGCCAGTACAAGACTTGAGAAAGGTCAACAAGAGGATAGAAGATATTCATCCGACTGTTCCAAACCCTTACAATTTGCTCAGTAACTGTTCATCGATGAGAAACAGGGGTATGCTAAAGGGGTCCTAACACAAAGGTTGGGACCCTGGAAACGCCCTGTGGCCTACCTGTCTAAGAAATTGGACCCTGTGGCCTCCGGCTGGCCACCGTGCCTAAGGATGGTGGCTGCTATTGCTGTCCTGATCAAGGATGCTGGAAAATTGACTTTGGGACAGCCACTCACCATCCTAGCACCCCACGCAGTGGAGGCCTTGGTAAAGCAGCCCCCAGACCGCTGGCTCTCTAATTCTCACACCAAGCCTTGTTACTGGATGCAGAATGGGTTCAGTTTGGGCCCGTAGTCGCCCTCAATCCTGCCACCTTGCTTCCTCTACCAGAGGAGGCAGAACAGCATGACTGCCTACAAATCCTCGCAGAAGTACATAGAACCAGGCCAGACCTATCGGACCAGCCTCTTCAGAATGCTGACCACACATGGTACACGGATGACAGCAGCTTCTTGGCAGAGGGAGAGCGAAAGGCTAGAGCTGCAGTCACTACGGAGGACAAAGTGATTTGGGCGAAAGCCCTGCCTGCTGGTACCTCCGCACAACGGGCTGAACTCATCGCCTTGACTCAGGCGCTCAAGATGACAAAAGGTAAGAGGCTAAATATATATACAGACAGCCGTTATGCCTTTGCCACAGCACACATCCACGGGGAGATCTACCGGAGGCGGGGGCTGCTCACATCTGAGGGTAAAGATATGGCTAAAATTCTGGCCCTCTTAGAAGCCCTATTCTTGCCCAAAAGACTGAGTACATTGTCCAGGACACCAGAAAGGGCACAACCCAGAGGCACGAAGAAACCGGCTGGCCGATGCCACGGCGCGAAAAGCGGCCATGAGCAAACAAATCTTGCCCTTAAATAGCCCAGACCAACCCACGCCCCCACCAGTGGGACAAACCAGTTGGGTTTATGCCCATGAGGACATAGAGCTCCTAAAAAAATGGGGGCCATCTACCACCCTCAACTAAAACAGTGGGTCTACAAAGAAAAGACAGTTATGCCAATGAAAATGACTTTTGAATTGATCTCCTTTTTACATAAATTAACCCATTTGGGGTTTAAGAAGATAAAAACCTTACTAGATTGGGAAGAGATAAATCTGTGTTTTTTTTTTTAATCGGGACAAAGCGATACAAAAGGTGACTGAGAGTTACAAAGCGTGCGCTCAGGTTAACCCGGAAAGGACCATGATTAGACAAGGAGTTCGTCCTAGGGGACACCGTCCCGACATCCATTGAGAAATTGATTTTACTGAAATTAAACCAGGTATATATGGATACAAGTATCTCCTAGTGTTTGTAGACACCTTCTCAGGATGGGTCAAAGCCTTCCCCACGAAACACGAGACTACAAAAATGGTCACTAAGAAGCTCCTCGAGAAAATCTTTCCCAGGTATGGCATGCCTCAAGCGTTGGGGTCGGACAACGGGCCCGCTTTCGTCTCCCAAGTAAGTCAGTTGGTGGCCAAATTGCTGGGGATTGATTGGAAATTACATTGTGCCTATAGACCCCAGAGTTCAGGTCAGGTAAAACACATAAATAGAACAATTAAGGAGACTTTATCCAAACTTACACTTGCAACTGGCTCAAAGGATTGGGTGGCCCTCCTTCCCCTAGTTCTATATCGGGCCCGGAATACCCTGGGCCCCCATGGTCTAACTCCTTTTAAAATAATATATGGAGCACCACCCCCATTTGTCCATTTCTTTGATTCAAACATTGCTGATTTTGCTGACAGCCCTTCTCTGAGGGCCCATTTACAGGCCCTACAGATTGTGCAGAGAGACGTCTGGAGACTTTTGGCCGCTGCTTACCAGGACAAGCTTGAGCATCCGGTGGTGCCACACCCGTTCCAGATTGGAGACACCGTGTGGGTGCACAGACACCAGACCAAGAATCTGGAGCCACGGTGGAAAGGACCCTACACCGTCCTCCTGACTACCCCGACCGCCCTAAAGGTAGACGGAGTCTCGGCTTAGATCCACGCACCACACGTCAAGGCAGTCCGGTCTGAGGAATTGACTAATCACAACACTACACCCCAGACATGGAGAGTTCAGCGCACTCCAAACCCCTTAAAGTTAAAACTCCTACGTGGCTCCTCCTAGCCCTTTTGTGGCCTAGAGTCAGTGGGGGAATAAGCCCCCACCAGACAGAAATTTCTTGACCAAGTCGAGTGAAAGATTTCACTCAAAGTTAACAAAAAAAAAAAAAATGGGGGAATGAAAGACCCCAGCTTAGCAGCAGTAACGCCATTTTGCAAGGCTGTATTTAAGATGACTGGTTCAGGGAAAGGTTAGAACACTGAGTACACAGCGGCTGCCAAGCAGGATGTGTTTGGTTGAAGGCCTGGCAACAGGACGACTTCGGTTGAGCACCTGACAATGAAAAAAAAAGCCCCGGGAGAGGTCCCACACCCTGGTGGGGGGGCCGAGTCAGTCGTTATGTTCCAAGAAGGTAGCTAAGAAACTTGCCCCCGGGCTGAACCCTTGGGGGGCCGAGTCAGCCGTTATGTTTCAGGAAGGTAGCTAGGAAACTTGCCCCCGGGCTAAACCCTTGCCATATTAGAATCCACCAATTATATCCCTGTAACCATGCATCTGCTTCTGTATGCTTGCTTCTGCTCCCCAAAATCCTATAAAAGCCCATCCTTGGTTCCGTGGGGCGCGCCAGTCCCCCAAGTGACTGAAGCGCCCGCAGGTGCCTGTGCCTGTGTATCCCGACAATAAACCAAATCCTCTTGCTGATTGCATCCTGTGGTGTCTCGGTCTGGTCTTTGGAGTTAGAGGATCTCCATCCCGAGGGAAAGTTCTACCTGAGAGCTTTTCATTTGGTGCGTTGGCCGGGAAAGGAGATCCTCCACCCAGGGACCACCGACCACCCACTGGGAGGTAAGCCGGCCGGCGTCTGTCTGATTCTGTCTCGTTCTGCCTTATTCTGTCTGTTCTGTGAGCGCTCAGCCAGGTCTGTTCTGTGAGCGCTCAGCCAGGTCTGTTCTGTGAGCGCTCAGCCAGGTTGTTTGGAATTTGGGCGGGACGAAGAAGGAGCTGACGAGCTCGGACTTCTCGCCCCGCAGCCCTGGAAGACGTTCCAAGGGTGTTAGGGGCCCGACTTTTCGGGGCCCAATCTGGGAGAGGAGAAAGATCCGGACTAACGGCACTCTGTCTGTATTTTTGGCTTTCAGAGGGCCCCGGACCTTTGCCACCTCCATCTGACTTTTTGCTTTCAGTTTGGTACCAAAGCCGTGCAGCACGCCTGTCTGTTGTTTGTTTGACTGTTGGTGTTGTTTTCTCTGTGTTCTAATCTTCCTTAGAACTAACATGGGACAGTCCCTAACAACGCCCCTAAGTCTCACTCTTGATCATATAACCAAATAAACCAAATCCTCTTGCTGATTGCATCCTGTGGTGTCTCGGTCTGGTCTTTGGAGTTAGAGGATCTCCATCCCGAGGGAAAGTTCTACCTGAGAGCTTTTCACTATGTCATGAGCATTCGTGAAATAGGGCTGTCCAGTGTAGATGGCCCATTCTAAAATAAGACATTTCCTCATTTCTGTGGTTATCCCTAGGCTGTTCTTTGGGAGAGGGTTTTATGATCTTGTTCTGGATTTTATGATCTGTACCTAGAGCTGGTATCTTAGGACCCTCATCCTAGCTGCCTAGAAGCCAGTATTCTGCTAGCAGTCCTCAGATGAAGACGTAGAACTCTCAGCTCCTCCTGCACCATGCCTGCCTGGATTTTGTTATGCTCTCATCTTGATAATAATAGCTGAACCTCTGAAACTGTAAGCAAGCCCCCAATTAACTGTTGTCCTTATAACACTTACCTTGGTCGTGGTATTTTTTCACAGCAGTAAAACCCTAACCAAGACAGAAGTTGGTACCAGGGTATTGCTGTGATAGGCCTGACTATGGTTTTGTTTGGAAGAATCCAGGTTTTGGGACTAGATTTGGAAAGCAGTGGAATATTTTAAATGGGACTTAATGGGCCCAAGAGGTTTTAGTGGAGAATTTCAATATGTGGCCCAGAGACTGTTTTTGTGGTATTTTGGTGAAGAATGTGGCTACTTTTTGCTCTTGTCTGAAGAGTCTGCCCAAGGTTAAATTCAAGAGACTCAGATTAATTGCATTTACCAAGGAAGTCTCAGACACTCCCACCATAGACTGTTCTCTGGTTAAGGCTCATGAAGAGCATTTTAAACAAGCATAGCAAAAGAAAAATATAAAATATATGGTTCAAGTATTAAAGGGGCACCAGGAAGTGAAATGGAGATGAATCCTGGGTTCAAGGATATTGAACTGGATTGAGGGAGTGGTGACCTTGGGGCAAGATCCTATCCAGCACAGTTGAGGTCTAGGCTTGGCAGAACAAGCCTTTAATCCCAAGAGGCAAAGGCAAGCAGATCTCTGATTTCAAAGCCATCCTTGAACAGAGCAGGTTCTAGGTGAAGAAAAGCTTAAGTCCAGGCATGATGGGAAATACCTTTAATCCCATGGGGACAGAGCCAAGCATATCTCCAAGTTCAAGGTCAGTCAATCTACAGAGCAAGTTCCAAGACAGCCAAGCTTAATCAGTGAAAGAGTTGGAAAACAGAAAGCTAGTGAAATGAAATAGAACAAGTGGGGCCATGTCCCAGCTCCAGCAAGCAGCAGAATTCAGTAGCTTTGGCCATGTGGCTCTGGCTTTAGAGTCAAGAATAGAAGAGACTGCTGGGACAATTGATGCTGGTTAGCTGGAGCTAAAAAAATTAGCAGTGATTAAGAAGAGACCAGCAGGGGTTGGGGATTTAGCTCAGTGGTAGAGCGCTTGCCTAGGAAGCGCAAGGCCCTGGGATCGGTCCCCAGCTCCGAAAAAAAGAACCAAAAAAAAAAAAAAAAAAAAAAAGAAGAGACCAGCAAAATATCCAAGAAAAATAAAATTAAAAATAAGAGAGACCAGCATCACGAGGTGAAATCTGGGAAGTGTTTCCTGAGAGCACAGAGAAGCTATGTCCAGAGGTAGCCAAGGCTGTACCTGATGTGCAGTACCTGATACGCAGTTGTACTTGGTGCTGTGTAAGAGTTTACTAGTTTTGAAGGGGTCATGGAGAGCATCTGAGGCTGGGTACTGTGAGCGGCCAGGGAAGGCCGGCCATTGGTAAAGGTGCAGCCTCAGTAGCAGTTGATGGCCAGGACTGAAGGGGGGTCATGCTGATATGCCAAATCTTTTAAATTCAGATGCCATTTTAGAAAATCAGACCTAAATTTGAACTCGGGTAAGCTAACAGGCTGGTACCTAGCATTAGTTTCCAAGTTGCCCCCCAACAAAACCTGAGCCTAGTAATTCCCCAAAAGACTAGTGTTTCCAGGTTAGACTCTCAACAATACCAGCTTCTCCAGGTTATTCCAGCAAACCTGCACCCCCAGGTTACAAGCCCATCTCTTGCCTAACAACCACCAATGTAGAGGGGAGCAGAAATTATTGGCTCCTAACACTAGCCAATTATGTTAAAGGCTACATACAGTAGCTTTCCAATTAGATGCTTGCACATGTACTCCCTGCTTGATGCTTACTATAAAGCCTTGCCCCATAGACATTCGGGGCTCCCCCACCACCAAAATTGTCCTGCATGACAGTGATGTGCTGGAGGGGTGGCCCAAGCTAGCTGGAATAGAATAAAGACCCTAATGTGAGTTACATGAGACTGGCTCTTGTCTCTGTTTGGGGGCTCACTAACATTTCCCTGGCACAACAATTCAAAGGATTTGAGGCTTGGCACCATGAAGAGAGCCTATGAGAGACTATTGGTGAACCCTAGTTCATCAGAAAACCCCAGTGTATTGGAGATGCCAGTATCATAGGATGATCACTGGATTGGATTGGATTGGATGGACTGGATGATTCGCTGGATGGATGATCATGATTGGAACATTGGTGAGAAAGACATCTGGCAAAGAAGTATTCGGACAGATCTCTCCACATGGACAAAGGCTGTGGAGATACTTATGTCTCATGTAAATGCTCATTAAAAGGTGACTTCAGCCGAGGAGTTCAGTAATCTAATCCATGGACAAGATGACCCATTCTGTGGACAGCCAGGCTTTTCCCCCAGCCATCCCTGTCATTGCTTAAAGGCCACATGAAAAAAGCAGTCATGGGTGGCAGAGATGGGGATTATTCGTGGGCTCAATAACATGGTCTTCCACTCACCAAAGCTGACCTGGCTACAGATGCTGATCTGCCAACAGCAGAGACTAACACTGAAGCCCAGATAAGGCACCATTTCCCACAATGACCAGCCAGCAACCTGGTGGCAGGTTGACTACATTGAACCACTTCCTCCGTGGAAAGGACGTTTTGTTCTTATTCGAGTAGATACTTACTCTGGTTATGGATTTGCCTTTCCTACACATAATGCTTCTGCCAAAACCACCACAATACCTTCAAACCCAGCACTTGGGAAGTAGAGGCAGGCGGACCTCGAGTTCCATGCCAGCCTGGAAAAACAAAATCAGATGAAAATAAATGGAAGGATGCCTTGTGAGTCAGAATATAGCATTTGATCGGCATGTCCACACTGTGCTTATAAGTATATAAATTCAATGTAATCGCCATCAGAATCCTAATGGCATTATTTAAATAAATAATAATCCCAAAATTCATATAGAAATGAAAAGTATGGCCACACCTCTTGTGAGGAAAGTTGGACACTCCCTGACGTGAACCCAAGCTGGGTGCCATGGCTCACCTGCAGTCAGCCCCACATGTAAAGCTGAGGCAAAAGGGTCACTGGAGCCCCAGAGATTGAGATTAGCCTGAGCAAGAGAGTGAGCCCTCCCACCCCCCATCTCTAGAAAAAAGAAATTATTACAAAGCTACAGTGGTCAAAAATATGGTGGCCTGGAATGTTGACTCAACAGTTAAGAAAACTAGCTGCTCTTCCAGAGGAGCTAGGATCGATTCCCAGCACTAACATGGTAGCTCACAGCCCTCTGGGAAATGTAATAACCTCTTCTAAGCTTAGTGACCAGGTGTGCACACTGGTACACAGACATACATGCAAAACCCTCAAACACATAAATAATAAAAAAACGTTTTAAGGAAAAAGAAACGTGGTGCTAACAAAACAAGTCGAATGAAATGGGCAGTTCAGAATAATTGTTGACAAGGGCACGGAGTGGGCATAGTAACGTAAGATGGAGCCAAACTGAGGCCATTTTGAATTAAACAAACTGATTGGGATTAAACAAACTTTAAGTTCCCAAGACCTCCCTGGATGAGCTACATCTTGGTTGGCAAGTTGAGATATGAATATTAGGCAGGTCTGCTCAACACAGTTGAGAGCAGGATACGTGTACCACAAAGAAATGTTCCAAGTAAAGTCCCCTATCCCTGAATCCTGATTGGAGGAAAATGTAACTAACTTGGTACAGATGGTTGTAGCTTTTGTGATTTTTGTGCTTAAAAGCTCTGTGGCATTCTGGCTCAGGTTGCAGTTCAATTCCTGAGTCTGTTCTGCATCCCTGATAGATCAGTGGCGGGTTGATTACAATGAACTTTTCTGCACTGACCTGGTGTTTGAGTTGTCTTAGATCCGAGTGGACCCCACCACAGTAGAAAAAATAGTTTGCATCCAGGGTATTATCCCAGGAAATCTGGATTCCACATACCAAAGCATGAAACTGGACCCTTATTTTACACCAGACACCAACTTATGGTGTAAGACATGCAAATATGAGACCTATAACCAAGTAAGAGAGTACACGAGTCCCCGGACCATGAGCTTTGGCAGTGACTTTAAGACGACCACACCATCAGAAGGCACCATCCAAGCTTCCAAGGTCCTACACACAGCTATAATGGCCACATCAGCCACCAGCATGACGTGATATCCCAAAGTGTGCAGTGGTGGTATGCATGCCCTGGCTGTAAGCAACAGCTCTCTAATTAGACGTCAGACCTGCTCAAGAGAGAAACAGCTAACTAATTGTGTTAGTAATTATTGGAGGGGAAGCTATACCACTGATCTAGTAAATCATCGTAATCCTGGGGAAAAACTATAAGCTGTGTCTTTAAACCCACAGATGAGTGTAGTCTTTACCCCTCATCAAGGGAACTTCTGTACAACAGATGGAGAGCATTAGAGAACACCTCAACCAATCAAAATATAGAGCCGCTGCAGAGCCCAGTCCCAGTGGACACATTTATAAAACGCTTCCACACCTACAGCTCAGGAACTTTGTGGAAGAGAGAAGAAAGGTAAGAATCAGAGGATCTGGGAGTTTGCTGTGGGATTGTGTCTCCAATGTGAGCTGAACAAGGAGGACACCAATGGACAAACTGGGCAAGGAAAAGGCTCACAGGCCTCAGCCCTATACAAACAACTATAGGCAACTACAGAAAGCTTGGACTAGGAGAGATGGTCCATCCCAGGGAAGAACACAATAATACCTGGTTATCTAGGACCACATGGCCAGCCTTGAAGATGTAAATATGAATTTAAAACACTATATAGACAAATCAGGTTATAGTTAGGAATATATATGGATATACATATATGCATACAATAACAATGGTAAAAGAGGCCATGGATTTGAAGGAGAGCAAGGAGGGGTAAATGGAGGGTTTAGAGGAAGGAAAGGGAAGGGGGAAATGTAATTATACTCTTAAAAAAATTAGAATATCGCACCATAAATTTAGTCCATGAAGGCAAACCAATGACTGAAGAGGACTTCATCTGCCGCATCCACAGCAGACGGTGTCTGTGTGCACGGCCGCAGGCTCAAATGGCCCTAGATCACACAGCTCTATAAGATAGCACCAGGACTGGGCATGTACCTGTCCTCGTCATCGCCTCCCATGCATAGCACCCACCTAATAGCTGCCACATCTAGAGACCCTGTAAAGATACAAGGACAACTGTACCAACCAAGAGCTTCTGCAGAGCAAAGGGAAGCTATCAACCAGCAGCGCACATACCAGAAAAGACCTGCAAACAATAGCTATCTTAAGAGGCGTTCTTATAAAGAACTCGATGATAGAATAGCAGCCCTGCTGAGAGAGAAATCCCCAGCAGGTGCTGTCTGCTGCTTCCTGGCTGCAGATGTACAGGCCGCTTCATATTCCTGTCGCCACACCACAGGGCTGTGCCTTTTCATAATCCTTCACTCTGTCTGCACTGAGAGCTGCACATGTGGCTCCCAACACGTCCCACATCAAGCCTCATTCCCTTGCTGCTTTTAGTGCAGCCCTTGTCCAGGATAATTTGCTGATTGGACACTATCAGCAGCCTTGAGATTATTTCAAAAAGACCCCCGTTCCCCTCACCACTCCTTGTGTCTGCAACCTAAGACATGCTGTGAACCATATTCCAGAGGAAACTCTGGATCCAGTGATCTGGTGACCAGGAGAGCCAGAGTCTGCCAGGGGGAGCTTAGACATAAGCTATGTAAACAACATGCTGGAACCTGGCTATAAAACACCGGCAACCATATTCCTGGAGGGTCAGCAACTGGGGTCAACATGGGCAACATTTTCCTGAAGGATTAACCAGGTGAGTGAGACCTTCTCAGCATCTGTAACCCAGTCTGCAAGAAAGAAACCCAGAAACAAGAACGGTTTGTAAAACAAGATCCTTGGGAGTAGGGGTGGGGGCAACAACTGGGCTGTGACCGATAGCTAGGACCAGGCAGTGATGCATCTAGAAACCAGGACCAAAACACCTTGTGCTTAGTGTTGAGCATCACAAAGCAACGTCAGCATCGCAGTGAAGCCCTGAGACCGTGATCACACAGCGAATGTAAGAGAATCCTTGGGACGGCCTCTACTAGAGACTGAACAAACAGCCCTGTCCCACCCAGCGCTCCCTATGCTCACTCCTGCCAAGTTTGTTGTTGTTCTCTACCCTCCCCCTTATTTATTTCCATTTCTCTGTGGAAAATAATGCTGGGCTGGGCTGTTACCTGAAGCTTAACCTCTCTTCGCTCCCTCTCCTCTTCTGTCATCCCTCCCCTACCTCTACTGCACCAATACTCTCCTTCCTTCCTTTTCATACCCACGAGACCAAATACACAAGTGCACAAGGTACTCTCAGTACCCTTTACTTCCTAAGATTGTAAGGGATGATTGGTGTTTCCTTGGCTGTTATGGTATTTTCATAGTTGGCCTACCCCTGGATAGCAATTATTGTTGCAAACACGTTGTCAGAGTACTAGGACCACGCCAGGAACAGCAATCTAGAAAAAGAAAACACCTTAACTTTGTTACACCCGTATCTCTTGGACACTATGAACACTTTCACTAAAAGAATAAAGGTGACATCATTTTTTAAAAAAATTATTCTTAAGTTTATTTTTCCAAGTGTATATATATGTGCTTTGAGCTCTCAAGAGGGGATCAGGTCCCCTGGAACTAGAGTTATAGATGGTTGTAAGCCATATGTGGGCAAGGAACCAAACTTAGGTCCTCTGCAAGAGCAACAAATGTTCTTCCAAATATATATATGTGTGTGTGTGTGTGTGTATGTATATATATGTATATATATGTGTATGTGTATATGTATTTATGTATGTGTATATATTTACATGTATTTATGTATGTGTATATATATTTATGTGTATATATATAAAATATTTTATATATTTTATTTTATGTGTATGGATGTTTTACCTACCTGTAAGTCAATATACCAGTGTGCAAGCCTGGTAGCCACAGAAGCCAGAAGAGTGGATCAGATCCTCTGGAACTGGAATTTTCAGACTGTTGGGAGCTGCCATATAGGTGCTGAATTGAAACCCCAGTCCTCTGCAAGAACAGCCAGTGCTCTTAACTGCTGGGCCGTGTCTCTAGCTCTAAGGTAATATAAATTAAAAAAAAATCAGTCAACGACCTAATAACAGAGGTTTAAGTTCAGGGCAAAAGCACAGGAAACTGGAATACCAAGCGGTGCAGCTACGTGAAAACTCCCAAACCCACAGGAGCTATACCCAATGAGAGGTCCTGAGAGCTCAAAGAACTCAAAGCTGCAAAAGAAAAGGTCACGTTATAAAGCCTGGCTCATCAAAATGGCAGAGTTCTTAACAAAATTTTAAAAGAAGAAAGTTAGGAATGAAGTATTTTAAGGCCTGAAAGACAGTAACATCCATCAGTCTACTATACCCAGTGTGGCGATCTGAAGGAAAATGGCCCCCACAGGCTCATAGGGAATGGCATTATCTGAAAGAATTAGGATGTGTGACCTTGGGCTGGAGAGATGGCTCAGTGGTTAAAGAGCACTGACTGCTCTTCCAGAGGTCCTGAGTTCAATTCCCAGCAACCACATGGTGGCTCACAACTACCTGTAAATAGATCTGATGCCCTCTTTTGGTGTGTCAGTAGACAGCTACAGTGTACTTATATACATTAAATAAATAAATAATTCTCTTAAAAAATGTGTGGCCTTGTGGAACTAGGTGCAGCCTTACTGGAGAAAGTGTCACTAGGGGTGGGCTTTGAGGTTTAAGAAGCTCCAGTCAGGCCCAATGGCTCTTCCTGCTACCTTTGGATTAGGGTTTGAATCCAGAACTCCCAACTTGTTGTCTAGCACCGTGTCTGCCTGCCTGCCACCATAACAATGTCAGACTAATAAACCTCTGAACCGTAAGCCAGTCCCAACAAAGTGTTTTTTCTTTATAGGGTTGCTGTGGTCATGGTGTCTCTTCACAGCAGTAGAAGCCCAAACTAAGACCCCCAGCAAGCTGGTGTTGCTGAAGAGGCCTGGGGGAGTGTGCACCTATAGGACACACTTAACTTCCCAAGACTGCTGAGCCAAGCTAGCGGAAGACACTGGAAATTACTTTTTGAACTGAAGAAAACACACACCCACCCAAGAGGCTACAGGAAAAAGAGATGCTGAAACTGTAGTAAAACAAACGGAGACGGGAACAGCAAACACCATAAAGTGACAGGAGCAATGGGCATTTTCTCAGTGACACTGTATGGCAATGCTCCCAAATCCCCAATCACAGACACACGTGAGGAGCTTGGCGTCAAAATAAGGACCGATTTGTTGCCTTCAAAAAAATGTGTCCCCATTATAAACAGATGGTACCACGGGATGAGAGGATGGAAAAGGTATTCCAAACAAATGGAGCTCCAAACAGGTGAAGTGTCAGTGTTCTAATACCCGGCAGCCAGAAAGGCCTAAGGAAGTCATTTTATCTAAGGTGACAATCTGTCAAGAGGACATTACGGTTCTCAACTTCCATGCACCCAGCTGATGTGTGTACCTATTTCATAAAACAAAAACTGCTAATGTAAAGTCAAAGATCAGGGGATAGAAAAACAGCTTAGCATTAGTGCTTGCCACACAAGGATCAAGACTGGGGTATAGAAAACCCCATTACCAACATCCAAGCCAAACAGCCGTGGTGCTTGCCTGCGATGCCAGCGTTCTGGAGGCTGGTCAGATAGAGTCGCTATTCTTGGTGCGCTCTGGCTTCAGAAAGAGAACATACCTCAGTAATGGAGAGTGAGTGACTGAGAAAGATGCCATATCAACTTTAGGGTTCAGCGTATATGCAAGCTAGCACATCCATGCTCTCCTCACACAACCACATGCAGATGAATTTCTAAAATTAGATTGACTTCTTTTTAAACATTTATTTATTTTATGTATGTGAGTACACTGTAGCTGTCTTTGGACATACAGAAAAGGGCACTGGATCCCATTACAGTGGTTGTGAGCCACCATGTGGTTGCTGGGAATTGAACTCAGGATCCCCCCCCTTAACCGCTGAGCCATCTATCCAGCCTGCAAACAAAAGTTTTAAGTTAAATAAAAAGCCACAAATGAATCCCAACACACAGTGAGTGACTTCAATATCTCCTTCTCACTAACAGATAGATCATCTGGGCAAAAAGTAAACATCTCAGCTAAATGACCTCATATATCAACAGACCATACAGAAAGTACGGAACAGTCTATCCAAACGCTTCTGAATAGACATTCTCAGCAACCTGCAGAACTGACTCTAGAAAGACCATAATAGATCATGTACTAGGACTTAAAGCCTTAACAAACATGAGGAACTTGAAGAATTAACTTCTCTTATTTTGATCACGACGCTAAAAGTCAACAGCAAGAGGAACTACAGAGCATGCAAACCTGTGGAAATTCAACAGCACACCATTGAATGGTGCAGTCAATGAAGAAACAAGGCAATAAAAGCTTAGAACAAAAGCAAAGGGAAAACAGAACATGTGTATACCTATGGGGCATAACAAAAGCACTCCCAAGAGTTAAGTCGTCGGTAAGTATGCCCACATTAAAAACACAGACAGACAGAGGTTCTCAAGTAACAACGTACCTTAAGAGTCTTGGACAACTAAGCACAAGCCAAACCCAAAACAGTGGCTGAAAAGAGGTTATTAAGATGAAGGCAGAACTTAATGAAACAGAAAAGATTCAGCGAGGCTGAGTTGGTTCTTTGAGTAGATAAACAGGGAATGAGGACACAGCTTATGACTAGCATGGTCAGAGCTTGGTCCCCAGCAGTTTACTCATATAATGTAATGTCAGTATCAAGGGAGTAGAGACAGGAGATCCAGAAATTAAAAGTTATCCTCAAAATAAATAAATCTTTAAAAGGGAGGGGGCAGGGCTGGAGAGATGGCTCAGCGGTTAAGAGCACTGACTGGTCTTCCAGAGGTCCTGAGTTCAATTCCCAGCAACCACATGGTGGCTCACAACCATCTGTAATGGGATCTGATGCCCTCTCTGATGTGTCTGAAGACAGCTGCAGTGTACTCATATATATAAATATATATCCTGTCCAAAAATAAATGTAGGTAGGAGGGAACACACAGAAAGAAAGGAGAGAAGAAGAGAGAAGAGACAGAGACCGAGATGCAGCAGGGTAAGGACTTTCTGAAAAGTGCTAGATCACTCAGAAAATAATATCAACAATTAAAAATGGGCTCCCAAGAAGTTACAAAGCTTTGCAACAGGGTATTCAAATCAAGATTTGAATTTACACAAATTCTGCTTTAGCATTTTTAAGCTTTTGTTTGCCATCAATGTTTAATTTTCTTTTTGTCAAAGTAGAGAAGGAAACATCGCCTCCTGAGGACACTTCTCCTATGCCTTCCACTCTTTAATACACCCAGTACCTAACAGAAGCAGGTTCTGGTTCACAGCCACTGCTGACAGACTTACACATTGCCCCACTGTAAGCCAAAATCTCAATTCCCTAAACATGTGCTTAACTGACATGCCCACGAGGTGACCCTTTTTAAATCACTAAGAAGTTCCAACAAAATGGCTCCCTAATCTAGAAACAATATCCTTGTCTAGAAAGCAAAGTCTATATTTTAAAAATAATGTCACACACACACGCTTTTAAAAGTTCGACCATGGGTTTTATTAATGCCACCGTACAACATGGTTGACGGTTCCAAGGATTCTCTTACATTCGCTGTGTGACCGTGGTCTCACTGCTTCACTGTGATGCTGATGTTGCTTTTGTGATGCTCAACACTAAGTACAAGTTCCTCTCCTGCTTGTACTTGGATGGGATTATCTAGGACCACTGCAGCCTGCTTCCAATGGGACGCTTCACCTGAGGTGTCCAACCTGACCTCGTCATCCAGGCACAAATGAAACCAAAATGGAACCGCGGTCAATCGGCCAGACCTGCACACACGGACCTGGAGAAAGTAAATTGTGAACAATCCATCAAGGAAAGTAAGTCTTTTTTTTTCCTTTTTAATCAATTTGAATACAAAAACTAAAAATATATTTAGCCGTGCATTCTAATTTAATTTTAACGAATTTCAGACACTAATATTTATCTAATCTATGTTTGCATGTTGTTCAGAAAATAAGATTTAACTTTAACCTCAGAGGAAATGATAGCCCGTTTAGGGTAAATGTCTTGGAATGACAAGAGGGATCATTTGTAGTTGTCCTTACCTTCACTTCTCTATTGGAAGTGTTCAAATATGGAGTCATCAGATCTAATCTCAACAGTTCCACTGGCTGGCTTAAAGGAATGCATGGCAAGGAAGATAAATCCAAACAGACCCGGATAGGCACCTGAGGAAAGAGTCCATGTTCACTTTCGTCATTTTCACAGTCAGGGCTCCCTCTGGAGCTGATCTGTAACCTGCTCCTTCTGACACTGCTTTCTGTGGTCTAGTTACTTTATGTGTCAGTCCTAAGGTCTGAAGGCTCATACCCAGTTCTCAGGACAAACAAACAAGCTAAGGTTTATAGGCAGGTTTGCAGTTTGCTGTGCTTTGTTACCTACAGGCCTTTCTCTTGGATGGAAACACTACACTTTCAGGTGGCCAAAGCAGAACTGTGTACTGACAAGCAATGATCTCACAGTCAATATTAACTGTATTTGACCAGGCACCAAATTCAGCCAGGCATGGTGGCACCTGCCCTAAACCCCAGCTCTCAGGAGACAGAGGTCAACATAGCTTAGGAGAGGCCAGCTTGGCCTAATAATGGGTTCCAGAAGTGCCAAGTCTGCCCAAGGAGATCTTGTCTCTGTCTCTCTGTCTCTCTGTCTGTCTCTCTGTCTCTCTCTCTCTCTCTCTCTCTCTCTCTCTCACACACACACACACACACACACACACACACACACACACACACACACACACGATGCACAAATTCCATCCAAATAGATTCACCCAGAAAAACAAGCTCTTTTCTACAAAGCCATGGTTCTCAAAACCTTGGCTGCAAATTCAAGTCACTGGGGGAGTCTGAAAGGCCAGCTGCTCAGGGGACACACCATGCCAATCTGCAGTCAGGCCCAGGGCTCTAAAGCCTCTTCCTTGTATGAGCTAAGATGATGGTGCTGCTTAGGAGATGCTTTCCTTTCTGTGAGAGACTGAGTTACCTTCAATCTTCCTGAGAATGGCTAGATACACCAAGCCCTCCTAGGCACTCCAGTCTTCCTTATGCCGTGGACTGTTTACGCCAGGATCTGGTAACTACATTCTCACTTCTGCCCCTGGGCCTGAAATACTCACGGACGGCTCTACTGCACCGTACCATACCATCCCCACTTGTGTTTCTCAGCCTGAGCTCCTAGCTTCTCCTGACGCCATCTCACTAGAGCTCAGCACCCTGCAAGCTCTCTACATTCAGTTCTCAAACCTTTCTCTGCACAGCCCTAATGTGCCATACACTCTGTGGCTTTAATGACATCTATGACACTGACCGCCAACTTTATATGCTACACCTAGTTTTCTTTGAATCCAGCTGCTCAATGACCCCCCTGACACCTCTTATTCACAATACAGCTGATTGCTCCCGTTTCCCTACATTAATAAATGGTAACTATCCTTCCTGGTCCTCTCTCGTATTCTACATCCAATCTATAAAGCTCCTACCTTTAAAGTCCACACAGAAGCACACACGGCCCCTGCTCAGTCCAGGCCACCACTTCTCACCGCCTGCCTTATGGCTGTGCCTCTGAGCAGCCTCCCAAGGGTTTTACTCCTAACAGTCTCTGCCCAAAGAGGCCTTTTCAGAGCAGGCTGTCACATTGCTCCACTGCCCAAAGCTCTGTGATGCTGCCTAAGGATCTGGATTTACCCACTGGGCATGTCCCACCACACCACGTCGGAGATTTTCACACTGGGCAGCTGTCCAGGGTTTTTATGGAGTCAGAAATGGCCTCCTCGTTCTTGAGGGCAGGGAGAGCATCTATGTGCAGCGGTGTTAATGCTGGAGTTGGAGATCTTGCCCTCTCTCTGCCATGGAACACATGGCTAACTGAGGAGTCTGTAGTCCCTGTCCAAGCCCTGATCCTGAAGGGTGTAAGGATGGGTTTTAGGCAGGGTCTCTGTGGACTCAGCAGCTACAAAAATGTTTGGTAAAGCCAACAATGTCTGGCAGGGCTGTGGGCACACTGCTTTTTCAAGGAGCTGACCATCCTGACTGATGTGCCCATTTTAAGTTGCCATCATTTCTTGTTCTCGTTGACTTGAGTCAATCTACCAACCTCCTTCATAGTCAGAGTCAACAAAGGTCAAGAGGCTTCCTAGTCATAGCAAGAAAATCTGTGGTACCCACTGCCTTCTCTCGTTAAGATTATTAATGTCCCTGTCAAGCTCACAGTTTTAAATGGTCTTCTCATTGGCTACAGTAGAACAGCATTTTGAATGGCTGTGGATTCTTTCTTGGGCTCCCCCTGCCTGGCTGGCTGTTAGCAGCGAGAGTTGATTTGGTGTCCTAGGCTGACTGGCTCTAGGTTGGCTGCCAACCTGCTGAACTGTTCATGTCCACCTGGAGTATACAGGACCCTGAAAGTTGATCACTCTGGCCATACTCTTAATCCATCTTTCACAGAGAGCCTGCTCCCATCACATACCTTTGATTTATACTGGTGTACATGTTCTGCAGAGTTGGTAGCAATGTACGTGGTGACAGGGGATTCTTGATTTTTACAGTTCAAGCCTCCCATGAGGAAAACATTCCTGACCCAATCTAAGGTGGCATATAGGACATATTAGGGCTGTAAGGCCAGTCACTTATGGAAGCATGCCTCCATTCACCTGGAGGGTGTGTACTATAAGGTAGGACTTCATGGGGGTTCATGCTTCCTTCTACCATCCTGGCAGGCACTAGATAAGAGTCTGAGTGCCTGGGCTTGCCTCCATAGCTTCCATGGGCTTCTGTATGTGTATACTCTTGCACACATGTACACACAAGTATACAAGTACAAAAGTGGAGATTAGAGGTAGATACTGGGTGTCTTCTTCAATTGCCCTTCTGTCTATTTTTAATAGAAGGTTGAGATGGAAATTTCTGCCATCATGGAGTGTGTTCCTCAAACTGTGAGCCAAAATGAACTTTTACTTTGGGTGCACTTGTCAGGCGTTTTGTTGTAGCAGCCAGTAACTAATACATACATGTGATCTGGGAATGTGTGCCGTATGTCTACAATTCTAGCCCTTGGAAGATGGAAGCAAAAGGATCAGGAGCCCAAGGTTACCCTTGGCTACACACTGAGGCCCTCTGGGCTCCATCAGACCCCATCTCAAAAAATACGAGGTAAGTAAGTAAATAATAAAACGAGCAGGTAGTAGGTGCTCGATGAACACTTGTTGAATAGTTGTTACTGTTTATATTCTTTTAACAACCTCTGATTTTTTTGAATAGTTGTTACTGTGTTATATTCTTTTAACAACCTCTGATTTTTTTTGAATAGTTGTTACTGTTTATATTCTTTTAACAACCTCTGATTTTTTTGAATAGTTGTTAATGTATTATATTCTTTTAACAACCTAACAATTTTTTTTCATTAATTGACATGGTTTTCTAGTGGTCAATCATCATAAGAGAGGAGAAAATACCTAAGGCAACAGGTAAACACACTCTAAAATATAAAACTGCCAAGGAAGGTTAAGGATTGTCTTTAGAAAGTGGTCAAGTGACCATGGTATATGGGCTAACTATGGGTGTTATGTATGTTATGTAGTAACACAGTGGGTGGGACTTAACCAAGGCTTATTCGTCCAAGAACAATGGGGGATGGAATGCAATAGTTATATGAAAACTATACAGACCACAAGGGGAAGAGGGGTCGTGAGTGGGAGATACTGTGAAAAGGCAACAGGAACAGTCTATTGTAGACCCTGACAGAATTAAAAGCTGCTGGAGTCAGGACCACGTGGGAACAAAATAGATAGGGACTGGAGAGATGTCCCAGCAGTGTTTACTGCTCTGGCAGATGCCCAGGGTGCGATTCCTAGCACCCACATGGTAGTTCACAAACACCGGTAACTCTAGTTCCAGATCTAATCCCCTTTTAGACTACATGAGCAATGCATACACAAGATACTCATGCATACAAACACGCACACACTAAAGTAAGTAAATAATTCCTTTAAAACATCACAATAGAAAGATAGATGGTGGCAGTTTGGGACCATGCACAGAAACAGCTTAAACATCTCTATCTTGTGCTAGGTGTATCCTCTTTATTAAATCTTCACCAGAGAGATAGTAAACTAACTTTAAAACCTTGGTTAGCCACATCCCCCACCCGCCCCAAAGGTAGTTAATTTATTCCTTAAGTAGGTACTGTCAAGGAAGACATCAGCATCCTTAAGTGCTTACTAGTTAGAACCCTCAGACATCATTTCTCCATCTTCAACCCCATGTGGCTTCCCCAGGCACTGTCTAGACACATGTTAAATGCACACGTCACTTCATTCTAGCACAGTGCAGTGTCACTCTCTTTCTAAATCCCAACTCCTTGCTTCTTAAACCGACACTAACCTCCCTCTTGAGCCCCACACATCCCTGCTATGCAGACAGATGGTTCAGATCCGGACTCCAGCTGCCCATGCCACTCAGTAGACAATCTGAAGTTTCAATCAGAAATTCAAGCTTTGGATACAGTCCTCTGGATGCTTCTTTGTTACAAAAGTACAACTGTTTATTGCAAGTCTAAAACCTCTTATTTGTCTTTTATTCTATAACAGTGATTCAGAGCAAACTGTATTAACTTTAGTCAGTATTCATGACAAAAGTCCTTGGTTATTCTAACGTTCAGGTTGATTGTCATCCCTGACACGTTCCTTTACTCCAGGAAACCCACAATCCTTTTTATCTAACTAAACCTGCTAACTAGGTAAAAACTCAAAAGGAGAGACAAAGACACCAGGAGGCATCCTGACTGAACAGTTCTCTATTCACTTACCTGAAACTGGTTAATAAACGGTGCTATGTTTAACCCAAGAGTGTGTTCTGTTCCTTGAACAGCACTCTCTTCTACCAGCGTCTGTGACTCCACCAGCATTCCAAACATCAGCACGTACTGCGGGAAAATCTTGCCTCCAGACTGCAGTAAACACCTGAAAGGGGGTAAATATTTTTAAAAGCCTTTTAATTCCCTGAATCTTATAAATATAAGCAAGCATCGTGAATTAATGAAGGATGGATGGTATGTAGTCTAGTGGACCTTGTCACTATTGGCTAGTAGTACAGAATCTAAACCACTAGAAATAATTGCCCAAGAAGTCATATTTGGACTGTTAGCTCAGGAGACAGACTAAGGTAAATTCTTAATAACAGGCCCCAATCATTAATTGTGAACCATCCTTACATGGAAGTCAAAATGCTCCAAAATCCACCACTTTTTGAATACTCATACAATAAAGTATGTGGGAAATTCTATATATGACTTCATGAATAGGTCTTCATAAAAACACAAGTACACTAAAGATACTGTAAGGCTGCTTTAAGACTGTATATAAGGTGTATATGAAACACGAATAAATAACATGTGTAGACGTAAGCTTCTCCCACATGCTACCACTATGTATAAGTAATCAGCTGCAACACTGACTGGGAAAAAGAAGGTCTCATAACATCATCACTAGGAATGGCTTAGTGCACAGGGTGTAAAGTGTGTAGTAAGTTCCCTGAACTGTCCTGTAACCTTTCTGAACATCTGAAATGATTCACTTTCTATACAGGATTAAACTCTCCAAATGCAAATATATAAAAAATGAAATAGTCGAGGAAGGAAAGCAAGACAAAAGTTAACAGACGCCTCTCTCATGCAAGTGCATTTACTGCAACCACACTTCCGTTCCCCTTCACTCTCCCTTTGGTGCCACGGGAACTGTACTAACAGTACTGCATGGCTATAAAAAGCACTTTAAGTAGACTTCCTTGGGCAGAGAATTATGAGCAGAAGACCAGTGCCTCGTGGGAAGCCGGCACTCCCTGCATGTGTGTGCCAGGAGTTTCTATAGCAAGGACTTGGAGGCCATAACAAGGCAAAATCAGTTCCCACATGAGGGACGGGCACTAAAACTACCATGGGATATTGCTTTGCTTTTCATGCTGAGCTGTGAAAGGAAGACAGAGTAAGGTCTGTGAGACCAAGTGAAGCTACCGGACAGCAGGTCTTACTTCTACTGAGAAATCTGGGTATCTACTACTTAAACCTCCAGAACAGGGACTATAGAGAGGTGGTCACCGTGTCACCATGAATATCTTTTGCAGTTCACTTTATACCCAAGTTACAAATTAACCATCTACCAGTTAGTACATATCTAAAAATAATGTGCATACATGTTCAAGCTTTTGCTACATAGCTTCCCTAAGTAGATCATTAAGCCTTAGAGGCTGGGGAGACAATTCAGTGGGTAAGGCATTAGCAGTCCAAATGAGAAGACCAGAGCTTAGGTACACAGCACCCAGGTAAAATAACAGCCTGCCGTAATTCTAATACTTACCTAGGGTGGGGTGGGGCTGGGGGTAGTCCTCAGGGCAAGTTCAGGAACTAGACTAGCCGAATCAGCAAGCTGTGTGTTTACTGAGGAGCATGCGGGGAGAGCACTCAACACTTAACTGGAAACAGAACAGCAGGAACAAAGGATGCACCAAGTCAGGTGGCATCCAGTTTTAGGCTGTCTGTGTACAGGACTCACTCTAGGCTTACACAGTCGTGTGCTTACAGGTAAGTAGAGAGGAAGTAGCCTGGGTTACACTATGACTTACGTCTCCCAGGCTGATCCTCATACATAGGAGGTGTCTGTGACTTGCTCATCCTACGCTGTTCCTAACAACTTGTTTGAGTTCGAGAGAAAGTCAGTAGCCAGTCTCGATTAGTGAAATTACTCATCTCTTAATAAAGCAGCACAACTTTCAACAAAATCATCCCTGCTAGCTAGTGAGCGATTATGAAATTAGCCCATTACTTGTTAATTTTCTGCCAATTTACTTTAACTTTCCAAAAATTTGAAGCTCAAGAAAAGTTCCAAGAATGGTAACAAGTGCTTCCCTTATTTATTAAGGCATCTCACACCAAACTGGAAGGAACATTTCTCCACAATTAATTACTTTCAAATTAAATATTTATTGAAAATTAATAAATCCTCCAGGGGCTGGCAAGATGGCTAAGAGGTTAAGAGCACTGGCTGCTCTTTCAGCGGTCCTGAGTTCAACTGCCAGTAACTACATGGTGGCTCACAACCATCTGTAATGGGGCCTGATGCCCTCTTTCAGCACACAGGTGAATGCAGAGAGAGTCCTCATTCTCATTCATATATATATTCTCCAACATTACTTAAGTGGCTTATGATTCCAGTCAATTCTAACACTATCTACTTGTACCACACAAGTTAAAGGGCTCCGTCCCATATGACAGTCCCTCTTCAGATGCCAATCCTAAACCCCAGGGGTCTGGTATACTGCAACTGCTAATACACATGTGGCATACACACAACCACACAGCCCCCTCTTTGAGGAAATATCTGATGATCTGCTAATGTAGCTCACAGAACTAAGAAAACACATCACCTCAATCAGCTCACTACAAAGGATAAAACTCAGACATGGGAGGCTGAAGAGATAGCTCAATTGTTAGGAGCATTTGTTGCTCTTGCAGAAGACCTGATTTCAAGTCCTAGCACCTGTAACTCCAGTTCCAGGGGATTCAATACCCTCTTATGATGTCTTCGGGCACCAGACATGCATGTGGTACAAATACACACATGCAGGCAAAGCATACTTAAAATAAATACATCTTAAAAAAGAATTTAAAACAAACAACCTCATTGAGAAACGGCCAAACAAGGCACACATAGGGCAGTGATCTATACCAGTACTCTGTTTGATCTTTGTCTTGGTTTTCTGGTGTTCTGTTGCTTGTTTGTTTTTCTCACAAAGATCCTTAACACAGGAGTCTCATAGTCAAAAGAATGTTGAGTATCTTCTGTATACCAAGGCCATCTCAGGATCTAGGGACTCCTAGACTCTCAGATTTGTTCTTCAGAAAGAAGAAGGAATGATAGAGAGCTGGGCCTTTCTGTCTGACTCCCCTGCCTAGCCTCAACGCCAGACTGAGTCATCACTAACACCCAGTGATGCCACACACATAATGAGGCCCTATGGAAATCCCCAGGGGTGGAGTTGAGAGCTTCTCCTCACTCGGCGTGTGCAGGTTGCTGGACAGGATGTCCAAAAAGACCATGGACACTCTGTACCCTTCCGTGAGGCTTGCCCTACACTGCTCTCCTGGCTCCTCATCTGCATCATCTTTAACAAACAAGCTAATCTAAGGCAAACATTTTCCTAAATCCTGTGAGCTGCTGTAACAAATTCAACCCAATCAGAGGAGGGTTTCATCCACTGAGGGATCCTTCAACCTGGATCTGGTGGTTTAGACGTATAGACGACGACCTACCATAGGCATCTGGGTTTTGAAGTTGGTGGCTTTCCCCTAGCTTCTACCTCTACCTCCAGATAGCACTACCAGCACTGAACTGAATTAAAGAACTGCGCTGGTGTCTGGAGAACTAACTGGTTGGTGTGGGGGTAAATCCCTGTATAGCTATCACCAGAGGACTGTAGCGAACGGTGGGTTAGAGGAAAAGCAGCTCTCTAATGGAGAGGGGCACTCGGAGCCCCCCACAGTCAGGGGGCGCATTACTCTCCCTCCCCTATTTTGATGTGCCCACCCCCTCTGGAAAGCTTGTAAACTTTTCATTCAGAGCTCTTGTGAAGACTCATTTAGTTATTGGTGATTAACTCAGTTTCAGGAAAGATCTAAATTGTCAACCACAGTCTAACCTGGGAACCACCAGCCTCTACCCCAAACCTGCCTAGAGGCCCTCACAGAACCAACCCTGATGTCAAGGTATAAACAGTAAAACATTCATCTCAACCCTTTTGCCCACAGAATTTAAAAAAGGAAAAAAAGGGGGGGGGGGAGCACAACAACAACGAGAGAGAGAGAGAGAGAGAGAGAGAGAGAGAGAAAGGGAGGGAGGGAGGGAGGGAGAGAGAGAAAGAGAAAGAAAGGGAGGGAGGGAGAGGGAGAGAGAGAGAGAGAGACTTTTAACCCAACCCCCCTGTACCCCCTCCCACCCTCCCACTTCTGGGTTTGCTTTACCCTGCGGGTTTGGTTTACCTGGATATTGCGGCCTTCTCCATGATCTCCTGCTGGATGAGCCCAGACGGCTCAATGACATCTAGTATAATTATACTCCATAACTTGTCTGATTTGGGTCTTTGCAACACAGCAGCTTCATCTTCTATGTGTCGCAGCCAAAACTCAAGTGTTTCCTTAGGGAAGTGATTGGCTTCAGATATGAGGTCCAAAGCAATACAGTGCTGGTCTTTCTCCACAGAACTGTAGGGCTGAACCTGACCAAGGGTTCCAGCAAGTATAGGCAAAAGAGAGAAGCCTTCAGACACATCCAACACATAGAAAGGGTCAGAGGTGCTTGGTGCACTCTCCAAGTTCGTCTCCATGTCCTGACAGTGAGCTTCCATGGGCTGGCTCGGCGTCTCTGGGGCCAGTGAAGACAATACCTTCCTCATTGCTGTCCTGAAGCCTTCATGATATGGAATGTTATTAAGCAAAGCGATCTCTGTGGGCTCTAACACACAGGTCTGCTCCAGAGCTTCTGGTCTACTGGTCTGAAGGTTAGCCAGGGCACTACAGAGCTCAGCCTCATTTCCCAGAGAGAGCAAGTCTTTACTCTTGGTAAAACTTTTTATAACTTCCATTTCATGTTCCAAATGCAAGATACTGATCCCCTGGATTCTTAGGTAACAATCGTGACAAGATGCCTCCATTGTCACTTGGTCTCCAGGCTGTATCCAGTAGTCTTCATTTGTAAGAAAGGAAAGGAGAAAAATTTTATACACACACACACACACACACACACACACACACAATTATCTTAGTTAGGATTTCTATTACTGTAATAAACACAGTGATCGGAGTTGGGGATTTAGCTCAGTGGTAGAGCGCTTGCCTAGGAACCGCAAGGCCCTGGATTCGGTCCCTAGCTCCAAAAAAAAAGAAAAAAAAAAAAACAAAACAAAAAACAAAACAAAAAAAAACAAAAAACAGTGATCAAGAGTACACTGGCGGCGGGGTTGGGGATTTAGCTCAGTGGTAGAGCGCTTGCCTAGGAAGCGCAAGGCCCTGGGTTCGATCACCAGCTCCGGAAAAAAAAAAAAAAGAGTACACTGGCGGGGCTAGAGAGATGGCTCAGTGGTTAAGAGCTCTGACTGCTCTTCCAGAGGTCCTGAGTTCAATTCCCAGCAACCACATGGGGGCTCACAACCATCTGTAATGAGATCTGATGCCCTCTTCTGGTGTGTGTGAGGACAGCTACAGTGTACTCATATAATAAAATAAAATCTTAAAAAAAAAAAAAGAGTACACTGGGGACGAAAGGGTTACTTGGCTCACATTTCTCTGTCACAGCTCAGGATTAAAGGAAGTCAGGGCAGGAACCTGAAGGCAGGAGCTGAAGCAGAGGCCACAGAGGGTGCTGCTTACTGGCTTCCTCAAGCTTTCTTTTCTTTTTTCTTTCTTTCTTTTTGGACACAGGTTCTTTATGCAGGCCTGCTAACCTGGAACTTGCTCTGTAGACCAGGCTGGTTTCAAATTCACATAGGTATTCCTGCCTCTGCCTCCTGAGTACTGGGATTAAAGGCATACACTACTACCACCCAGCTCACCTTACTTTCTTACAGAAACTAGCAACACTACCCCAAAGATGGCCCCACTCACAGTGGGCTGGGCCCTCCCCCAGTCACTAACCCTGAAATCTCTCTACTGGCTTGCCTGCAGCCCCATCTTAAAAAGACATTTTCTTAATTGAAGTTTCCTGCTCTTAGATGACTTTAGCTTATGTCAGGTTGACATAAAACTACCCAGCACAACTGACCTCTTATTAACTTAAGCCGAGACCAGGACAACGCGGAGGCTGCTGCTGTTCTTGGCAGTTATGCCATGGGACTGGTGTAGTTGATGTCTATACGCAGGTGAGAGCAGGCACAAGATAAGGCAAGGCCTGTGATTGGGCAGTGCAAAAGTAAGGTGAGGGCAGAGTTTTTGTAAGGCAGGAGAGAGGGAAGAGAAGAGAAGAAGCAAGATGGAGGCAGAGAAGGACGACCCAGATCTGTGTGGCCTTCAATGGCCACAGGTAGTTATGAATATCTCATAAGGCATGGATTTCTATTAGACAATTTGTCTTTTCTAGGTGGGCAGTTTATATCACTATCAATTGGTTGTGATTTTATTGTGTAGATGCTTTATGGAGTTTGATTTACTGATAGAAATCTGATTGATAAATTATAAGCTTATTGAGTTTTGATTTTGACGGGTTATTGGGAGTTGTGACTATAACCATAGGGGGTGGATGCTGGGAATGTGAGCAAAGTCCGCAGTGAGAGAGTTGCAGAGGGCGGCTGCTGCCAGACTCAGCATGGGCTGGAGACCGGGACACTTTGACTGAGGTGAAAATACCCTGCAGATGCCATGTGGCCCACCAGAGCTGGCACTGGCATGGGATGGTGCAGCTTTTATTAATAGTTACCAACATGCCGAGACTTCTTGCCACAAGTGGGCTGCACCTCAAATGTGCCATGTGGCTGAAGCCGGCCTGAAAACTCCCAGTTCTCCTCCCTGTACGTCCTAAGTGTTGGGAATTCAGACATGAGTTATAATTACCAGCTTCATACTGGTTTTACTACAGTCAGGAGATGTGCTGCCAAACTGAGGAAAATCTGGGGGATAAAAGGAGGCTTCTTCTATAGGTAAAGACAGCTGAAATTCAGGAATGCATGTAATTTTATAAAGACTCATTTTAGCTTAAATACACACTCTTTTCTCTGAACGTAATTTCTGAAAGAACGAAAGAAAGCACAACACCCCTTGAGCAACAGGAAACGTGCATGTTCACAAACATCACGGGTTAAGAAGGACTAAGTACTGCAGTGAGGACCCTGTGCTCCTCTGTGAGCTTCCACACATAGTCTATTTCCACACTGCCCATGGATGACAGACATTCTTCTTCCTGTCAGTTCCACATGAAAATACAATCTCTGTCTAGGTGATGGGGGAGGGGACGCCTACTGGATGGGAAGCTGGGACAGAAAGGTGAACGGAGGCCATACATTTTGACTTAGAACCTTAACTCCCTGTGTTCAATCCGGAGAGACCAAGTAAAGTAGAAGGAAACAGTTGTCCTCTGACCACATGCATGCCATGGCCTATGTGTTCCCCCAAGAAACACCTCACCCTTCACACAAACACACACATACAAATAAATATTTTAATTGAAAAAAAAACCAAAATTATTACTTTTGTGTTTAAGCATTTAAAATGGTCTTTGCCTGAGAATTCTTCAAGAGATATCTAAATTACTGTAAGAGAATGAAACTAAAAACACACAGATTTTACAAATGTAACTTGCTGAGAGCTTTTTCTTAATTTATATATTTTATCATTTCTACAAAGCTCTAGGGTAGACAGGAACATCCTTTTTTCAGATCTGACCCAATAAAAGCTCTGAGAACTTCAAGCAAGACCAGCCAGCAAAGCCACTCAATAAGAGAGCCAAGGTCTGAGTACAAATCTTCAGACTGCAGGTTCCAGTTACTGGCCTTGGCGAATCAGATCCTTGACTAAGAGACTACTCAGAAATGTACTTCCTTCCTGTTATAAATGGGTAGAGCTTTCCCATGACCTTAACTGCTGACAACATTGAAACCCAACAATGTAAACATTCTTCCTAGATAGAAAATACCTTTAATAAGACTTTATCCAGAGAATTCATGGAACTCCAAATTCTTTTACAACAGCAAGACTTTGTACATTACATTTTAATTTTATGTATACATTTTAATCTCTATATTTATTTACTAGGGGTATGCACATGCCCTGGCATCTGTGGAGGTCAGAGGACAACATGGGGGAGTCAGTTCTTTCCTTCCGCCATGTGGGTTCCAGAAATCACACTCAAGTCATTAGGACTGGCAGCAGGCCAGCACCTTACCCACTGAACCGTCTCTCCAGCCCTCTACACGTGTCCTCTATAGGTTAATTACTCATGTACTTAATACTTGTATAACCCTTTTTGTTTAAAAAAAAAAAAAAGAGAGAGAGATGAGGCAGTACTCATTTCAGAAGCATTTATGCTAAAGTTAAAACAGCACTGAGGGTATTAGCAGGATTTCTGAGTAAGGACAACAGGCAAATTCAAATTCATGAAGTATCTCATTTTTCACCATTTTTTAACGCAGCATTCTTTCACCTACTGATAACTAACATTTGAAACGATCAAATAATCAATGAGAGTTACAGCTGAGGGGCATGAAGTGGAGTCATTTTTAAGTTTTTACTTATTTAGAGACAGGGTGTCACTATGTATCCCTGGCTGGCCCCAAACTGCTTCCAGAGTGCTGGGACTAAAGCTATGTGGCACGGAATACAGCACTTTTTGTTTTTTAACAGATGTCTTTTATTTACGTTTTTGGTGATCTCATCCACACAGACAACTCATCCCGATCACAGGCAGTCTCTAGCCCACCTCTAGGGACTCTCAGCTCTTTTCTCCTGCTTTCCGGAGTAATGATTTAATCACTCTTATTATCTTTTGAAACTGGGTCTCAATATGTAGCCCTGGTCAGCCCAGACCTTGATATATAGACCAGGCTGACCTTTAACTCCCAGGTTTGCCTGCCTCCCAACACCCTGACATGCTGTGATTAACAGCATACAATACTGCAGCTGGCTTTAATCTCTGTTCTACACTACAATTCGCTACTTAAATTTACTTTTGAACAAAGAAATGTATAATTCTGAAATATTTAAGTAACACCTCTTTTGCTGAACACTTCATCTCAAACATAATTATTGTTTTCATTCTGGTCACTGATCAAAGCAAAAAACTTTGTTTGATTGGTAGGGGAAAGGTTTGGTTTTTAAAAATTTTTTTAAAGATTTATTTATTTTATGTATCTGAGTACACTGTCCTCCCTCAGACACACCAGAAGAGTGCATCGGATCCCATTACAGATGGTTGTGAGCCACCATGTGGTTGCTGGGAACTGAACTCAGGACCTCTTGAAGAGCTGTCAGTGCTCTTAACCAGTGAACCAGCTCTCCAGCCCCTTAAAAGAATGTTTTAAAAGATTTGTTTATTTATGCATTTTAAAAATGTAAATGGATGTTTTGTCTGCATATCAGAAGAGGCCATTGGCTCCCATGGGACCATGGGTGTAGACTGTTCTAAGCTACCCTGTGGGTATCAAGTGTCCTCTAGAATAGCAGCAGTGGTCTTAACCACATTGCTCCAGCCCCTAAACTTTTTAGTGAGACAATACTTACCTTCAAGTGCCTGTACTGGATAAACAGCCTGTTCCCAACAGGTCTCCTCACTGGGACTTGTGGACAAACTGTGCTCGTCATCAAGCTGGAGAACAAACCAGACCATAATCGCGTCCAGCGTGCCTTCCTTAACAGCAGGTACACTAAGAGAGTGTGGCTTCCTAGTTGCCAGACTTTTTAACTCCTGAAAAGAAATGTAAAAAGGGTGAGAAAACAGAGGTCAGGAAAGTGGCAAGGAGCCAAAACCCTTCGACTAATAAGCGAATGAGAGGCCTTATAAACTGTTTCCCTCAATGCCACACCACAGCCCAACTTCAAAGTGCACAGCCCTGCTCTGCAGTCAGGGAACTGCAGTGAGTCTCCTGGGTATGCAGCAGACATATACACACTGTGGATAAGACAAATCAGAGTGACGGGCTGGGTGACAAAAGTGTGTGGCAAAGCAACAGAGGCCTTTTATTCTGGAAAAGTATGTGTGTGTACACACATATAAAGAAAAGCAAGCCAGGAATAAGGCCCTTCAACAAGTGGCCCAGGGAAAGGAGGAGACTCTTTAAAAGGTGGGATTGGGCTTCTGCACTCTGCTCTGTACTGTTTGGAAGTGTTAAATAGGCAGGCATTGTTTTTAAACTAAAGCCTTTTACAGGGTGTGCAGTGTAAGGAAAAATTCAAACAAAAACTGTAACCATAAAAGGACAGCTGTGAGAACACATGAAACTCAAGAGGGATGACCAAAATTCGAATGTTTCACTCTTTCTTTAAAAGGGGAACAAGAATACCCTAGGCAGGGAATAGGGAGGCAAAATTTAAAACAGAGGCAGAAGGAACACCCATTCAGAACCTGCCCCACATGTGGCCCACACTTATACAGGCACCCAATTACATAAGATGGATGAAGCAAAGAAGTGCAGACCGACAGGAGCCGGATGTAGATCTCTCCTGAGAGACACAGCCAGAATACAGCAAATACAGAGGCGAATGCCAGCAGCAAACCACTGAACTGAGAATAGAACCCCCGTTGAAGGAATCAGAGAAGGGACTGGAAGAGCTTGAAGGGGCTTGAGACCCCATATGAACAACAATGCCAAGCAACCAGAGCTTCCAGGGACTAAGCCACTACCTAAAGACTATACATGGACTGACCCTGGACTCTGACCTCATAGGTAGCAATGAATATCCTAGTAAGAGCACCAGTGGAAGGGGAAGCCCTTGGTCCTGCTAAGACTGAACCCCCAGTGAATGGGATTGCTGCGGGGAGGGCGGTAATAGGGGGAGGATGGGGAGGGGAACACCACTATAGAAGGGGAGGGGTTAGGGGGATGTTGGCCTGGAAACCGGGAAAAGGAATAACAATTGAAATGTAAGTAAGAAATACTCGAATAAAGATAAAAAAAAAAAAAAAAAAAGGACAGCTGTGAGAGGAGTGACCTTAAAACACAGGGCTACTCAGCACCTACAAAGGCAAACTGACGAGGACTGCAGACCATTCCCAAGAAAGGCAAGTTAAAAGAAGCGACTACATTTTAAAAACCTCATGCTAAAATACCCTTCTTTCACAGCCTACACAAAAGGAGCATCAGAAATATGTACATGAATTTTCTTTCTTCAAGTCATTAGAAACATTTTTATTTAACAGTTCTCAGGCTCTTTGAGTACCTTATAAATACATCTTATCATCCACCAATACACACACACACACACACACACACACACACACACACACACACACACACACACACACACACACACACCCGTCAGCCTTCCTCAGGCCTGTTCTGGTTCTAAAAGGCAAACTTGAGCTGCAAGTGTGCCCAGTGGTATAGAGGCTTGACTAGGAAGTGCTGGGTTCTGGTCCAATCCCTAGCATTCCCAAAACAAAAGGCCTAAATGTTCTCTGTCTCAGGAATCCTTCAGCCCTTGGTGAATTACGATTCTATTACCCTAACAGAGTGGTTCTCAGCCTTCCTAATGCTGACACCCTCTCATACTGTGGAGACCCCTGATCATAAAATTACCTTCACTGCTACCTCATAACTGTAATTTTGCTACTGTTATGTATCATAATTCAAACATCTGTGTTATCTGATGATCTAAGGTCAGTGACCTCTGAAGGGGTCATTCGACAACAAGGGGTAATGACCCACAGGTTGAAAACCACTGCCCTAACAACTTGATTTAAATTTAGATTATTAGGTTTAGATTACTGTTCATTTCATTAACTTGAGAAGATAGGATATCAAAGAGAAAAACAAAGATCTAGGCTGGAGCGTTTGTCCCTGTGCTTACACACATAAGAAGCTGGCAGAAGTTCTTACATTATTTCTGAGTAGCTCACACATTATTTCTACTGCTGTAGTGCATGCTCTCGTAAAGCACAAAGCACAGCATGTACTCTTTTTTTTTTTTTTTTCTTTTCTTTTTTTCGGAGCTGGGGACCAAACCCAGGGCCTTGTGCTTGCTAGGCAAGCGCTCTACCACTGAGCTAAATCCTAACCCTACAGCATGTACTCTTAACGAACCCTAGGGAGCTTTCCCCTTACATTGAAAAAGAATACTTTCCAAAGGGAATCTTAATTTGCTGCTAATCATTTCTTCATAAGTAAAACCTCATGTACATTCAGAAAGTAAGGAATAGCCAGGCAGTAGTGGCAGTGGCGGTGCCCACCTCTGATCACAGTGCTCTGGGAGGCAGAGGCAGGTGGATGTCAGAGTTGGAGGCCAGCCTGGTCTACGGAGTTCCAGGATAGCAGGGGATACACAGAGAAACCACGTCTGGGGGGGAAAAAGGCTAACAATGGTAAGAAGAAAATGTGTTGTTTTTACCTGGAGATTATTGAAATCAACTTTCATAATCTGAAAGCATTCTGTCAAAGGCCGGTATCCTCCAGGGATTCCACTCATCTTTTCCGTTGTGTATGGTTCAACCGTTTCTTCGGGATCTACAGACGCATAGGCTGGGCTCTGAAATCTCACATTTGTTGGTAAATGTATACCAGCTATGTCCTTAGCACTAACCCTAGTAAGAGTTGAAAGAGAAGATAAGGTGTAACACAGGTTTTTTAAGTTACCATGTATCATTGTCTAGTAGTTAAGAAAATGTAAACATAAGAATGAAATAAGACCTCATGGCCACAGATATCTCACATGAAGAAAAAATTGATAAATATTCCATATTAAAATTAACAATGTTGCGGGACGGAGAGATGGTTAGTGGTTAAGCGCCCTTGCATTCTTGCTCAGCCCCTGAGTTCAGGGGTGTCCCAGCACACACGTCAGATGTCTTACAACTACCCTCAACTCCAGCAACACCCTCTTATGGCTGACACAAACTCCACATACACATGGCACACACACAAACACACATGCAGAAAAGTAAGATTTTAAAACTTTTAAAAGGGAAAGTATTTACAGAACATATATTCAATGAATGACTCATATTCACATTCAAAAAATGTGCTTTTGGATTCTGGCACATTAACAGGGGACAAACAAGAACTGACAAAGCACTTAGGTCCTTCACCAGAGGGGAGAAGATAACCGAGTAAAATAAGAATCTGAGAGAGCGTCAAAGCAGTGAGGTGAGAGCCACAAGACAGCACAGTCGGAAGCAGGCCTGCCTGAGGAGGGTTCCGGCCCACACGACTGTATTCATTGGCGTTCTTTACTGAGCTAAATTACCACACAGAGACATTTATACAGAGACTGAGAGTCAACCAGTGCATCCTCATTCAACCAACTTGGTAACTGAGATTCCTCTGTCTGATTGGTGTCTGAGCCTCCCAACCTCAAAACATTTTTACTATCACCTGTAACATTCAACAAAAAGATCAATGAACGATTCCCAGCAATCATGAGCAGTAGCTATTTACTGAGAACCCGTTCAGGGTGGTTTTTATTTCTTTCTTTTATCCTCGGTACTTCTAAACTATTTTTATGTTACCTTTACACAGGAAGCAGACATCTTTAAAAGATTTAAAACTGCATTCTGCCCAATCACTGGATTTATGAAATTACCAAGAAAAACAGTACTAAAATTTATTTTCACATTGGAAATCCTTACTTGAATGTCAATTAAAATCAATCTGAACTTAAATATTTTCCTATATAAACCTCTCACAGAGTAAGTTGAATGAAAATTTTGTTTAGAAAAAACTGGCTCTGATCCTGGAATTTTACTTAAAATAAGTAAGTCTGAGGGGTCCACCTACCTCTGCCCCGCCCACACCCGAGCGCTCTCCTAAGCACTCACCTGTGATGCCTTCGGATCTCTGCACACTCCACTGCCATCCCAGATATGACCGCACTGGCCGGTATCACTTTTCCATACTTCCCCCAACTTCCACTTTCACCTTTGGTCTGAAAAGTATAACAAAGTCACAACATTACATATACAAATAACTGTGTGTGTATATATACATATTTATATACATACTAAGAAATTTCTCATTTAAAATTTCACTTTTGAGTGTTATGTGTAATACATAAAAATATGTGTAACTTAGTATTTAGAATACAAGTACAAAGAGTGGTGTGTAAAGCTATGTCACTGTAGAATACAATTTAATTATTAAAGAAAAAAATGGGAGCCTAGCAGTGATGGCACCTGCCTTTATTCCCAGCACTCGGGAGGCAGAGGCTGAAGAATGTCTGAGTTCAAGGCCAGCCTGGTCTACAGAGAGAAACTGTGTCTTGAAAAACTAAAATGAAAAAAGATAAAAGCAGTGGCTACTGTAGCAGAGGACCTGGTTCAGTTCCCAGCATCCACAAGCAGCTAGTGATCCTCTCTAGTGCCAGTCACACAGGATGTGATGCCTTCTTCTGATCTGTGACGAACACACACACGTCTACTAGCTATACACACACATCCAAAGGGCACACACATTCAACAGGTATACACATATGGGACAGGCACATACACATACAGGCATACACACATTCAACAGGCACACACACATGTGACAGACACACACATCTAAAAGTTATGCATACACAGGCATACACACACACATGCGACAGGTACACATGTATACAAGAGAAATGCTTAAATACATAAAATAAAAATACATCTTTAGACATAGAAAGAATAAAATCAGGCTTGGAATATGGCCCAGGAGCAGAGCACTAGCATGTATAAGGTACCAAGTTCAACTCCTAGCATGAGAAAAAAAAAGAAAGAAAATATCAAAGTCATCATTATTTACTTGAAAAATAAACTTTCCTATATTAAATATATACCATCCTCTACAAAGATGTTTTTTACTAAAGCTCCTTAATATATATATACAATGTATATAATAAATTAACTGTAATATACATATGACCTGTGGGTTACAGTGGAGGAGTTGTGTGCTCTCTAGTAGCCTGAATTACTGAGTACCTTAAAAGATTACTGAACTAACATTACTACCTTCTTTTCTAGAGATCTGCCAAAATCCCAGGCATAGACAGCTGTGAGATTCAAAGTTCTTCCCTCTTCTACTCAAAAATGTTGGTGAGTCCTCCACAAACAAGCTCACTTACTAGACTTCCTTCCAGTAGAATTCTTACCTGTAACCTTACCGCTACAGGCAACACACAGTGTGTTACATTGTTGCCAATGCTTTTTCTTGTGTTTCTTTCCATGTATACAGTTGTACTCTGACATCTTTTTTCTGTCTGCAAACATTCTAGGGGCTCGATATGCCTCTTAACGTAATGACTTTTTAATGAAATGTAAGTGGTTTTGTGCTGCTTACCTGTGGTTGCAGAAGTAAATGCTCCCATGCATGAATTAAACTCTCCACAATTCCTTCTCCAAACACACCTGCATCGACAGTTTCTGTTACAACTAGGGACACTCTATAGAATGATGTTTAAAGATATATGTAAGTAAACTGACATGCTGTGTCTATAAAGCTGTCAAAGCTGCGAGAAGAGGGCAAACATGTTAGAGGAAACCTTTGACATTGTCTAATACATTTTATTTTACTATCCTCTGCTGAATCCTGAGATGCCCCTTGGGTACCTCTCTTGTTCATTAGTTCCTTTCCCTTGCTCAAGGCACAGACTTTGTGCACAGTCTTAAGAGTAATTGGCACCCACATCTTTCCTGGTCCCTGCCTGAACAGTAAACAGTTAGCTTCTAACTCTAACACAATGCAAGTGTTTGTCTCCTAGCCTGGAATCGTGGTTTATATCTGTAATCCCAGAACTTGGCACATGGAGGCAAGATGATCAGGTAGAAGTTAAAGGGCATCTTTGATTACACACTGAAACCCTGCATTAAAAAGCGAAAACAAATCAGGCAGGGAACACATCCACAAACTCTCTACTGTCAATGATCCTTCCTTCTCAAAGTTAATTCTTTTTCTTTTTTGTTTTTTATTTTGTTTTGTTTTGCTGAGACAGGGTTTCTCTGTGTAGCTCTGGCTGTCATGGAAGTAGACCAGGCTGGCCTCAATCTCACAGAGATCCTGATCACAGTGAGATGCAGATACAAACACAGGGGTTCTAAGATGGTGCATAGAGCAGTCGCAGAACACACCCCGAAGCACTAGTCTATGGGCACTTTCAAACTTTCCTTCGGGTCAAGAACAATAATGATGTCTGCAGGGGTGAACTGCTCACGTTGTAAACGGCTACTTACCACTGCTGACCTGTAGGAAGTCTATCTACTTTAATGAACAAAACCACATGAGTTTAGCCACTGTTAGTCCCAGCACTTGGGAGGCAGAGGCAAGTGGATCTCTGAGTTGGAGACTAGCCTGGTCTACAAAGTGAGTTCCAGGACAGTCAGGGATACATGGAAAAACCCTATCTCAAAAAAACAAAACACACAAAAAGACATGCTAAAGAAGTGTTTCTCGGGGTTGGGGATTTAGCTCAGTGGTAGAGCGCTTGCCTAGGAAGCGCAAGGCCCTGGGTTCAGTCCCCAGCTCCGAAAAAAAAAAAAAGAAAAAAAAAAGAAAAAGAAGTGTTTCTCACTATCAATTTTTCTTGAGTTCTGAAGTACTTTTTAAAGCATGTTATTATAAAAAACTGTATTTTATTAAACTAGGTGATAACCGTATCTTCAGAAAACAAGGACTATTGCAGTAATTATCAAAAATGGAACCTTTTATCCCTTTTAATGTCAGCCACAAGGCATCTGCAGGATATCTTCATCTCAGTGGTGGCCAATTCCAGTGTGACACCATGCCACATTACCTCTAGCTGTCCTCCAGCCCAGCAGTCTCTTGACCCCCATTGCTAGCCACCCTCTCCTGTCTCTCTGCCAGCCAGGAACTCTCTGGTCCCAGCTACCCAATATAATCAGGACACTAGAGGGTCAGCATGGGCTGGCCTATCACGGCTCCCTGTCTCTGCCCACTCTCCCAGGAACTGCCCCCTGGTAGTTAAAGAACAAAAATTCCAACAACTTGTTAAAATCGACTCAATAAGCTGAATTTAGCAATTAGATTTATAAGTTAAATTCTCAATCTACACGATAAACTCACAACCACCTAGATAAACCATCCACCTAGATAAGATAAATTGACCTATACAAATCCATCCCAGAAGAAATATTCATAGGGCTGGAGAGATGGCTCAGTGGTTAAGAGCACTGATTGCTCTTCCCAAGGTCCTGAGTTCAAATCCCAGGAACTACATGGTGGCTCACAACCATCTGTACTGGGATCTGATGCCCTCTTCTGGTGTGTCTGAAGACAGCAACAGTGTACTCATATACATAAAATAAATTTAAAAAGAAAATGAAATATTCATAATTGCCTATGGCCATTTAGGGCCACCGAGATCTGGGTGATCCTTCTCTCCATTTTGGTTCTTCCCCTCTTTCCTCTTCTCTCCTGCCTTACATAAACTCTGTCCCTGCCTTACTTCTTATTGTCCAATCGTGGGCCTTGACCTAACCTGTGCCAGCCCTCAGCTGCATATTGACATGGCCTACAGTGGACTGTTAGCACCTTTGCTAATGTAAGAAGCTGGAGACATATCGTCGTGTTTTGAGTGCACTGTAAACACACCTTTCAGGAATGTGCTTTGGTATTTCTAGATCAAGTGACTTCATGTGCAGGAGCCTGATCCCATCCTCCATCTTGTTTGCAGCCACGACGTCACAAGCGAGCTCATACATGGTCTTGGATAACTCACAGGCGTATACTGAGTGTGCACCAGCTTTTTTGGCAAACATGCTACAAAAGAAGAAAAGTTCATTGTATCTTTTTCCAACCTTAATAAAATTATGATGCTTCAAACATGGGATCTTCCTTCCATTCTTTAATGTAACCATTATTTGTTCTGCATTTAAAAAAATGAGGACTAGCAAGATGGCTAACAGGTAAAAGCATTTGCACACGAGTCTGGCAACCCAAGTTCAATCCCTGAAACTCTGCAGAAGGCAAAAAGACTGAAAAGTTAACCTCTGACTTCCATGTGCACACTATGGTACACAGACTCCCATGTGCATGTGCACATGTGTGCTCACGCAGGCACGCGCGCGCACACACACACACACACACACACACACACAGAGTAATTAAAATAAGATCAAGCATGTTGGTGCACACCTTTAATCCCAGCACTTGAGAGGCAGATGGATCTCTGTGAGCTCCAGACCAGCCTGCTCTACACAGGGCTACTCAGAGAAACTCTGTCTCAAAATAATAATGATGGTGGTGGTGGTGGTGGTGGTGGTGGTGGTGGTGGTGATGATGATGATGATGAACTAGTATGCTTGTTAAAAAACAAATCGTTCAATAATAATGACATCCACTTTGTTTTGTTTTGCCTTTGGCTTTTGAGACAGGTCTCTCTACATAGCACTGGCTGTCCTAGAACTCATTATGTAGACCAAACTGGCCTCAAACTCAGAGATGCTCCTGCCTCTGCTTCTCCAGTGCTGGGATTAAAGACGTGTGTCACCATGCCCGGATCAGCGCGCACACATTTAGAATATGACTGGCAATGAGGTGCTTAATAGGATTTCCTCAATTTTAATATAAAAATATCTTCATCTCATTATTCAGATTTTCAATAATCCTGAGCATTTCTTAGTTTACTTGAACTTTTGATAAGTAAAATCATAGTTAAAAAGTACAATACTAAAAGATGTATCAATAACCCTAAAATACTGTGAGAAACAACTGCTATTTTTATATACTAATGTAAATATAGTAGGAAATCATAACTACAACAGACCTCAGTATCCCAGTGCCGGCGCCAATGTCCAGCACTGTTTTGGAGCCCAACCGCACTGCCTTCTGGATTGCCGCGTTATAAATCTCATTTCTCTTGGTGTCATTAAGCATGATGAAGTGCCAGCGCTCTACCAACCAGTTTGCCACACGATAGAAGTTCTCCTTTGCATCGTTGAAATCAGGGTTTAGCTTCACTGCTTTATGAAAATACCCAGCTGCCTCATCTCGAAAGCCCATTCTAGAGGGGGGAAAAGACAGAGGACATTAACTCTCTGTGACCAGCTACAGTGCCTCTGTCCCTGCACTAACCCAGCCTGAGACTCCCAGAGCAGTCTCTCTACCTCCTCTGCAAAACCAACTTTCTGTGAGGACGGCCCTCTCCTGACTTCTCTTCTGAGTTTCTACCTATGCATCTCAGATGTCCTAGCAGTGGGAGTGGGCACTAAGGATGAATGAACTTGTACTGAACTGAATACAAGCAGATAAAGAGTAAAAGACAAAGGTGAATACCACCAAGTCATCTGAACGGTGCTTTTCCAAACCGTCATGAAGTTCTCCCTGTCACAGTTTGCAATAGTTCATCGTAGGCAGACTGCACTGTTCACAACTATTACGTACCTTTGGCCAGCATCCATGCTAGAGAAACTTAGACTATTCATCCTGGGCATGGGTAAGACAAATGGGACCAACTAACAGAACAGTGCTATATTACATTGTAGACATTCACAATTTAGTCTAAAATTAAAGCATTTTGTTTTTTGTTTTTTGTTTTTTTTCGGAGCTGGGGACCGAACCCAGGGCCTTGCGTTTGCTAGGTAAGCGCTCTACCACTGAGCTAAATCCCCAGCCCCAAATTAAAGCATTTAAGGTCAGTACATGTTATTCTTTATTGCCCTGAAGGTAGAAATATCTTGTTTATATGCTGGGTACTCATAGCAGAAAATGCATGGTATTGATGTAAAAAGCTTCCCCATGATGAACCCAAGTACTGCTCATTAATTGACTTTAATTAATTCCTAGAACTCTAGAGGCGGCATATACACCTGTCCCCAGAGCCCTGGCCCTGCACAGTCCTCTAAGTCAAGTAAGAGGCCCTTGCGAGGAAGAAATAAAACTACAAGGTCGATTACTAACAGCTAATAGACTTTAGATATATTGCAGAAGAGCATCACAAGAAGGGACATATGAAATGATGGCCACTTATTAGATCCCTCACAAGTGAAATCTGGCAGAAGCAGGCTCTTTCCCCATTACTTTAAAGTGTTCTAATTCAAAAGCAGTGCTCAGCTTTCACTGTAGTTCCTGGGGTTGCTTGGAAATGAAGAGCTCACACGGCAGGGCAGACTGGTGTGTGTTCAGAGGCCTACTTACAAGGCTGGCCTCTGACTAACTGACAAACAATTCAACGAGCCTCCATGTTGATATGAGTCATGTGATTATGCTGGAAATGGCTTCTACTCTGGAGTCTAGAACTTGGGTATGCACCACGCGGAGGGGGCGGTGCCTGAGTACACAACCACCATAAAACCCTGTGTAGTAGGCATCAAAGGAGCTTCCCAGACTGCAAGTCTGCACCTCCCTGCTGAGGCAGGAGCCCCACTGTGACTTGGAGAGGCCCTGAGGGGACTGCTCTTGGGTTCCTGGTGATTTGGCCAGTGTCCCCTTTCCCCTTTGCTAGTTTTGTTTCCCAGTCAAACTAAGACAGCCAGTTACTGACAAACTTACTCATTTTGTCTCCCGTGTGAAAAACTTATCTGGCCATTTACATTTCCCACCAATCACTGCAAGGTGCGGAGACACTGCAGGAGAAGAGTTTTGCTTTCTAGTTCCATGACACTCAGGGCTTACCCAGTACCACACTCCCTGTGTGCATGGGAGACACCAGCAGTGTGGCCAATAATGGGCAGTTTGCCTAGAACTCCAGTCTAGTGGAGAGCTCATTAACGGTATGCTCCAAATTTATACTTCCCCACTAGGCTTTCTCTGAAACCCCAAAAGGAAAAATTCTAGTATGGTCCAAAGAACAGATTCACCAGGTTTCTGTCAAGGCATCCTGTGAACCACTGTTGTGCCTTTTCAAACAAGGACTGGATCTGAAGCCAGTGAGAAAAACTCTTCCTTAAATACTTCCTCAGTGCTAGGGAAGTGACTCATAAAATATATTCTAAATTTGCTGTGGGCTGACAAGACAGCTCAGCAAGTAAGGGTTCTTGCCACTGAGCGTGAAAACCTTAGTTCAATTCCCAAGACCTACTTGATGGAAGGAGAGAACTCCCAGAAGTTGTCCTCTGACATCCACATGCTCATGATGGCACAGGTCCTCTTAGAGGCTCCATCCAGCAGATGCTGAAACTCCACTGTCACAAATGTTCACACATATCCATACACATATACCCACATGTGCACACACAGAATAAACCAATTTTAGAATTGCTCTTTTTACTATTTATTACATATTTACTCTTCCTATATTCTTTTCAGCTCCCTTATTACTAGCTAATCACTCATCATTGCTCCAATCCTGTTATAGTTAATTACTTACATTTCCCTATTCAAATTATTGAGTCTACAAACAAACATAGTGGTATATATGCAGTCTGTGGCTAAAACATGACATAAGCCCACGAGTTCCAGACTGGACTGAGCTGGTGGTAGCACTCTACTCAAAACCAAACACAGTGGGCCTGGAGAGATGGCTCAAAGGTTAATAGCACAGACTGCTCTTCCTGAGGTCCTGAGTTCAAATCCCAGCAACTACACTGTGGCTTACAACCATCTGTAATGGGATCTGATGCCCTCCTCTGGTGTGTCTGAAGACAGCTACAGTGTCCTCACATATAATAAATAGATAAATCTTTAAAAAAAAAACCTAACAAAGTAAGTTAACGCATGCTTTATCTTTGCTTTGGCTGCTAAAGAACAATCCTTTAATAGTGAAGTCATGACAAACCTGAACAGATGCTCTCCCATACTGTTGCAAATCACTTCATCATCAGGAAACAGCTCTAAGGCCTGCTCGTAGCAACCAAGTAAGTCTTGTATTCGATTCAGTGCATGAAGCTCTTCAGCCCACTTGAAAAGTGTATACTGGAAAGTTTCCTTTATAAACAAGAAAAAAGGACAAATCAGTAATCGAGAATGAGAAATACACAACTCTAGCTGAAGACTCCAGCAAGTGGAACTGTGGTCGAAATGCATGATGGCCTCCAACTGCTAACTTTTAGTAAGTATTGTTCACCAAACATGGTCTGAGTAAGAATGGCCCCCACAGGCTTGCTTAGTCACCAAGGAATGGCATAAACTAAAAGATTAGAAGAACCAGATGAGGCCTTGTTGGAGGGAATATGTAGCTGGGGGTGGGCTTTGAGACTTTTCAAAAGTCCAAGTTAGGCCCAGAGTTTGATAGTCTCTCACACTACCCCCTCTCCTCCCTGCCTTCCTGTAGATCAAGACGTAGCTCTTGATCTGCCATGATGAGAATGGACTAAACCCTCTGAAACTGTAAGCAACCCTTCAATTAAATGATTTCCTGTTCTAAGAGCTGCCTCGGTCATGTAATTCTTCACAGTGATGGAACAGGGACTAAGACACCGATATAAGCCATACCAAAAGGTAGTAATACATAGAATTGGGCAGCACGATCTTTCTACGCACATCTATTCCTCACTGCCTCTCTCCTGCCTTTGTTTCTTTGCAGCAGCCGTGTCAGGAGTGTGTCCTCGGCCCCCTTGCTCATCTCCAATGCACTATCGTCCATGTGCTAATGATGCACCTGGTACACATCATCTTATTAAGACCTTGTTTTCTGGTCCTCAGACTCTGCCTATCTCCACTGTCATGCACTCATCTCATCCATCAATGTGCAAAGAACCAGGACTGAAACTCAAAGATGAACATCAATTTTGCTCCTATCCTCACAGAATTCTGTAGGCAAAAATTTAAAGATCTTTAAAAGTTCAAACATTCCCTAAGGAGATGCAAAGGTATCATTCAATCTCGAACCACAAAGTCACTATTTATAGCTACCCTATTATGTAACAGTTTCCTCTCAGAATGTCCTACACGGATACTCCTTAAAACAGAAGGTAAACAAATTAAGGTAGCTTCAGGAAACCCCTGAAACCTGTAACATTCACTAGGCCCCTCCCTTCCAAGAATAAACAATAAAGGCTACAGAAGTCACTTAGACAAGCAAACCTGCAAGGAAGATAGGACATCAGGATAGCTGCCTGAAAGAAGTTTAGACCAACTGAATCACTTGGAAAGGACCCTCTCCAACCTGTTGAGCTGCCTGCAGACTGTGCACTATGCTCCAAACTCTCAGCTCTTGTGAGCTGCCACCCAGGCTGTAGTGGCCTTTGACCATATAGCTGTCTTTAAGTCATTTTTGTTCCTGTAAGTAACCCAATAAAACTCAAAGACCTACCTGGTCTTTGGTGGTATCCATATTTGAGACTGTCATGGGATCCCTACCTGAAGTGAGTAGACGTGTGCTGCGTCCCATGTTTTGTCACCATCTTTAAATTTGCCACTTACTGACAATCCATACTGTTACAGCCCAACCTGACCCTGACAGTCACTTGGCGGTGTGCAGCAAATGCCTTCTCACTGTCAACCTGGCTCTGGTCTCATCTTCCTCCAGCTGTTTTCCATGATACTGCACTTTGGAAAGAAGGCAGACTTACACATTCCAGTTTTCGAGTCAACAAACTTTACACGTAAGAGTTAATACCTGAAACTGAATTATAACAGTCTGCTAGAAAGACAAGGACGATGAAGGAGATCCATTGTCTAGATATCTAGATATTACATGACTGGTTCAAGAGTTGTAATGATTAGTATTGGGAACTAGGGATATTGCTCAGTAGTTGAAGACTTCCCTAGGATATTTAAGGCCCTGGGTTGGGTCCCTGGTAACAATAAAAATAAGCAAATAAAAAACAAAACAAAACAAACAAACAAAAAAAAAAAACACAGCTAAGGTGCTACTGAGATGGTTCAGCAGTTACGAGCACTGCTGCTCTTAACAGCTCACAAATGGTTATATTTCCAGTTCCAAGGAATCCAGTCCCCTCTTCTGATCTCCAAGATACCTGTACACAATGACACATTATATATATATATATATATATATGTGTGTGTGTGTGTGTGTGTGTATGTGTATATATGTATATATATACATACACACACACATAGATACATACATAATACATACACACATACATACATATATACATATACACATCATAGATTTAGGCAATACTCATACATACTATGGAATGGCCAAACAATAAGCAGCCCAACTAGAAACACATCCTATGGGCAATTACCAATCCCTGACACTGCTAATACTCTGCTATACTTGCAGACAGGAGCTGTCCTCTTAGAGGCTCCATCCAGCAGATGCTGAAACCCACAGCCAAACACTGGATGGAGCTTGGGAACTCTTATGGAAGAGTTAGGGGAAGGATTGAGGGCCCCAACGGGGATAGGAATCCCACAAGAAGACCAACAGAGTCAACTAACCTGGACCCTTGGGGCTCTCAAAGACTGAACCACCAACCAAAGAGCAAACATGGACTGGACCTAGGCCTCCCTGCACACATGTAGCAGATATGCAGTTGGGTCTTCATGTGGGTCCTGAACAACTGAAACAGGGGCTCTCCCTGAAACTGTTGCCTGTCTGTGGAACCCGTGCCCCTAACTCGACTGTCTTGTCTGGCCTCAGTGGGAGAAGTACCTAGCTCTGCAGACACTGGATGTGCCAGGAAGTAGAGATATCCAGGGGGAGCCTCCATTTTCTCAGAGAGGAGGGGGGAGGAGGAAGACTGTGGGAGGGAGGGCTGGGAGGAGGAGTGATTAGGATATAAAGTGAATAAAAAATGTTTTTAAAACAAAAGTTAGGGGTTGGGGATTTAGCTCAGTGGTAGAGCGCTTGCCTAGCAAGCGCAAGGCCCTGGGTTCGGTCCCCAGCTCCGGAAAAAAAAAAAAAAAAAACAAAAGTTAAAGTAGTTTAATGCAACTGAAGTGTGGATAATAGGTAGCAAAGAGAGTATCAGGAGAGCAAATTTCTGCAAATGAGGCCTTTACAAAGAAATATGAACTTTGTTTCATGTAAAACCAAGTCAGTTTCTAAGCCATACTAAATGCTGGCCATTACCAGTTTGTTTGTTTGTTTTAATAAATAATTAGGATAGAGACTTATACAATCCCTATATGTAGCTGAGGATAACCTTGAATTTCTGACCCTGTTGGCTCTACCTCCCAGGTGCTGGGATTACAAGTATATACTGCTACACTAGGTTTAGACCTTGTACATGTTAGGCACAAGTCTAACTGAGCTACTTCTCCAGCCATACACTCTAGTTTTACACATTTTTTTTTCTGTGCTGTGAGTGGAAGCCGGAGCTTTACACTCAGGGCTACTCTATAGAAAGCTGTTCTACTGGCCTTTCCTCCCAGCCAAACCACTGACATCTTAAGAGGGGTGTTTAAAGATCACAGCAGATGGACTTGTTAACTATTTAAATACCTTTCAGAAAGGCAGGCAAGGTCATGAGAACCTCACCTGAGGATTCTGCTGCTCCACACCACCTGCTATATGCAACACTGTCCTAACTGCATGGCCTCAGGGATAGTCTAAAGCAGTGGTTCTCAACCTTCCTAATGCTGGGGCCCTTTAATACAGTTTATCTTAGTCATGGTTTCATTGCTGTGAAGAGACACCGTGACTAAAGTCACTCTTATAAAGGCAAACATTTAATTGGGGCTGCCTTACAAGTTCAGAGGTTTAGTCCACTGTCATCACAGTGTGCAGCAGGGCAGCATCCAGGCAGGCATGGTGCTAGAGGAGCCAAGAGTTCTACATCTTGATCTGAAGGGAGCCAGAAGGGGACTCTCTTCCATAGGCAGACAGGAAGAGGGCCTCTTCCACACTGGCCAGAGCTTGAGCACAGGACCTCAAAACCCACCCCACATTGACTCCCTTCCTCCAAGGCCACACCTCCTAACACTGCTACTTCCCTGGGCCAAGCATATTCAAACCACCACATACCACTCCCTGGCCTGCATAGGCTTGTTCAAACGCGAGTCTATGGAAACCATACCTAGCCATAGCATAATGCAAAATACATTTAGAACAACTTCAAAAGTCCCCATAGTCTACCACAGTCTCAACAATCTTTAAAAGGCCAAAGTTCAAAGTATCTTCTGAGATTCACATAGTCTCTTAACTGTAATCACCCATAAAATCAAAAAGCAGATCACACACTTCCAATATCACAGGATATACATTACCATTCCAAATAGTGAGGAAATGCTGGATCAAAACAAGACAGAAAACCAGCTGGGCAAACTGCAAACTCTGCATCTCCATGTCTGATATAAAAGCATTCTTCAGATCTCAAACTCCTTTCTGCTTCATTGACTGCAACAAATTTTTTTTTTCTTTTGGGTGGTTCCACTCCCTGTTAGCAGCTTCCCTCAGCAGGTATCCATGGCTCTGGCATCATCTTGGGGTCTCCAAGGCAATTTCAATTTCACACCTTCTTGTTCCAATGTCTGAGACTTACACATGTGTGGAGTGACTCCTCCAAAGGGTTTGGATCACTTCTCCAGCTTTGACATCTGTAGAACTCTAGGTTCTGGTGGATACACTCCTACTGCTGCTGTTCTTGGTGGTCATCCACGGTACTGGCAACTCCAATACACTGGGGTCTTCTGCCACAACTAGGCTTCACCAATAGCCTCTCATAGGCTCTCTTCATGGTGCCAAGCCTCAACTTCTTTGCACGATCCTGGGCCATCAGCTGCAGCTGAGGCTGCACCTTCACCAATGGCCTTCCCCTGGCCTCTCACAATGCCCAGCCTCAGCTGCTTTCCCTGACCCCTTCATATCTTTAAAACCAGTACAACCTAGGTGATTCTTATATATTACCAAGTCCAGCTACTGTACGAGGTACAACCTTGGCTATCTCTGGAACACAGCTTCTTTGTGATCTCAGAAAACAGCTTGCAGAAGACTTTACCTCAGTGATGCTGCTATAGGCTTAGATTTTTCAAAACCTACTTAAATGTGGGTTCTTTAACGCTTCAACCTCGTTTCTAGCTCACCAACCACCAGAGGTAGGGGAAAAGGGAGGATAATAGGAAACAGCGGTTCTTTGAGGAGATTCCAATTTCCGTTGTCTGCAGTCCAGTCCACTTGACAAACACCAAACACGAACAAGCAGTAACAGTTCGATCCAGAAGAAACCGTGAGGCTCTGCCAATCAGCAGGAGTCCACCGAAACAACAAGAAGCCACCAGAATATCACGAGAAGTTCTTTGGTGGGATACTCTTTATGAAGTCATGACAAGCTACACAGAGCACGGCGAATCAAAGCAAGAGTTTTCGTCACTTTGTCACACTGTCTGTGTGGTTATATTTATATTCTTTCTAATCATCATGTGTCTTTTCACATGTCTGCTTCAGCAAAACATCTCCTCTGTCTGCTTCAGCAAAATATCCCATGACATAACGGAGTCCCCAAAGAAACCACAAATTTCCACTTCACTAGTCTCTTCTTAATCATCGCAAATTTCTTTGCTCCAGCTAACCAGCACCAATTGTCCCAGTTACCCCTTCTACTCTTGACTATAAAGCTATCATCCCTGCTCAGTAACGACTTCCTAGTGCAGCCTTTTGAAGTAGGGGCACGCATCCTCCAGTAAATAACCCCTCATCTGCCCTCTGTACGTAAGCCCAACGTGCTCATTACTTCCTCCAGAGACCTGTTGGTTGTTGGAATTTTAGGAGTTAAGGCAGGTACAGCTTATGTATTCCCCTGGATAACAATTTTACCAACATAAGCACTCTACACTCACAGTCAAACTTTATATGTATTTTTAACACACACTGTTTATCTTGTTTGTTCTCAGAAGCAGCGGCTAGAATTGTGTTGGTCCACTATGGTAATTTCTCTCCCAGTGAAATGTGCTGATTCAAACCAGATTAGATTAATCAAATGTAGGTTTATTGGGAAGCTGCTCTCGGGTGGGCAAGTTCACTGGCTCCAAGGAAGGAGGCCAGGGAAGTTGAAATGAGGATGGTGGGAAAAGGAAAGAGAGAAAGGGAGCAGGAGCAGAGAGAGGAGAAGAAGGGGGAAGGAGACCAAAGTATCTGGATTATATCGGGAAGAGCCCTCTTTGGGGAGGGGCAGCCCAATTTCTGGGCTGGAAAGTTCAGGGTTGGGCACAGGATATGCCAGGTAGAGACTAAGGGATGCTGGGAGGACCTGGAGTCCAGGTTGCTTTGAAATGTAAAATATGCACTTGAGTCCCTTGTGAGCAACCAGACACGAAATTCTACTTCTGTCTACACAGACAAACAAACTACTCAGCATACTATCATATTTCGAAATAAACCAACAGGTCCTGAAATTTCTATGAATTCCAAAAACCTAATGCTACTGACATCTACTGGTCAGAGGGCAGACCGTGCTGTGAAACAAGGAAGCTGCAGGACTGTCTGGTGCAAAATGTCAACAGCGTCAGATTGAGAAATTCTGGACTAAACAAAGCAAGACTGTCCACAGCTTAAAATTGAATGTGTAATTAAGTTACTTTTTGAAATTGAGATTCTAATGTAAAAAATACAGCAGTTCAACAGGTTAACTGTTGGATCAACAAATATTAGGAGTCCCTTAATACTGCACACTTTATCCAACCTGAGAATACACAGCATTCCTTCTACATAGGATAATCCCTACAAGGCAGGGCTAATTTAAATTAGATACTGGACGAGAAAAAGAACTACCTAGTCTCATTCGCATTTAAAGGGCCTTTGGAATTTTAAGTGAAGTAGAAATTTTGAAACAGACGTGTGACAACTTTTGACTTTTATTACTAAAACCTGGCTGTATTGCGATGGGCTGTAGGTTGTAGGGAGCCCAGTATGGAATGACTCCCATAAGAATTAGATGCTTGAAGAGTCTCTGAGTCTGTCTGTCTCTCACACACTCACACGCACACACGCAAACCACACACCCTGCGGTCGCTGCTCAGATCGCAGTATTGAGTACTGAGAAGGAAGGCCTCACCTTCACGTCCTCTTTGAGTTCTGGCGCCAAGCTGAGCACCAGAAGGTAATGGGCGTAGGCAGTCCCGAAGTCCTGGTCGCCCAGACAGTGCTCAGCGCTCTGCAAGGACTGTGCCACCAGCCGGTCCCGGCCGGCCGTACCTGCGCCACCCCCGGCGCTCCGGCGGGACCTGGGCCTCGAGTTCGGCATGGCTGAGTCTCTGCTCAGAAGCCCACGAAAAAGGACGCCCTCGTCCGGAAAGAGTCTCCACACCTCGCTTCCCTAGACCCGTCGCAGCAACAGGACGCGAAAAGGAGTGCGGTGCACAGAGCGGGAAGCCCCGCCTTCCCGGCGGCGGACGGAGCTGCGCACGCATCCTGCGGCGGTGCGTTGTGATGACGTCACGCTGGGGAGCGCATCGCGGCCCACTACGTTCTGGGAGCACTAGGTTGTGAGGGCCTTCTCTTGGATAGGGTATTTTGGCGTGCTGCAACCAAAGGTTTCCACCCTCTCTCCTGCCTCCTGGAGTATGCCGCAGAGAGTTTCAGATCCTGCTCGGGTCTGGTGTGTGCGATGCTCCAGACCTTCTGGATCTCAGCGTACCAGACTCACTACTGCAAAACGAAATAAAAGCTCCTTAAATTGATCACTGTGTACTCTCTTACCTTTAAGTAGTCTCACAAAACCCAGAGAGGCGGAACTGGAGATCACACTCGGTAAAGAAGAGGGTAAAGGCCATCTCTGAGAACTGCCTCAAGGTTGAATAGTGGGATGGGTACAGCCGAATGTGAATTTCCTGATATCATGTACATTAATACAGAAGATGTCAGTGTGGCCTCTAAGATAAAAATCCGAAAGTTTAAAGCAATGTATAGGAATTATAGCAAAAAAAAAAAAATTGTCCCCGTTTTGCAGAGATTATTGGTGTGTAGAGTGGCTGACAAGAAATGGAGGATACGCCATTTTGGATATCAAACTTAAATTCTCCAGTTCTCTCAAATCCAACCTTTATGTCTCTTCTTGCTTTCTCTTGTGTCTTATTGTCTGATCCACTCTTATAAGCACGTACTTATGTACATCCTAAGAAAGGTCTTCGAAGACAGGAACTATTCACAGTTATTTTCACATGTACAGAACAATAACTTGAATACATCTTGCACTTGATGGAAAGTACTTCTGCTCTTAGGTTTTGCTTATGTATTTTCCTAGCTCTTCATATCTCCTTATCTGGTGTTTTGTGTACTGCGCATGGTAGGACTTAACTATGCAGCATTTCTCTCTAGTGAAATGGAAACACAGAGGCAGGCCTCGACACCTAATGGGAACTGAGTAGAACATAGACATAGACTTGAGGGAAGGGTTTTCTTGTTCCAGTCTAGCCATCCTCCCTTGAGACATTCAGACAGACTCAATAAAGCTCTCTTCCTGGCTTAAGTTATAAATAAGGAAGCTCTAACTATACAATGTAATAATCTAGAAAAACGTTTTGCTTATATAGACATAGTCAATGTAATTCATTGTTACCATTATCTAGAAACATTTAGAAATTATCTGAACCTTAAAAAATGTTATTGCACCTGTAAACATTTAACCAAAGATGTATGATGTTTTTTGCATGATGTGAAAGTTAGAGGTGATATAGGCTAAGGCTGTGTAGAGAGACACAGCCCAATCCTTTGCAGAGACTTGGGTTTGCAATATTACAGAATCTATAATCACCTGGGAGACCAACCTTTTGTCATAGTTGTGGGTGGTTAACTTGACGGCTTTAATTGGGGTAGAAAGACTTACCCACTGTGGGTAACGCCTTTCCCTGGCTGCCATCGGGACTGTGTATGTGCAGAAAGGAAACAGAGCAAAGGTGTGTATTCATCACTCTTGGCTTCCTGATTGTGACAATGATTTGACCAGCTACTGCATACTGCTGCTGTCCCAGCTTCCCTACAATCCCTTTCTCCCTTAAATTGCTTTTGTCAGAGTCTTTTATCACAGCAACAGGAAAAGAAACTAAGACAGGGAGTGGTGTTTGTTTGAACACTTGGTCCCTATCTGGTGGTGCTATTTAGGAAGATAGAGTTTCAGGAAAGGAATTGGGTCACTAAAACCCAGCCTTGGAGGTTAATAGGCTTGTCCCACTCTCTCTTCTTCTTGACAATTCAATGAGATCAGCTGTCTCAGGTTCTTGCCACCCCACCTTCCTTACTATCAAGGATTGTGTTCCCTAAAACTGTACTCAGAAACAAACCCTGGTGATGGTTTGAATATGCTTAGCCCAGGAAGTGGGGAAGTGGCACTATTAGGAGGTGTGGCCTCCTTGGAGTGGGTGTGGCCTTGTTGAAGCGTGTCATTGTGGGTATGGGCTTTAAGATCTTCAGCCTAGCTCCCTGGAAGTCAGTATTCACCTGTTTGTCTTTGGAAAAAAGATGTAGAACTCTCAGCTCTTCCTATACCATGCCTGCCTAGATGCTGCCATGCTCTTGCCTTGATGATAATGGACTAAACCTCTGAACCTGAAAGCCAGCCCCAAATCCAAAATATATGTTGTCCATTATAAGACTTGCCTTGGTCATGGTGTCTGTTCACAGCAGTAAAACCCTAAGACAAACCCTCTTCCATAAGTTGCCTGTTGTCCACAGCAACTAGAAAGGTACTAATCAGTCATTCCACCACCACATGAATTTCTGCTTCAGCTGAATTACTTCACTTCACAAACTATCTTGTCCTATGAGCATACTTTCCCCTTCCACAGGGCAAGCTTTCCTATGTTCCAACTTTTCTTCTATCTGTTCTATTCCTTGACATGACCTAAGAACCTAAAGCAGGTAGGGTACATGAATGGTTCTGAGAAGGGACATGTTCCCATGACAGAAACAGGAAAAGACCAAACCGTTGATAATTAAATTTAATGTGGAAAGCATCCCAGTTTCAATTCTTCTCTATGGGAGAATCTACTTGTTACATCCTGCAGAGCATTCTAATTATATTTTTATCAAGCCAGAGTTGGAGGCCCAGGGCTGGCTGGAGGAGGCCCAGAGAGATGGCTCAACATACTGCTCTTCAATTGAACAAGCTCACTTTCCAGAATCCGTATCAGATGGTTTACAAACTCCTGTAACTCTGGCTCTGGGGATGTGGTGGCTTGAATAAGTATGGCCCCCGTCATAGACTCATATGTTTGAAAGCTGGGCGCATTTGGAATGGCACTATTAGGAGTTGTGACCCTGTTGGTGTAGGTGTGGTCTTGTTGAAGGAAGTGTGTCACTGTAGGAACAGGCTTTGAGGTCTCCTGTAGTGGGTTGCTCTGGTAATACTATGTATTCAAATGCTAAATACTAGCCCCCAACATCTGGTTGTCCCCCCATGAGGAGATCCTCAGTGACGAGGAGATCCTCATGCATACCAAACTATGTAACTTTGCTCCCCAAGTGAATTGGTCAATAAAAGGCAAAAGTCTGTGGTTGAGCAGTAGAAAGAAGTAGGCAGGTTTTCAGTTACCTTGCTGGGGATTGCAGAGAAGGGGGGGAGGGAGAGGGGTAGAAGGGGAAGAGGGGAGAGGGGAGAGGGGAGAGAAGAAAGGAGACATAGGGAAGCTGGGAAATAAGTTAGGATAGCTCCAAACCTGCCCGACTTACAGCTTGTAAATAAAATACCTGGACTGTGTGTCTTTTAAACGTGCTAGCAAGAATGTTTCATTCCTTCTGCAGTCTCCCATGTGGTACACAGGCTTCTGCCTGTGTATCAAGATGTAAAACCCTCAGCTCCTTCTCCAGCAGTGTCTGCCTGCATGCTGCCATGCTTCCTGCAGTGATGATAATGACTGAACCTCTGGAACTGTGACGCAGCCCCAATTAAATGTTTTCCTCTGTAAGAGTTGCCACGGTCATGGCATGTCTTCATAGCAATAAAACCCTAAGACAGGGGATCTGGGGGATGGAACTTCATGAGTAGACATATGCATAATTAAAAATAATAAAAAATAAATATTTTAAAAGAGAGAGATGGAGAAGAGACTAGGCAGGAAGTATAGAAAGACAGGAAAAAAATTTTTAAAAATTAAATTCTGGTTAGCTTCCTATCACTACTAAGACCAACCTGTAGACAGTGACCACTGTAAAAAGGTGAATGACCTTATCCTAAATGGTTATCCTAAACAGTGATAACCACAGACTACCAGATCTCACTAAGATAAGAGGTAAGAAAAATAAGTCGGCTGCAGATCATTTGTGCTTCTTTGTAGGATGATGTCATTACGCAGGTGAAGGCAGGTACAAGACAGAACGAGGCCTGCCATTGGACAAGAAGGAAGGATGGGCGGGAGAAAAGTTTGAGGGAAGAGGAGGAGGCGAGAACCGGAAGGGAGAGGAAGCCATTGAGAGAACATGGAGGCGGATGTTAAGATTCTACTCTGCACCTTTACAGGTTGTTATGAATGTTCTTTTTTTTTTTTTTCTTTTTTCTTTTTTCTTTTTTTTCGGAGCTGGGGACCGAACCCAGGGCCTTGCGCTTCCTAGGTAAGCGCTCTACCACTGAGCTAAATCCCCAGCCCCATGAATGTTCTTAAGGGATGGATGGGGCTTTGTATGTTTAGGTGGGCATTCATACCTTGTCAATTGGATCAGAGGCTATTGTGTTGTGTGTTCTTTCTTGTGGCAAATTAAATTTAAGAGAGTATGTGACAGCTGGGACACTAAGCCACCACGGAATTGAAATGTATATTTCTGGCATGGTGGTAGCATGCCTTGGGAACTGGATGGGTAGAGATTGTTGCCAGGCTCAGAGAGAGGCCATCAGCAGTGTGAGATGGGATGGAGCAAAATGGGTGAGAGGCTTTGCTGACTGAGATGAAGATATTTACCAGGTATCTTGGGGCACTGTGATGCCGGATCTAGTGCAGGGTAAAAGACAGGATTTTTTGTTTTGTTTTTGTTTTGTTTTTTCATGTTTCAAGAAAATGAAAGCCAAAGCTTTTACTGGGTACACAGAATTTATACCCCAACCACTGAGTGGAAGCACAATGGAGAAACGAATTTACATTCTCAGCAGGGAAACTGAAACTAGGGCTGAGATTAAAAGATCTAGGGTTCAGGTGTTAGCACTCACTTGGCAGACAGAAATGCCAGGATGTTCTGTCAGGGGACAAAGGCTTTCACATGCAAGGCTCAGCAACAGCGACACTTCTTTATATAATATGGTTTGTAGATACTATATGAGGTCTTTTGCAAAAATAGAACTGGCAAAATAGAACAAATACCTGGTCATCTTAACAAACATCCTAGAACAGAGCATGGTGATGCACTCAGGAGGCAAAAGCAGGTGGATCTCTAAGTGAGAGGCCAGCCTGATCTGCTGAGAAAGTTCCAAGTCAGGGCTACACAGAAAAATCCTATCTCAAGAAAAAAGAAAGGAAGGAAGGGAGGAAGGAAGAGAAAAGAAAGCAAAATAGAAAATAATACATTCGACTACTCTTTTTTTTTTCTTTTTTCTTTTTTTTTCAGAGCTGGGGACCGAACCCAGGGCCTTGCGCTTGCTAGGCAAGCACTCTACCTCTGAGCTAAATCCCCAACCCCACATTTGACTACTCTTTTGTGCCCTTATTCAATTGTTTTGTTTTTGTCTCGAACCATGTCCAGCTTAAAGCTGGGAAGAAGAGGCCGAGTCCAGATACTGTTTGATCTCAGTGTTTACTTATTATAATGATAAGTATCAGTTCACAACACACACATGGAGTGCTTAACTCAGAAGCAAGTGACGGAGAGGTTCACAGGCAAGGCACACTACTACACTGACAAGCATCAGTCTGCAGCACACACATGCTGGTACCTGACTCAGAAGCAAGTGACAGAGAGGCTCACAGGCAAGGCCTGCAATCTGTTAGTCGCTTGCTCAGCTCCTTCCTCTGGATCCTCTTATCTCAAAGCAGCCAGGGCTGCAACCAATCATCCTCTGGTCAAAGAGCCAAACAGTGATGGTCTTCACAGTCACAGTGTCAGGGTCTTAGCCTGCCTGCTGTGAGCCTCTGCTTTTTTTTTTCTTTTTTTTTTTTTTCTCTTTTCTTTTTTTTTTCAGAGCTGGGGACCGAACCCAGGGCCTTGTGCTTGCTAGGCAAGCGCTCTACCACTGAGCTAAATCCCCAACCCCACTGAGCTAAATCCCCAACCCCGAGCCTCTGCTTTTATTAGCTACAAGGGGCGGTCACACTCTAGCATTACACCATCGGACTATCTGCTACACACAGAGCTGATATGAGCTGGGGAGCTTGCATGAGCTGGCTGCTCCTCCAACTCTTATCTACAGCAGACAGTTGACATGAGCTAGCCACTCCTCACTGTAACATTCAACTCAGTCTTGTCCTAATTTCTTATTAACATGCTCTACAGCTTTATTCTGTTCTGATTTATTTTTACCTTTTTCAAGACAAAGTTTCTCTGTGTAGCCCTTGATGTCCTAGAACTTACTCCATAAACCAAACACACAGAGATCCTCCTGTCTCTGCCTCCTGAGTGCTGGGACCAAAGCCGTGTGCCCGCACGCCAGGTTCAGTTCTTCGTGAGACTGAGAGTTACTCAAGATGTTTGGTTATCTTTATTGCAAGTTCCCTATGAATGCAGTTGCTACTGGAAGTGCTACCTATTCTACAGAGACTACAAAAGGACAGCTCAGAACAAGTGCTGAATGTATATTGTGCTCGTTAGTTTTTTGTCAACTTGATACAGACCATGACCATCTGGAAAGAGGTGTCAGAACACTGTCCTGTGAATAAAGCTATATGAAGAGAATTCTGAAAGCTTGTGAGAAAACTCCAAGAAGACAAGACAAAAGTCTTGGGGCCTCTGTTCCTCTATAACATGGGTTGTTCTTGGAGGGCACTTTTGTGCCACTGTCAGGTATAATAGATAGGAGTGGGTTTACTCCAGATTACCTACCTATCACCTAGTATTATGGCGAGGATGATGTTTCCAAGTACTGGTTGTCCTTGTGACTGTATATGACCTAATCTCATATGACCTTGTTTAACCCTCAGAGTACCATCGAAATAGAAACTGGTGCTTTAAACTGGCTATTGCATGAGACTTTAGTCTGACTCGTTTGGGGGTTCCATTCTTACAGATTCATGATGTCAACTAGAGCAGTAACAAGAGGGAACTTCAATTGAGAAGATACTTCTATCATGTTGACTGTAGACACGTCTTCGGGGCATTTTCTTGATTCATGATTGATGTGGGAGGGCCCATCCCACTATGGGAGGTGCCATTCTTGGGCTGGTGGTCCTGGGCTCTATAATAAAGCCGGCTGAGCAAGCCAAGGGAAGCAAGGCAAGGGAAGCAAGCCAAGGGAAGCAAGCCAAGGGAAGCAAGCCAAGGGAAGCAAGGCAGCAAGTAATATCCTCCACAGCTGCTCCCTTGAGGTTCCCCTTTGAGTTCCTGCCTTGGGGTTCCTCGATGAGGGACTGTAATCAGGACGTGGATGTAAGTGAAATAAACTCTTTCCTTGCCAGGTTGCTTTAGATCATGGTCTTTATCATAGGAATAGAAAGCAAATTAAGACATATATTTCGGGGCTGGAGAGATGGCTCAGCGGTTAAGAGCACTGTGTGCTCTTCCAAAGGTCCTGAGTTCAAATCCCAGCAACCACATGGTGGCTCACAACCATCTATAATGAGATCTGGTGCCCTCTTCTGGAATTCTTAATCATAATAAATAAATAAATCTTTAAAAAAAAGACATATATTTCACTTCCTGAATAAAAGATTTCTATTAAAATAATACGGGGTTGGGGATTTAGCTCAGTGGTAGAGCGCTTGCCTAGCGAGCGCAAGGCCCTGGGTTCGGTCCCCAGCTCTGAAAAAAAAAAAAAATACAAAGAAGATGAAGGTAGTTAAGTGATAGAGTACTCGCTTTATATGCATAAATCGCAGATTCAATCCCCTGTGAAAACAATACATGTATATTACTACATATGTAATGTGTGTGTATGTCTGTACAGGCATATTATATTTATATAGTATATCCTACATATTATATTTATAAATTTTTTACATATTATATAATATATAAATGCATATGGTATGTACATTATAATATATACATTTATACATACACATTGTATGTTATATATGTAATATATACTACTTATAGTACAGTAATATATTATAATTATTATTTATGTGTATTATATATATATGTGCCTTTAACTACCCCAGAAAACTATTTGATCCCTTTGTTTATATGTTCTTCTTCACTCTTTTAGGGTCTAAGACAAAAACCTCCTTGATATAAAAAGCCACTGCTAACAGCAAAGCTGGCTTCATTGTGATTGTCTTTGACTTTGTTCTGGGAAGTTTTCAACAAGCCACACATGTCAAACAAGTATGTCAAGCCACGTGAAGTGCTCTAAATCAACTTTCCGATGGCAGAGGTTGAGGCCAATGGTGTGGGAAAGCTGGCATAGAAATTGGGTTAATGGGTTAAGGGTTAAGAAGCAGGTTAAGGGGGTTGGGGATTTAGCTCAGTGGTAGAGCGCTTGCCTAGTAAGCGCAAGGCCCTGGGTTCGGTTCTCAGCTCTGGAAAAAAAGAAAAAGAAAAGAAGCAGGTTAAGAATACCAGCCAGAAAAACATTATCCTGTGTTTATAAATGTGGGAATCCATATATTTCTGTATGGTCTGTTTTCTTTTTTTATGCTTTTTTTAAAAGATTTATTCATTTATTATATATAAGTACACTGTAGCTGTCTTCAGATACACCAGAAGAGGGCATCGGATCTCTTTACAGATGGTTGTGAGCCACCATGTGGTTGCTGGAAATTGAATTCAGGACCTCTGGAAGAGCAGTCGGTGCTCTTAACCACTGAGCCATCTCTCCAGCCCATGGTCTGTTTTCTTAATCTTGTCCTTGGAGTTTTATTTTCAATTTTATATATAAGATCAATTGAAGAACATTTAAATACTAGGATCTGTTAATCTACCCCAGAGGTGCTATTAATTGGACTAGGGGTTATGTCTTCTTAGCATTTTTTTAAAGGTTCCCACGTGGTTTTAAATGGAATGTTAGTCTAGCACCTCTTCATTACAAGGAGTGTTAAGAATATAGAAACCAGAGGTGGCAACCTTGGGATGGGGTGAATCTCAGCAAAGGCAGATGGATCTCTGAGTGAGGCCAGCCTGATTTACAAAGTGAGTTTCAGGACAGCCACGGCTACAGAGAGAAACCCTGTCTCAAAAAATCCCAAAACCACCATCGCCTCAACAAAAGGCAATGATAAATGTAGCTCAGTTGGTAGGGTACTTGTCTAGCATACACAACACCCTGGCTTTGATTGCCCACCACCTCATAAACTATGTGTTGGTGGTACACGCCTTACACTCATGGTATTGTATTTGCAGAAGGAGGTAAGTGCAGAAGGATCAGAAACTCAAGATCATGGTAAATTTTAAGTCAGTCTGGGATACATAATACCCCGTCACAAAATAAATAGGTATAAATGAGTTTTTTAAATGATCCAACTTTATATTATCTATAAATGACTCATTTTAGATCCAAACACACAAGTGGGTTTAAAGTAAAAGCATAAAAATGTGGATTTGTATATTTGAGACTGCGTCTCTCTACTTAGCCCTGGCTGTCCTGAAATTCACTATATAGATCAGGCTGGTCAGGTTCTGCCTGCCTCTGTCTCCTGAGTGCTAGAGCTAAATGCTCAGCATTGAAAAATATATTTCATGCAAACAGTATTGTAAAGAGAACTAGCAAAGTTCTGAGGAGGTACTTATTGCCTAGAAGCTCTTGCCACTCAAGCCGGACAATCCAAAGTTTGATCCTTAGAATCACATCTAGAAAAGGCAGATGCAGTGGTAGATTTCTGTAACCCCAACACTTCCTAAGAAATGATACTACCATTCTCTAGGGTGTGTTTTCACGCCTCCATTAACTTAATCTATATAATCTGTCATAGGCTTGCCCAGAGGTGTGTGCCTGGGGCCTTTTCTTATCTATAATTCTAGATTCAGTCAACTTGACAATAGTATTAACATATGGTTAATTTTTTTCTCCAATTAATCCACTATTTTAAATTCAGTCCACACCTCGTATATTAGTTCCTTTTAAAAGTTGCTTTTATCTAAAATTCCAAGGGAATTTAAAAACAAAGTTTATTTGGGCTTATGGTTTCAGGGGGTTAGAGTCCATGATGGTGAAATGCAGCAGCTGGTAGCAGGCAAGAGGATGGTTCTAGCAGGAAACTGACGCTCAAGGCTTGAACTGCAAACAGGAAACAGAGATCAAGCTTGTAGTAACTCCTGTTTTACATTCTCAGAGCCCACCTCTAGTTGCATACTTCCCCTAACAAGGCCATAATTCCTTGCACCATCGACTGGGGATCAAGCATTTAAATACCCAAGGTTATGCGAGACATAATTTTCAAGCTACTACACCTCAGGAAACTGAAAGAGCTAGAGAGGGGGTCAACCTGAGGCCAGTGGGAAAATTCCACCGCAACCCTCCAATCGGGAAAGACCCCTTCCTTCCAGGAGGAGTAGAGTCAGCTTAGTCCCTGGAACAACTGCAAGCCAACTCTTAGACAAAGCCACCTGTGACTCTCTAACTGAACCCCTCAGAAAGTCCTGGATGGATCACTGACCACGAGTCAGTTTGAAAGTTGCTTCACTCCACCAATGGTACCTGCCTAGTTACCATTGTTCAAATTCTGCCCTTATTGTTAGAAATCTGCCTCTATCAAAGGTATATAACTCCCTGTTAGAGTCTGCTCGGGGTCGTCTTTCTCCAAAGGGAGGTGACCCCATCGAGTTGGAACAATAAAGCTCCTCTTGCTTTTGCACCAATCACTGCCTCCATGAGTCTCATTCAGGGGGTCCTGGAAGGAGTTCAGTTCCGATCTCACAGAAACAAGTAAAAAGTAGACACATTCTTTTTCAGGAAGAAATTGGATGCTGACTAGAGTTCTTGTTTCCATTGGGAAGATCTGCCCAGCTGTCTCTGTCTGCATTCCTATTGGCACTCTGATCTTTTGGGTTACCAGGATATTCTAGGTTTGTTTGCTTTGCTTTGTTTGGTGTTTTTTTTATCCTGTTTCTCTGGAATTTTTTGAGTTTCTCCTCCATAGTCAGATTTAGATGCAGTGATCCCACTCATCTGGTACCGACTTTCTTTATTACTTATTTTCTATGGTGCTGTCACTAGACAAAAACAAGATAAAGGACGGAGGGTTTATTTTGACTTACATTTCCCTTGACTCCATGTTTCTGAGCTTCTTTTGAGGAATAAGAATATCAAGGTGGCAGGAGTGTGGGAGGAGGAGGTTGTTCACCCCATGAGGATGGAAAGCCAAGCAAGAGAGAAGAGGACTGCAGAGTAGTTATAACCTTTGACCCAAGACCTTCAGCATGGCTCCACCCACTAAATTTATTATCTCAGTGTGCATAATTGAAATCATACCCTTGAATCCTACCATTTACCTTCCAGGTTTCCATATATGTAAACAAAAGAAGAGGAGGTGGAAGAGCAGGAAGAGAAGCAGAAAGAGATTACATAGTCTATCCTATCATTGACTTCTAGTCTGAAGATTCTTCTTGAATTGTGACAGTGCCTGCACCGCCATGGTACCGAGACAGAGACTCGGGTCATTTGTGCTACAAGAATGCCAAAGCTTTACTGAGGTTCACAGTACATATATCCCCAAATCCACCAGGTGGAAAATTCTAGGAAGCCCAGTGGAAAAACAAGTTTATGCCCTTGGGAAAAAAACAGGAACGACAAAAAAAAAAAAAAAAAAAAAATCAACAACAACAAACCCACCCATCGGCCAAACAGAAAGGCCAAGATGTTCCTTTGTTAAGAACAAAAGCTTCCACATGCATCAGCAAGGCTCAGCAGGGGGCAAAGACTGAGGGGGCCCAGGAGGGTCCAACAGAATTGTTCCTCAGATCCCTTGATGGAGGAACTGCCACTCAGGCAGCTAGCTTTCCGTAAAAGTAGCCCTCCCCCACCCGCCTGCCCCAACACATGCTCCAGCATCCATTCCTGTTTTTCAAGACAGGGTTTCTCTGTGTTGCCCTGGCCATCCTGGAACTCACTCTGGCTGGCTTCGAACTCGCAGAGATCTGCCTGCGTCTGCCTCCTGAGTGCTTGGATGGAAGGCACGCACCACAACAGCCCTGCCATTTCTATCTTGTTTAATGAAGAAGAGTGCTAAGTGGTAGTGGTGCACGCCTTTAATCCCAGCACTCAGGGGGCAGAGGCTGGGGAATCTCTGAGGTCCAGGTCAGCCTGGTCTACAGACCAGGGAAACCCTGTCCAAAGGGAGGAAAAAAAAGAGCGGTGCATGCATGTGTGCACCGAAGAGTCATGCATGCATGTTTGCTGGGTAGTTTTGTAACAAGGAGGGAGTGTCAATGGGGAAAATGCCTTCACGAGATCGGTATGTAAGACTGTGGAGCATTTTCTTAATGATTGATGTGGGAGGGCCCAGCCCACTGTGGGTGGTGCCATCCTGGACTGGTGGTTCTGGGTGCTATAAGAAAGCAGGCTGAGTGAGCCAGAGGGAGCAGGCCAGTAAGCAGCACCCCACTGTGGCCTCTGCCTCAGCTCCTGCCGCCAGGTTACTGCACAGTTCCTGTCCTGTTTTGCTTCAGTGATAGACTATGGATATAGACTTGTAAGCCAAATAAACCCTTTCCTCCCCATCTTGCTTTTGGTCATGGTGTTTAATCTTAGCAATAGTAATCCTACCTAAGCTAGCATGCTTCTGCTCAGCTTCCTCCTTTTATACAATCCAAAATCATAGCTAGGCAGTGGTGCCATCCCCTGAGGATAGGGCTTTCCTTCTCAAGAAATCAAGATGACCCCAGTGGGCATGCCAGAGACGACTCCTCCAGACCACTCTAGGATATGTCAGATCGATAGGTGCCACTTAATCTAACAACTTACACTCTTGATTTTTCAAGGAAGCCAATTAATAGGTTTGTATTTTCTATGGGTTCTCATGTTAACTTCTTCCCTAGAAATTGTAATTTCTATCTATACCCTCAATTTCTGTGTTTATAAAACTTAAAAACTTTGAGACTAATAAAAAACATAAATTGTAAAATTCAGCGTTGATATATACTTCATATAACATAAACCTATAGGTTTTGTTTGTTGTTTGTTTTGTTTTTTGGTCTCCCAAGACAGGATTTCTCTGTCAGGGAACCAGGCTGCCCTCAAACTCAGGGGTTCTCCTGGCCTCTCTCCTCTCTCCCAAGTGCTAGGATTAAAGGTGTGCTCCCCTATGCCTGACAACCCACAATTTTAAAGCACACATTTCGGGCTGGAGAGATGGCTCAGTGGTTAAGAGCACCGACTGCTCTTCCCAAGGTCCTGAGTTCAAATCCCAGCAACCACATGGTGGCTCACAACCATCTGAAACGAGTCTGATGCCCTCTTCTGGTGTGTCTGAAGATAGCGACAGTGTAATCATAATATATAATAAATAAATAAAATATTTTAAAGCACACATTTCAATGGTTTTAAAGCATTTTATTATTACTTTTAATCATTTATTTTGGGGAGCACATGAATATCTCACAGCACATGTGGATGTCAGAGAACAATTTTTGAGTCATTTTTTTCCTTTTACCCTATGAGTCCCAGGGATTGAACTCAGGTTATCACCAAGTAATTTTGCTGGCCTCAATAATTTTTTAAAGGATATTCCCTATATTGTATAACTATTGCCATTGTTTAATTCCAGAACATTTTCATGAAATGAAACTTCTTGTGTAATAGCTGTCTTTGAAAGTCTGCTTTTTTTTAAAAGTAGGGTTTCTCTGTGTAGTCCTGGCTGTCTTGGATCTAGTTCTGACAAGACTGGCCTCGAACTCAGAGGTTTACCTGCCTCTAACTCCTGAGTGTTGTGATTAAAGGTGTGCACCATCACCACCACCGCCGCCTCCAACAAACAAAACAAAACCGAGTTCTTTTTAACAGAGTCTATTTTCAAGGTCATCACAATGTCATCCCTGTGAATAGTAGGTGTCCTATGCCGAGCTTCAACATGGGGGGTCTCATGAACATCTTAGTTACTTTTCTATTGCTGTGAAGAGACACTATGACCAAGGCAACTTATAAGAGAAAGCGGTTAACTGGTGGCTTGCCTACTGTTTCAGTGAGTGAGTCCATAATCAAGGTAAGAAGCAGACAGATTTGTATGTTAAATTCTCAATCCACAATACGTCCACACAATAAATTCACAACTGATTGATAAACCGTCCACTTAGATAAGATAAATTGACCTATAGGAATCCATCCCTTAAGAAATAGGGCTGGAAAGATGGTTAACTGAGTTCAATTCCCAACAACCACATGGTGGCTCACAACCATCTGTAATGGGATCTAATGCCCTCTTCTGGTGTGTCTGGAGACAGCTACAGTGTACTTATATATAATAAATAAGTAAATCTTTAAAAAAAAAACAAAGCAGACGACATAGTGATATAGCAGTAGCTGAAAGCTTTACATCCTGATGAACAGACAGCAAGGAGACAGATAGACACAGACAGACAGAGTCACAGAGAGAGAAAACTTGACTGATGTGCTTTGAAATTTCAGAGCCTACTCCCATAGCTCCTCCAAGAAGGCCACACCTCCTAATCATAGCCAGATGTTCATCAACTAGGCACCAAGCATGCAAACATCGGAGCCTGTGGGGCAGGCTCATCCCAGCCACCACAGTGCATACTGCAGTTGTGAGTTTTCACATGTGAGGAGGTTCTGTGTGAACGTATGTTTTCAGTTCTCTTAGATACTGACCTAGGAACTGAGTGCTAGGTCACGTGGCTAATTCTGTATTTAAAGTTTTGAAGTACTGATACATGGTTTCAAGGAGGCTGTACCATTTATAGTCTAACTACCAATATTGTGAGGGCTCTGATTTCTCCACATTCAGCCAACACTTGTAATTTAGCTATCATTTTGTGTATATTCCTTATGGAATAAAGTCCTATTTTATCATAGATGTAAGGTTTTTCGATTGTTTTTATATTTTGCAGAGCAGAGGACAACTTGTGGGAGTCAGTTCTCTCTTTCTACCAGGTGGGACCCAGCCATCAATCTCAGGCCACCAGGGAAACCTGTCCTCTTATCTGCTGAGTCATCATGCCCCTCCACCCCCGCACCATCCCCTGCTTTTAAATTTGTGATTCTCTAATGATCAATGATACTTACAGTCACTGCAGGGCTTACTGGTTAACTGGTAGCCCTGGTTGACTTCCCCATTGGACAAAGGTTTGATCAGACATTTAGCAAGTTTAAAAAGAGAGAGAGAGAAACAAAACGTTGCTGTGTTGGTCAGGTTGACCTTGAACTTGTGATTCCCCTGATTCAGGGAGCTGAATACCTGGGGCTGTAGGCTACATCACTTTGCATGGCCTCTTGTTACTGTGGAACTGGGCACAAACCCCAATCTCAATATAGAACAGTGCACTAACAGGCTCTCTGCATCCCAAGCACCTTTGCCTATTTTAACTGGTTGTCTTTTATTAGTAAATTATAAAAGTTTTCACTAGTCAGTCTTTTGTTACTATAACAGAATACTGGAGGTAACTAACTTCATAAAAAAGAGAGATTTATTTAACTCACAGTTTTGAAGGTTCAAGGACACGGTAATACTTCCATCATTTAGAAAAGAGTATTTGAAACTGTTTTCATCTCAATAAATAGTATGTAGACAATTTGGAGCCTTCTCAAGCAATGGAGACTCAGCTGCTACTTCAGCATTTCGTCGGTCTGCATGCTTGCCTCGCTCCATGGACTGAACCTCTGAAACTGTAAGAAACCCCAATTGATGCTTTCTGTTATAAGCGTCGCCTTGGTCAAGGTATTTCTTCATAGCACTAGACACCGGCTAAGACCAGGGCTAAGGAATAAGTGATTTTGACATAGTTTCAGAAGCCACCTCATCAACTGCTCTGCTAAAGGGAATAGGAGGAACAAAAGGAGTTTGCTCTGTTTAGTTGCTATTTCAGAACTCTCTTTCTTGGCCCCGCATTCAGAACCAAGTAATGTGTTGGAGGACATTGGGAAGAGATGGGAGAGGGGAAAACATTATTTTTCATTAGAGTAGCCACTTACAAGTTGCTCCTGTCCTAATTAATGACCCCCGGCCATGCTTACAGAACGCAATCCTGATCAAACTCAGTGTATCATTGACAATAACAACAAATCCGAGTACAAGTAGTTGGAAAGAAAAGGTTCAGTGGACATGGGAGGGGGATGGGAAGTGGTAAAGGAGAATGAATATAATTACATTATCTGCATGATTAAAAGTGTCAAAATTAATTAAAATGATTTCCAGATGACTTTTTGTAGCTACTGCAAAGGTAATAAGGAATGTCATTTGATAGCAAAGCTTTGTCCTTCTTTGTGGTATGTAGTAACCATACATGACATCTGACATTTCTATGCTGTATTCAGATATACAGTCAAATTATCTTCAAGTGAATGCATGGGTATTCGGATACTAATTGAGCAAAATGTTAAAATGGTATAAACAGACATGTAGGCCTGTTATTATCTAAAATGTAAGCGGGAAGAACCCAGTGACGCTTTGGTAACACATTATGGGGGGTGTGGGAGCGAACCTACAGAGGGAAAAGTGGAATGGAGAGGGAATACTACATCCCCTGTGCCTGCTGGGGAATCCAGATCCAGCTGTACACAGCTGTACACAGTGGCTGCTGGCAAACTGGTGAGACAGAACAATGAACCAGAGCCCAGGGCAACGGCTGCTTCCTCTATCCTCATGGAAATTCCCTTGAGCAATCAACCCCCCCCCCTTACATAGTCAATACAAGCCAATTAGATTTCACAGGACAGCCTGTATATACCCCTGTCCATTCCGGTTGGCCTTTGATTACATAGCTGCACTCTTATTGGCTGAAAGGTTGCATATAAGTTTTTGAACTGAACAATAAAGCTAGATCTACAACCTGACGCGGGTTCTGGATTCTGAAACCTCTGTGGACTCCGCCTCTGCTTTCTCCCTATTTCCCGATCCCAGTTCTGACCATACATTATATCCATTTCTCCTCTGAAAGGAGTAAATAGGATAGAGTATGAGAAGTAACTGATTTTGTGACTTTGGCTCAAGATTAGCCTCATATTCTGCATACAGCAGAAGTAGTTTTTGGTCACACGGAATAACAAAACGAGGAGCACTCAGGGGTGAACAGCACGAAGTTAGCGACTTTAACGAGTCATTTTCAGTGTCTCTGTGAGCTGGTGAGGAATACAGGGCACTGCGGTCGGATTGTGCTACTGCGCCAGTTTAGTCCCTTGTCGCTCCGTCCAGCCGTGTAGATGTGAATTAATGAAAACCTATCAGACCCTCTGAGATACTTTCTAGGGACTTTCAGAGATCCAAGGACCGCATTCTGAGAACTTCTGACTTGCTTTGTCCCAACACTACTGTTGCTCTTCTCACAGACAGGCCCTGCTGAGCAGACACAAGGTCTCAGCGCCGGGACTCAGTCTAATCCCATGGAATTATGGGCCTCCGCTTTTAGAAGTAAGTGGATAAGGCTTGGGACAGCACTGGATAATAAGGCTGGGACAAGAGACTAGGAATGTCCCAGCACAGTGCTCTGACACTCTGCTCAGCTCCAGCCCAAGCCATTGGCATCTTGTATGGAAGTGTTTTGCAAACAGTAGGGTATTTATCATCCCTCTACCTATCCAATGCCAAATCCTGCCCTTGTGACAACTGAAAATGGCCTGCACATTTCTCAGTGCCCACCAGAGGGCCTGTATCACCGCGTCTCACATACCTTTTATGATAAGCAGTAGGATTCACGATGGTGATCAGGGTTTTAGAATTTATGGTTAGAATCCCTTATCATGGATAATAGCATTCATTGCTTCTAGATAACGGGTGATAAGCAAAGAACAGACAATTATATTTCTCAGTGAAAGTGCTATACTTGGGGCTGGCAAAATGGCTCAGCGGACAAAAGGGCCTTGCCGCCAACCCTGACCACCCGATTTCAATACTTGGGACCCACAGTGGCAAAAGGAGAGCGTCAACTCCTGGACTTTGTCTCTGACCTCTACATGCGTGCATCGGCACACTCCACTCCCACAATCAAATAAGTGAATAGACAAATATCTGTAAAAAGATAATATTAAGCTCAAAGGTGCAAAAAGAAGGCTTTTTGCAGTCAGGAACACATTTGTTTTTGTGTTGAGAGAGATAATGGAGAGGTTCTTGTTTTGTTTGGTCGGGAGCAGTTACAACACAAACCTAAGGCTTGCAGTTAGAAGCTTTGCGGTTGTAACCGAAGGAGATAAAAGCTCAAAGTGCTGCAATGAGAAAGGGAATCCAAGGTCACGTGACTAGAACTTCAGGCGCCCACGGAAGGGTAGTACCCCTGCCTACGCTCTTGAGTCAGCTGAAAGGGTAGTCAGTTCCACTGCAGACTGAGAAGACTACCCAACAACTGAAGCGACTGCCTGGGACAATCTCCACCCTCCAGGACATTGCATTCCCAAGTGTCCTTGGTCTGACACAAATTAATGGCGAGACAGGCGGCAGATGGGAGGGGCCTACAGCCAGGAAGAGACCAGCGGACTGGATGCAGACCTTGGGGAACGAGGAAGGGGCTCGCTCACCGAAGACTAAAGGGGCTGGCCGGCTCTCTAGTCCATTTCCTGTAGTGACAACAGCTTTCAGCCTCTCCTTCTTAGTTGAGTCCGTTACATTTTCAGGAGATGCCAGCTGCTAACTGTTCAGCATGTAGAGAGTTAATTGTGTGTGTCGTTTGAACATGCACGTGTTTTGGTTTTTAATTTGTTTTGAGAAAGGGTCTCTTTATAGCCCTGGCTAGCCTGAACTCATTATGTAGACCAGGCTGGCCTTAAACTCAAAGAGATCTGCCTCTGCCTCTCTGCCTGTGTGATGGACCACCACGCCCAGTTTCAAGTGTCCATTTTAGTATTGTGCAATTAGAAATCCTCTGAAGTAGCCCCTAATAAGACAGAAGCTGAGTGAAGATTGATCGCCCTTAGCGATGATAAGATACGATCTATGTACACTGTTATGTGTGCCCGCACGTACACACGATCTGAGTGCGAGGGAGAAACAAATGGTTTTCTTTTATCCACACCTTTTGTTTTGTTTTGTTTTTTGTTTGTTTGTTTTTATTGTATATATTTCTTTATTTACATTTCAAATGTTATTCCCTTTCCCGGTTTCCTGTCCATAAGCTCCCTACTCTCTCCCCCTCCCCCATCCACACTCTTAATATACAAGTTTTTGTTTGTTTTAACCTGTTTGTCATTGATGGTCAGGTTTTACATGCGATAAGCAAATACATATCTTTGGAGATGAACAAATTTAATTTTGGTGAGAATTCTTTTTTAAGACCATGATGAGGTTGGGGGAGGAGGTGTGGCTATGTAGTCCAGGTGGCCTAACCCTCCTGAATCTTAGATATTTGGTTTTTAGGTTGGTAGTTTCCACTTCCCCCTTCTGTTCCTAGAAAGCAATAAAGCTGTTGCCCCGGCCCGCACGCATCTTGTCCTCGACACCAAAGCAGCCTGGAAAAAAGGAAAAAACAAAACAAAACAAAAGGAGAGCATCAGGAACATGCGCACACGGGAGAATCTGACGTTGTCATTGAGCACACGAGCAAGTCAGCCCATCTGTTCTAAAGGCTGTTTTCAGTAAATTCTGTTTAAAGTTACAAACAGGCGATGTGGCTGTGTTCTAGCGCACTTCTAGTTTTGCAGCCAAAGTCCTGCAAACGCCAGGTTTCCATTACCAAGTCTGTGGCCCTTTAACCTCCTTGCCTGCATCAAAACTAAATGGCGGAAACAAAGGCTTCTGCCTTCGCCAGCCTGTCTTGGTCCCACACCCGAACACCTGATTCATGAAAACAGAACAACTTCCCCCAAACAAAACCCACGGGCTTGTTTTCCAAGTGATTTCCAGCAGCTTCTCAGTTTATTCCACTCTTGGGAGCTTTGTTTTCTGTGCTTATATAGTTTTTTAGAAAACATAAGCTGGTACCTTGAAAAACATTTGTGCTTTCAAGAACAAAAAATTCAGTCAGAGGTGGTGGCATATTCCTTTGATCCCAGCATTTGGGAGGCAGAGACAGGGGAATCTCTGTGAGTTCCAGGCCAGCCTTGTCTATGGAGTGAGTTCTAGGACAGTCAGGGCTACACAGAGAAACTGTTGTAAACCTCAAAATCCTGTCTCAAAAAACAAACAAACAAAAATAGATAAAACCAAAACAAAAAAGACTTCCTTGCCTTTGAGGTTTTGGGGCTTGGGGGTAGGGGTAGGAGTCTCCAAATGTTTCTCAGGCTCAATCCTCCTGCCTCCACCTCAGCAGTAGTCACAGCCATATGTCCCCATTCTGGCTCCTTCTCAGACTTCTTAATCACACCAGTGCATTCTCTGTGTAAAACTCAAATAGGAAAGATAAAAGACCGTGGACTTAAAATTTATTTTCATCATTTGATGGCCTTACTTGGAAACTAACAAGAGATACATATATTATAAAATCCCCAAAACTAACTTTTAAATGCAACACATTTAAAAGAAAAAAAATGATGTAGCACTAAGCCTAACAAGTTATTCATTCATTCATTCATTAAGACAGGGCAGCCCTGGTTGTCCTGGAACTTGCTCTGTTGACCAGGCTGGCCTTGAACTCACAGTGATACTCCTGCCTCCAAAGTGCTGGGATTAAAGGTGTGAGAAACCGCCACCACCCAGCTATGACGCCACCACCCAGCTAGGACAAGCCATTTCTATTTTGCTCTGTAAATACTCTTTTTTTTTCTTCTTTTTTTTTGGAGCCGGGGACCGAACCCAGGGCCTTGCGCTTGCTAGGCAAGCGCTCTACCACTGAGCTAAATCCCCAACCCCAAAATGTGTAGCCCAGGCTGGCCTCGAACTCGTGATCCTCCTGCCTCTGCCTCCTTCAGCAAATCCTACTGGAGTGCACCACCACAACCGGCCTGTAAATACTCTTACAAGCAAGTTAGAACTGATAGGAAGCTCCTGGGAAACACATTATTGGTCACTCGGAAAAAATAGCTCAGCTCACCCTCCTGATCAGACTGGCAGACAAAGAGGCCTAAACTAAGAGCATCAGGAGAATTTTTTCCAATTTGTAAGTATGCTGTGTAAGGGTGGTTTTCATTAACAATGAATCCAGTAAAACTTTTCTCATCATATGACAGTTCTGAGAGTCCATTTGCATCCTGTACTAGTGACCGTTGTTACCTGCTCTGAACAGGTTAGCTAGTGGGTAGCCTGTCTCCTCTATGATTGCTCAGCCTGTAATTATGTCGCTTGTGTGTGATTCCTATATGGAAACTACTGCTTGTATTCTCAGTATGATTAATTCTTAAAAACCATATTTAACCTTGTAAAATTATGTTCAATCTAGCTCTAACATAATTTCTAAGTTTCCTATTGTTACATACTTATACTTTTTCTAATTTTTTGTTTGTTTTGATTTTTAAATGACTTATCATCACCACCATCATCATCATCGTCATCATCATCATCATCATCATTGACGTAGGGGCTCACTATATAATTTACTTTACAGCCTTGACTGGCCTGGAACAGCTATTTCGAACTCTGTGAGGAAAAGAAGAACTGCAAACTAATTCCAAGGTTTTTGAGACCTTAGCAGTTGGAAGGATGGTGTTGATATCAAGTAACAGGGAAAAGGCTGGACACGGGGCAGGCATAGGAGCAGCAAGTAGGGATTATGTTTGTAGAAGGTAAATGCTGTTAAGAATACAGAGAGAGGGTTGGGGATTTAGCTCAGTGGTAGAGCGCTTGCCTAGCAAGTGCAAGGCCCTGGGTTCGGTCCCCAGCTCCAGAAAAAAAAGAAAAAAGAAAAAAAAAAGAAGGAAAAATAAGAATACAGAGAGAGATACCCAGTGAATGGAGTCTAGGAGTTTGAAGTGTTGCAGATACTATTTGGGGTCATTAGCATACAAATCCTCATTAAATCCAGGAGACCGAGTTACATTCCAAAGAGACCCAGTATAAACAAAGGAGGGCTGAGAACTAGGGGAAACTCTAACATGGTGGACAGAGGCTGCGTGCCAGGCATGTTCCATGAGTTTGCTCCTTCCTGTTGCTTGTAGGTTCACCCATTTAACCTTCAAAACATTTTAAGAGGATCCCTAAAAATATAACTGGAACAGTCCCCAGAATTTCTAACATTTTATTTTATTTTATTTTATTTTATTTTATTTTATTTTATTTTATTTTTGAGTCAGGGCTTCTCTGTTTAGTCCTGGCTGTCCTGGAACTCTCTCTGTAGGGCCTCCAACTCAGAGATCCATCTGCTTCAGCCTCCCAAGTGCTGGGATTAAAGGCATCTGCCATCATTGTCCTGCTAATTTTTTTTTTAAACTGATGAAACTTACAGAAAAAAAATTCTCACATGGTGTTTTTCAGAATAGAGCTACACGGAGAAACTCTGCCTCAAAACAACAACAACAACAACAACAACAACAACGAAACCAAACGAAACAAAATTCTAAGTGTTTCAAAGGTGCATCTCTTTTACAACTAGCAACATATTCTAGGAAAAAAATATTAGGGAGACTGAAAAGTGTTTATGTTCAAGATAAAAGAACAGGGGAGCTTATTTCTAGTTCTATATCCTTTCCTTCCCTTTCTGCTTCTCCTCCTCCCCCTCCTCCCCCTCTTCTTCTTCCTCTTTCTTTTGGCAGCTCTGAGTAGCCAACCCCATGCTTCTCCTATGCTAAGCAAGTACCCTGCTTACACCTAAGGCCCAATATTTTCTTAAGACATTGTTATTTGCTTTCCTGTGGGTTTTCCTCAACAACAGGCATCATGGGACAGCAAGATGTGCAAGCCTGACTGATAACCTGAGTTTGATTCCAGTGACTGACATGCTTCAAGGAAAGAATTGACTATTGACTCTGACCTCCAAGTGTGTGCCGTGGCACATGCATGTGTGTGTGTATAGACAATATATGTGTATAAATGAAAAAGGAGATTGTTAACACCCTTACTAGCTCATTCTGTAATATCTATAGAACTCAATGGAAGAGTTTCTAGGGCTGTGTATCACAGACATGTGCGTGACACAGGAAGGATAGAAAGTACTGGACTGGACTATCACAGAAAATTAATTCAAATTATCCCTCTTGTACCATGGGCACTCAAAAACAAACAAACAAACAAACAAACAAACATGGAAAAGGTACAGATAAGTAGGTTTCCAGTGTGCCTTCAACTTTCCCCTCTATCCTGGGGGAGAACAATATGAGAGGGGAGGTAGGAAGGAAGAATTTCCAAAATGCCTTTTCAGGCGGATTAAGTTTTCAAGCAAGAATTTGGAGATAATATCACCCTTACCAACAGTGCTCCTTACTGAGTCTTTGGTACACAGGGGTTCTGGTAGCTCAGGTTGGTCATGGCATCTTAATTAATCCGACTTGGGAAGGAAAAACAGGCAGGCATCTACATAAACCGCAATGACTACAGAAGTATTCCTCTACTGCGTCCAGGAGCCGACAGAAGGTGCATGTGCTACCTAAAGACTAGAGAGCAGTGTGGCCCTCAAGTGACAACATCAGGAAAGAGAATCCAGAGTGAGGCTACAGACGTAGAAATTGAAAAACAAAGCAACAAAAGAAACAAAGTATCAAAACAAAAAACCCAATAGTCACCAGAAAGTATGCTGCTAAAGTCATTTTTGTTTGTTTGCTTGATTTGTTTTGAGACTGTGTTTTTCTGTGTAGCCCTGGCTATTTTAGAACTAACTTTGTACACAAGGCTGGTCTGGAATTCATATAAATCTCCTGCCTCTGCCTCCTGAGTGCTGAGATTAAAGGCAAATGCTACCACCAACTGATTAAGGTCACAGAATGAAAATGAGCAAAAAGATCTGGGGAAAAATGCTATAATGCTAAACAAAGCCACCAAACAAACAAAAAAAACAGAAAGAAATGCCAGCTCAATAACCAAACAAAGCATTTTTTTTTGGGGGGGGGGGGACAGGATCTCTATGTGGACCAGACTGTCCTGGAACTCGCAGAGATCCTCTTGCTCTGCCTCCTAAGTGCTGGGATTAAAGATCTGGAGACCACCATGCCTGGCCTCTTCTTAGTGATTCTTTTCTCAATAACCTCCTATAAGTGGAAAACAGTCAAGAGGAATGGTCAGGAGGAAGCTCAAATCTAAGAAATGTAAGAAATAGGGGCTGGGGATTTAGCTCAGTGGTAGAGCACTTACCTAGGAAGCTCAAGGCTCTGGGTTCGGTCCCCAGCTCCGAAAAAAAAGAACCAAAAAAAAAAAAAAAAAAAAAAAAAAGAAATGTAAGAAATAGAAGATTTGTGCTAAAAACAAAAATAAAAACGCAAAACAACCTTGCTATTTTGAGTTTGGTTTGGGACCCAGACCAGTGGCATCCTTGGGTTGCAGCCATGCAATAACATCAATAATTTCAGGAAACATTCTATGGTCAAAATGTCTGTCTAAATGTATCGAGAATTACTACTGTCAAAGTAACCTTACATAAATATAAGTCATAAAAAACTTAATAAGTTTGACACTTAAGAAACCGGTACTCAGTCAACTTTAGGTAAGCTCTTCGTCCTTTTCCCTAGTGATATACAGAAACACTTACACATCATTAAATATTCTCCTACAGTGTAGTTTTAAATACCTCCATGGCGCTCAGTTACGTGACTATATAGTAAATTACCTAACCAGTCCACTGTGGTCAAGTTCAACCTGTACGGCTTTGGCTTTTAAAAATCATACTGCGGGGTTGGGGATTTAGCTCAGTGGTAGAGCGCTTACCTAGGAAGCGCAAGGCCCTGGGTTCGGTCCCCAGCTCCGAAAAAAAAGAACCAAAAAAAAAAAAAATCATACTGAGATTCAGGCCCAGCAAGACACACCTGAAACCTTACACTCCGGAACCTGGGGCAGGATGGCTTCAAGCTGCAGGCCAGCATCTGCCGGAGAATGACGGCTGTCTCAAAGCTACGAGCAGCTGCCAAGTGTCAAAGTCTCACTGGAATTACCATCATTTTCACAACTTTTTGTTTGGTTTTGTTTTTCAAGAGGGGGTTTCTCTGTGTGGCTCAGGCTGTCCTGGAACTCACTGTGTAGACCAGGCTGGCCTCAAAAATCACAGAAATCCACCGGCCTCTGCCTCCTGAGTGCCAGGATTAAAGGTGTGAGCCTTCATTGCCAGGATACACAGATTTCTTTTGTTTCTGGAGCTGGGGACCGAACCCAGGGCCTTGTGCTTCCTAGGCAAGCGCTCTACCACTGAGCTAAATCCCCAACCCGATACACAGATTTTTAAAAAAAAATTTAGGGGGTTGGGGATTTAGCTCAGTGGTAGAGCGCTTGCCTAGCAACTGCAAGGCCCTGGGTTCGGTCCCCAGCTCCGGAAAAAAAAAAAAGATGAAAAAAAATTTAATTAGAAAATTTCTAGGAGGAATGAGTCAGAGAGTGCAATGTCACAAGTCTTCATGTAAATAGCACCCAAATATTTCCAGTGTATTTTCATAACATATGAGTATTTTCTCCAACTCTGACTGCTGCTATATTTCATCAGAAGCTTTAAAAATGTGTTAAGTAGATGGAACAAACCATTTGTCAGTATAAATACATTTCAGTGCATGACTCTTGGAGGCATTAAATACAACCTTAATGTTGTACAACAAACACCATTTCCATTTCTAGAACTTTTCCACTGTTCCAATCAGGAACTCCACGTCCACAAAACAGAAAAAGACATTCTGTGTTTCTTCTAGTTTTCCAAGGTCCTCTTGGATGCTGCTCTTCAGCTCCTCTCTCTCTCTCTCTCTCTCTCTCTCTCCCTCTCTCTCGTAGTCATGTTTTGTTTGGTTTTAGAATGCTTTGAAACATTTGTTTTTATTTATGTTATGTATGTGTGTATCTGTATCTGTGTGTACACGTGTGCCTGTGTGTGCCAGCAGAGGCCAGAAGTCCCTGGAACCACTGGAGCTGGACTTAAGAACGCCGTGAAACACCTGACGTTGGAGCTGAGCATCAACTCAGGTCCTGTGTGAGAGCAGCCATGGCTCTTAACTGCTAAGCCATTTTTGATTTTTGAGACAAGGTTTCTTGTAGCTCAGGCCTGCTATATAGCGGAGGAGGATGGCTTTGAAATCCTGATCCTACATCTACTGGAGTGCTAGGACTATCAGGATAAGACACTATATGTGGCCTTTGTGCTGTTCTTGGAAGTATATGGTGTTCTTGGTTCTCTGAAGGGTGGGCACACAGAGTGGAGTCATTCTTGGTTATGTTTTCAGTCCTCTGGGCCAAAGACCTTTGTACATGTGGCACATGTACTACTGGGAATGATAGAAATCATACTCCGGTCCAGCAAAGCCGTCCAAACTTGTTCTCATTTTATTTATGTTTATATGTGTGGGTGCTTGCCTACACATGTCTGCTACAAAACATATGCATTCAATACCCTTGGAGTCCAGAAGAGGGTATTGAATGCCTTGAGTCTAGAGATCCAGATGGTTGTGAACCACAGAGTGGGTTCTGAGATACTAACCTCGGTCCACTGAAAGAGCAGCCAGGACTGTTAACTGCTGAGCCATCTCCCCAGCCCTCAAATCTTTTCACTATGACCATTATAGCAACAATTCATTTACAAATGAAAACTCCATGGGGAAAATGACAAAGAACACTAAGTATAAAGCAGGTGAGCTCCAGGTTAAGGGGGAGTCAAGATCTGGACATTTACAGTGAAGTGACCTCCGTGAGGGACAGCTGGGTCTTGGTTTCTCAAGTATACCCTATAGGCTGCTAGGTTCTCCTTTCACCGTATATTGATAGATTGTTGCTGTATTTTGCTCTATTTATAGCAAGATAATCAATTGTACAGATTTTAAGCTTTCCCTGAAGGTACTGAATATTTACTAATATACACCGGTTTGCAAGAAAATGTAGATTCTGGGCACTAAAGCAGAAAGTAATTGTCTTAGTTAGGGTTTTATTGCTGTGAACAGACACTATGATGAATGCAAGTTTTTTTTTCTTTTTCTTTTTTTTTTTTTTTTTTCGGAGCTGGGGACCGAACCCAGGGCCTTGCGCTTGCTAGGCAAGCGCTCTACCACTGAGCTAAATCCCCAACCCCTTGAATGCAAGTTTTATAAAGGACAATATTTATTTGGGACTGGCTTACAGGTTCAGAGGTTCAGTCCATTATCATCAAGGTGGGAGCATGGCCGCATCCAGGCAGGCATGGGGCCGGAGGAGCTGAGTTCTACATCTTGACCAGAAGGAATTCAGGAACAGACTGTGCATCCTCAGGCAGCTGGGAGGAGGGTCTCCAAGCCCACCCTCACAGTGACATACTTCCTTCAACAAGGCCACACCCTCTAATAGTGCCACTCCCTGGGCCAAGCATATGCAAACCATCATAGTAATTTTATTCAGTTTGTGAGATGTTTAAGAAGCCTGCTGAGCAAAGCCGGCCAGCAAGAAGGCTGGTATTCTGGGAAGAAGTCCATTTTTCATCATGCTTGGCTGGAGTACATGACCTTCGTTTTTCTGTCAGTGTTTTATTAGGTTCAGAAGTCAAAGTCTTGGGAAGGCAGGGCTGGTTTGTGGAGGTTAAGTCACATGCCTGGACCTTGGCTGTGGCAGGACTCAAAGGAAGATTTACAACAAGAGTCTCTGGAGAGCTCTTAGTTCCTCACGGTGGAGGCAGGCACTGTCCAGGCACCGCTACTGCATGGACATACTATCTGAGAAAACGGATCCCCCAGTGAAAATGAGGCTGCTGTTGGGAAGTGGGAAGGAAGTGGGGTGAGCAGGAGATGCTCCTCAGAGCAGAGAATGGGAAGTTAATGGGAATTGGGCTCAGGAGCCTTGTGAGTTAGTCCTGCATGCTGGCTTAGTACTTTTCAAGTGACCACTACTTCCTCCCATCTTTCTCCTCCTCCTGTTTCTTCCTCTTTCTCTTCTCTCTCTTCTTCTCCACTTTCTGTCTCCCCTTAAGTATACGCACCAACAATAACATTTCTTTAGATAAACTGCAGGTGGGAAGTTAATGATTCTTTGAATTACCGAAGGACAAGAGTACACATGCTCAGAGCTTTTCACTTTCCATTTTACCGAAGTGCTGATAGACCCTGTGATCAGCCTTCAATTGCTCTAGGTTGGTTTTCCAGGAGCTGGCTTTTTGCCCACTTGAAGGTCACACTGTAGAAACCTCTCTAGGTCACACCAAGAGCACTTTGGGTGCTGGGCAAAGCATTCTTGGCAGATGTCTTTTTTTCCTTTCTGACACGTGCACACACACACGTGTGTGTGTGTGTGTGTGTGTGTGTGTGTGTGTGTGTGTGTAGAACTTTAGTTCTATAATGTACATATTGTTACATATACATATTGTTAATATCTGGGCAAAACAAATGCCAAGGTCACTTCTTAGGCTAGTTCTTCCACGTGTCCCGGGAAAGAGGGCAGTATTTGCCTGGGAGGAGGGGCGGTGTCTGTGGGCATTGGGGAATGCTTGCTGATTTATTTAGACAGACATTTTTATGACCTGTCTAGCGAGTGCTCTTTCCTACCTGCCAAGTCTTTCTAAAAGCTTGGAATGGGTGGAGAAGCAATAACTGTAGTAATGACAGGGGACTCCGCCTGGGGAAGGTTCTAGCAGCACTGTGACCTATATCTTCTTCAGCCAGGTTCTTGTATCTCCGAATCTGAATAGGTCAGAGTACCAGATTGTTTCAGAGGTTATGAATTTAATGTGGGTGGAGTGAGAAAGCCCTGCTCCCCTCATGATGCTCGCCTCTCCCATTCTCCTCTCTGCTTCATTAAGAGTGGTCACTTTTTAGCCAGGCTGCCAGGCTGGTACAGCAAACATCAGAGTGCTGCTTACCCACGTGCCAGCTTCTGCCTTCAGGCTCCAGTATGCAGATGGTACTTCCAGACCGGGGACTTTGCAGAGCTATAATGGCCTGCCTGCTCTTTGTCTTTAGTATCTGCTGGCTTAATGTCACCAGGGAAGTGCAATAGTAGAATTTTCTCAGGGTCCCAAGCTCTTTTAAGCTGTAGTGTATGGGAGTTTGGAAAAGGCAGTCTCCTTCTAGAAATAATCATGGGTGCCTGAAGCCCACCGCTCCACAGCCTCTTGGAGAGCGACAAGCTTGTTGTAAAGCACACAGGACACACCATTTCCTTTTGAGCCCCACCTCAGCCCAGAGTGCTCCAGTCACATGGCCCTTTCCAAAGCTGATTCCCTTCTGTGTTTCTCTCCACATGACATCTACATTTCTGCCTGCTAACCCTTAGACTAAACTGTCTGTCACTGACATCTCAGCATAGTCCAAGGTCCCCTTGGTAGCTCCGTGTCCACTGTCCACCATTGCTCAGACTTTTCACTTAGCACCTGCACTCGGCGTCCTTTGATAGATCATTCTGTGTGCTGAAGGTTGTTGGTCCACAGAGGTGGGAGCATGCTGGTTTGACTCACACAGAATCTGTCAAGTACGAGGTTCACAGCGACTTCTGGCAGCAAGAGCAGTGGTGCTGCACGTCCCTCATCACTTGGTGCGGCCACTGCAATCCTGGAGGGTGCAGTGATTCTGGGAGAGTCATGAAATACACGAAGCAGGCATAATGCTCTCAGCACACAATCTTTCTCAAGCTGAGGCCCCGAACTCTAATAAATATTCTGTGAGGAGATCCAGATGTAATGAGTATACCAAACGTATTTGGACAGTTATTTGGTGGTGAGCTGTCTTTAAAGCAAAGGCAGATTATGGATTGTAGCTTTGTGTAGGGAAAAGAGAGAGATGAGAGGCTCTTTTAAACTCTGTCACTATGCTCTTCCTTATGGTGACAAGATTACATAAGGAAGTGTGTGCAACCTTAATGACTGTGAGGTATGCAACTCTGTGTACCTAAGTACCTCTATCCTCAGCGTTGTACTGTTTATTGAATACTGTTAACAATAGGAAGGGTATGGCTGGTGGGTATCTAGAAGCGTTGAAGGCATTTTGGTTCTTGAGGGAAGCTTTCTAGAAGCCGAAGTCAGTGCTGCTGGTTGATGGTGATGAGAGATGGCAGGAGGAGGAAGCTGGACCAACAACACTGTCTCCATGGATGATGCTTCCGTGATGTGCCCCCTAATGTGCTCATGAAGCCCCTTTGTCTTTTCTTCATTGCTATTGTCTGTCTGTTCTGTGAGACACAGCCTCAGGGAGCCTGAGAGATTCCCAGCGAGCGCGCCTTCATTTCTTCCCATTCTATCGCTTACATTTGGCACAGCTGTAACTTAAGTACAGCACTCATAAAATTGTCAGTCTGTGTCAGAGATTATTTATTGTCCCTTTTCTTTCTGGGGCCTCTTAACTGATAAAATATCATGTTTTCCATTGCAGCAAAAGATGTGTCTATATGACTAAGTTCTGGTCAAAAAGTTGAAAAAAAAATCCTTTTAAAAATTATTGATTTATTGATTGATTGATTGATTTAATGTGAGTGCTCTATTTGCATGTACACTTGCGTGCCAGAAGCAGGCATCAGATCACATTATAGATGGTTGTGAACCACCATGTGGTTTGCTGGGACTTGAACTTAGGACCTCTGAAGACCAGCCAGTGTTCTTAATCACTGAGCCATTTCTCCAGCCCAAGGGGAGAAATACTTTTTTTTTAATGCTATGTATAGAAAGGCTGGGAAAAGCTGGCCTGGCTTCACTGGGGCTGAGGTCTTTTGATTTTTTTCTTCCCAGAAAGCTCTTTGGAGCCTAGCTATATCATAAGGTTACATACTTAAGTGTGGAATAGTGCCTCCCAAGGCGTTGTGGTATTGTTAAGACTGTCGTCTTCTGGACTTGAGAGGGAAGGATGGAGTTCTCTTCATGAATGCCTTAAAGAGAAACTCTTTTTACTGAAACCATTCTTCATTTGGATTCCCTGTTAGTTTACCTGGCCCTAACTCATACTCACAGCCTGAAACGTAGCAAGCAGTCAGTAGAACTTGCATTTGACATTACAGTGGCAGTTCTGTGGCTTACCTGGGAAATACTGTACTGGAACTGCCACAGGGGTTAGGGTTTCATCCCCGTTAACCTATTTCTCCTAGGCTGAAACTCGGAGCAGGTTGTAATTGAGAGTGAGTCTGTAACTAAGCAGGCACTGAGCAAAGCCTAACAACTCTGCTTTAGGTGGTGTCATTGCTGATGTGCTGCAAGGGTTCCCAGACACATCTGATTCACAAGTCATATTCTGAAGTTGGCACCACCCATCTCATGTACCACCACTCTGCCTGGCACATCAGTTTCTTTCCATAAATGACGTTTTCTTGCCATTATGACGGGACTTGGGTTCATTTTTGGCACTGCCCTCATTTCCAATGTGCAGATGATTTTGAAGTCCCAGGAACTTCCTGTAAGACACAACTCTGTCCCCAGTGTCACCTTGCAGAGTTAAGCTAGTCACTTCTTTCCTAATAGCTTGCCTACAGAACTGTCACCCTCCATACAGCTGCTAGAGAGCCAGCTCAAGCCAGCTCATATCACTACCATGCCTAAGGCTTGCTCCAGCATGGGGATGACACCAACAATGCTAAGTGTGGCCTAGGAGGTTTTTCACAGCTGGGCCCTGTCCACGCTTCTCCACAGCCACGAATGCACTTTTGTGGGTTTTCCTGACCTGGATTTGTTGTATGAGCGGATGACATTGTGGGTGGCCTCTGTGAGTGATCTCTCGGCACCGTGAGTCCACAGTTTGTTGTTTTGCAGCACCTACTGTCCTGACCCTTTTCATCATTGTGCGTTAATTTTGCATTGCATAGATGCACGCATGGTGCTTCCTCTTTCAACAACTGGTGGCTGTTTGGGTGGACTCCATTTTGGGCTTTGTGTGGACGTATGTTTTCATTCTCTACTCACCTTCTCTTGGAAATGCTCATCATGTATGCATCCTCCTCGCTGAACTCTTTGAGGAAGCCTGCGCAGCCTTTATTTTGGAGGGTGCGCTGAGTTGCTTTTTAAAAATTATTTTGCGGGTGCTGGAGAGATGGCTCAACAGTGAAGAGCACCGACTGCTCTTCCAGAGGTCCTGAGTTCAAATCCCAGCAAACACATGGTGGCTCGCAACCATCTGTAATGGGATCTGACACCCTGTTCTGGTGTGTCTGAAGACAGTGACAGTGTACTCACATACATAGAATAAACAAATCTTTAAAAAAATTTGTGTGTGTGTGTGTGTTTGTGTGTGCGTGAGCGCAGGTGTGGATGAAGGTCAGAGGACAACGTTTGGGAGTGGTTTCTCTTTCTTTCTTTTTTTTTTTTTTTGGTTCTTTTTTTCGGAGCTGGGGACCGAACCCAGGGCCTTGCGCTTCCTAGGCAAGCGCTCTACCACTGAGCTAAACCCCCAACCCCGTGGTTTCTCTTTCTACCATGTGAGTTGGCTTAGAGACAGACATTATTATTCACTGAACAATCTAGCTGGTTGACTTAGTTACAGTCCTATTCCTGGGACACACTGACCAAGGCAGTTTATAAAAGAATAAATATTCTTGGGGGATTGTTTACAGTTTCAGAGTGTTACTCCATGTCCATCATGGAATTTAGCATGGTGGCAGGCAGGCAGGAGGGCAGGCGGGCAGGCAGGCATGGTGCTAGAGCAGTAGATAAGAGCTTACATCTTAATTCACAAGAATGAGGCAGAGAAAGAAAGATTGGAACTGGTGTCTGCTTTTGAAACCTGAAAGTCCACCTCTGGACAAACTTTTTCCAGTAAGGCCATGACTCGTAATCCTCCAAACGGTTCCACACTAGGGACCTAGCATTCAAACAAAGGAGCCCAAGGGTTCCACACCGGGGATCTAGCATTCAATCAGAGGAGCCCAAGCCCGTGTGGGAGTTATTTTTATTCAAGCCAACACCCCCACCCCCTCTTTGCTTGTGAGATAGGATCTTGTTATGTAGCCCTGTCTGGCCTCATACGGGGTAGTCCAGGTTGGCCTTAAAGTCACAATCCTCTTGCCTCGGCTTATGGGATCTGGGATTATGTGGCCTCAGACAATATGCCTGGTGGGGCTTAGGTTGTTTTTGCTTTTCGTTTTTGTTTTTTTGTTTTTTTGTTTTTTTTTTTTTTCTGCAGAGGCTGGAGTATGTTTGGCTCTTTTTGAGAGCCCTAATTCAATCTCCAGGTTTTCCTCCCCTTTGCCTCTTTCTTTCCTCCGTAGACTCCCTTGCTGATTTTAGTAGGAAATGGACCTTTCAAACCGCCTAGAAGTTATTGGTAAAGTATTTTGAACCCAGAGGATGGACATTAAAGCAAGCCTTATCTGTGGCACTCAAATGGTGGTTTTTTTTTTTTTTCTTTCTTCCCAACAGAGTTTGAGTAGGCATATTTAGCTGCTTCCAGAGGGTTAAGACTCCTACAGCTCGCGGGCCAAACAAACTCTTAATTACTGCACTGGGTCTGAACGTTTTAAAGAGTCACTTTGAAGTTTCCTGGTACTATTACTATCATAAAACCTTTACATGTATACATGTGTTGTGAGTTTGGGAAAGATGTGTGCCATGTGTGCACCTGGCACACGTTACTTAAAAGTCAGTTGGCTGAGAAAGCGTCTCCAGGGTAAGATTTGCTGTATACATTTGGGGGAGGTATTGAGTTCTGCTTTAGAACGCATGGAATAGAAAAGTTTTGTGGGCGCACTGACACGAATTCACACTTGTCCACGCAGCCTCCCATGGTGAAAAAAACCACAAAAAGTCTGGCATTTACTTTCGGTGGGCTATTTTTAGAAGATCGCCTCTCCTACCCGTGTAAATGTAATCTGCAGAACAGAACAGAAGCAGTGTCAACGCGGTTTAGCCACACGCACCCTGTCCTAAGCCATTCAGCATGAGCACGAAGAACAATGTTCTAGAAACTGCAGAGTCCACGCGGAGTTGGAGATGATAAGCGCTCCTGCGAGGGCGGCGGAGTGGACGAGGAGAGCGAGCGCTAGGCGTGCGAGCCCTTGCAGAGCGAGGCAACCTTCCTTGGGTACAGAGATAAATGAGTCAATCATTTCCGCCCGCTCCACATAAGTCTTCTGGCCGCGGGGACCGAGGCCTGCTATTACAAAGCCTCCTTCCCGTTCGGTCCGGCGTCCACTTCGGAGATCCTCCTGAGTCACCTGGACCTAGCGAGCCGAGATCAGGGAGACGCAGAAGCCCGGGGGTGGAGGGCACAGACTAGGTTCTCCACCGCCGCTGCCTCGGAAGGAAGAGGAGGGGCGACTGCGCGTGGGGAAGAGAAGGAAGAGGCGTCCGGGGAAGGGCAGGGAGGAGGAGAGCCGAAGGCGCCCGGGAGGGAGAGCAGGGACGTGGGGGCGGGGGCGGGGCGGGCGCGCCCGAGGCGGGGCGGGGCGGGGCGGCGGCCTTTGCTGCTGCCGGGGGCTGCCGGGATTGGGGAGTCGCGCCGCGTACTCGACTAGGTCGCTGGGCTCGGCGGGACATGACCGCGCTGTGCTCGCCTTGCGCTCAGCCCTGCTAGCAGCTCGTCGCTGCTCGCCGCCGCCGCCGCCGCCACCTCCTCTCTCCGTACCTGGCCACCGCCCCCGAGCCCAGCTCGGCCTGCGCCCGCGCGCACCGCTGTAGTCATGGGGCTGCAGCCCCTGGAGTTCAGCGATTGCTACCTCGACAGCCCGTGGTTCCGGGAGAGGATCCGCGCTCACGAAGCGGAGCTCGAGAGGACCAACAAGTTCATCAAAGAGCTCATCAAAGACGGCAAGAACCTTATCGCTGCCACCAAAAGTAAGCGGGGTCCGGCTCTGGTTCGAGCCGCGGAGTGGCGAGAAAGGCGGGAGGAGCGTCTTCCCTGCCGAGTAGGATGGCTCGATGCCCCTAAGTCGGGGCTGGAGGAATAGGCGAATCCATAGGGCATAAGCTCCAGGACATTTCTCTCCCAGGCGGTTCGGGCGCGTTCCCTTTCCCGACCTCGGCCCTCGGTGGCGCGGGAGCGAGAAGCCGTGCGTAGGAGCTGCCCCCGGGCTCCCGCCTGGCCCTGCGGAGCACGCTTCGGCGCCGGCCGCAGCGAATGGAGGTTCGGCTCCGAAGTCAGGTTTTACTGCACCCTAACGCCGCTCCCAGTCTCCCGCAAAACAGAGACACCAATCAGTTCGACAGTTTTGTCTCCTAACATTTCCAAGGAACTTTTTGGAAATGCTCTGAGACCCTGCCTGTAGATGAGTTCATCAAAAGTCCCTTAAGTTACTTACACCTCTTACGTATTCCTTTTCTGTCTTGCGCGACAGTCCCGACCTACGTTCCTCGTGAGCTAAACCAGTCTACCTGGCTTTGTGCTGTCTTCTGCACATTCCTCTGTCTTGTGCTGAGGCGGGTTCAAAGATTGGGGATTGAAAGGGTCAGTGGGTAGACTGCCCTCTGGTTCTGTCGGGCGAGTAGGAAATTCTACTTTTCATGCTTGATGCTGGCCGCCTCGGTCCCGTCTGTATTCAAACAAGCAAGCAAACACATTCTTAAGCTACCTCTGAAGACAACAGAATGAGAAGCGTCTCGGAGCTGTAATGAGTCTAGGAGTAGAAGCTGGTTGAAATTTGTGCAGAAACGGTTGTAGTGTTCTATACATGGGCGTTCTCCAGGGCCAGGTGCTGGTATCCAGGCCGCTGTAGAACCCTGAGTTCCTTCCTTGAGTAATTGTGAACACCCTTTTTCCCCTTAACAGACCTGACATTCAGGAGCCAAGCACAGGCTACCTAGCTTCTTGGGTTGGTGTTGTTAGGTTCCTGGGCTCAGTAATCACCATCCCTGGAGTTTATTCCATTCGTTTTTGGACAATAGCTCTGGAAAAACACCCCGTGTACATTCTCTCTCCACCACGTCCTTACTGAGCGTGCCTTCTCATCCACCCAATCAAGTGTCTGGCCCAGTTAACATTCACTTAATGAATGAGTTGAAATATTTTTTTAATGGAAAGAATTTAGTGGAACCATCCCTGTAATTTGGGAAGCAAGTCGCTCAACTTCTCTGGACCGTCTTCAAGGTTCTTTTGGTTCTGTGACCTCTTCGGTGTTTCAAAGTTGGGACTGGGAATTTCTTTGTGATGATGAGTGGGTTATTTGCTTGGTGGCTGTCCCGGCTTTTGGCTTTGAGAGTTTCTCTGTTTTAGGTGGGAAGCAGAAGGAAGGTCTGTAAATGCGGTGTGTGTGTGTGTGTGTGTGTGTGTGTGTGTGTGTGTGTGTGTGTGATCATAGATAGTGAGAGGTGTGGGGACATCCATGGGCTGTGAAGTGGATGTGTTAGGATTCATGACCAGTGTTAAGCGTCAGTAGATGAGGACATAGGTGTACTTTCTCATTAAAAAAAAAAGTGTGTGTTCTTGTGCCATTGTATATGTGGGGGGTAGAGGACTGCTCCGGAGTTGGACCCCCTTCCCACGTTTATGTGGGCTCTGGGGCTCAGATGTCAGGCATCTCCAGTCTGCTTAGTTGGTTAGTAGCTTCCTTTGAAGCTAGGGAGATGAGGAGAGGGGCAGATGGCAAAGTCAGGTTGGCCATGGGTAGGAAGCTATTTCTGTGACTGCATATTGGCTGCTCTGCTGGCAGGAATTGTGCATGCCTCATGTGCCTGAGGCAGCCAGTGTGTGCAGTGTGTGTGTGTGTGTGTGTGTGTGTGTGTGTGTGTGTGTGTGTTAGCTTTCTTCCTCAGAAGGTAGACCTAGAATCTGTGACTTAATCCTTGTGCTTATGGCTAACGATGAGAGACAAAATGGGTAATCTCATTTAAGGGAGCAGCTAGACAGTGCTATCTTTTCCACCTTTTCCATCCTTACCCTTAACTTCACTTTCTTTCCCTCAGGAGTAAAAGGTTTAGTGTACACCCTTTTGGCAAGTTGGAAAAGACCCTGGCCTTTTCCCACTCGGCCCATTAATGTTGGCTTAGGAGAGATTGAAAAGCTGGGCTTAAATCAGGAGACCTGGCATTGGCTCCTCACTTGGGGTCTGGCTTTGTTGGTTGGGTCACGCTGTTCTTGCCATGTTTCCCCTGTGGACTCTCTTGGCAGCACCAGTCAAGTTCCCTTGAATTTGGAAACCTGCCGATGAGGTCACTTAACCAGTTGTCTTTCCGGAACTTTGGATTTTAGAGTCTAGAAAGCACGTTGTGTTAGGGAAAGGGTCTGCAGGAAGAACAAGGATCAAGCTGGTCAAGATCACCAGATTGTTTTTATTTCTTGGTGTTTTATAATTGGGTTTGCAGAATAAGGCCTTTCGTGCTTTTCTTTGGATTTGTGTTTAAGTGATGTCTCCTCTTCACTGGCCTGCAAGACACCTTGACTTGTCATTCGAATGTCTTGGATTGGAATGAAGACTGTCAGCACTTCAGAGCAAATACTGCTCTCCCAGGGTCAGGGTTGCATTCTTAGCACCTGTATTTGGTGCTCACAATAATCTGTAACCCAGCTCTGGGGGATATGGCACCTCTGACCTCCATGACACCTGGATTTGCATGCATTCACCCTGATACAGACACATACATAGAACATAAATAATAAAAATAGAACATAAAATGAGAAACCCAAGAGAGTAAAAAGATGGTGTGACAGTAATATCCCTCCCAACCTTCTCAGGAACAAGCTTGTGGTAGGGTAGAGCAGAGAGAGATCCCTGGGAGTTTCAGAGCTCAGTGGTGCCGTCTAACAAGGAAGAGAACCTTGTCAGATTGGAAACAGCCGAGAAGAAACCGGAACACTTGCGGTGCTGGGGAAGAATGAGGTGGCCAGTTTGGCTGGAAGGGAGATTTCATGTGAGAGCAGACCGACAGGAATAGGGAGGTCGGTTTCAGATTGTAGAGGAAGGCAAGGAAGGAATGGGGACGTTCCCTTGGCATTTCATGGGAGCCTGACATAAGTGGAGAGAGATGTTAGAGTAGAGGCAGAGTATTGGATGGTTTGTAGGGTGTGTTTGGACATAGCTGGGGGATGGGTGGTTGTGTTGGGTTGGGAGGGGCTCTGGAGAGGAAGGTCAGTGACTTAAGTGAGAGAGTGGAGATCATCCACTCACTTCAATGGATTCTTTGTTCAGATGGCGTTTAGTTCTTGCTTTTGTCGTCCCTCCGCTCTCTGTAGAATAACCAGTGTCCTCTTTCAGTGAAGTTTAGATGACAGTGAGCTTTCCAGGAGAAAAAGTATAAGGTGCCCTATGATTCATAAAGTTTTCGTACCCATAAATACTACACTTCGGTGTGTTTAACCTGGAATGTATAACCTGTAGGGAAACAGTTGCCTCTGTTGCAAGCAGTCACTCCTCGGTATATGAGGTGCTATGCAGTAGACTCAGTGTGTCTGATTTGGCGTGAACCGCCTGCTCCTGACATGTACAAGGAAAGGACCGAAGGGTCCCTGCTCATTCTGAGCCAGGTCCAGAATGGCTCTGCCCAGACTAGGTCTTGATATATCTAGGCCTTTGTCATTTAGTGGCCAGTGCTGTTTCAGCTGGGTAAATAAAAAGCCCCCTCCTTTCTGTGTGCTGGCTCAGAGGTGCTCTTTTGGGGAAATTTCTTTTTCTTTTTCTTTTTCTTTTTTTTTAAAGATTTATTTATTCATTTATTATATATAAGTACACTGTAGCTGTCTTCAGACACACCAGAAGAGGGCATTGGATCCCGTTACAGATGGTTGTGAGCCACTATGTGGTTGCTGGGATTTGAACTCTGAACCTCTGGAAGAGCAGTCGGGTGCTCTTAACCACTTAGCCATCTCTCCAGCCCTTGGGGACATTTCTGAAGCTGCTCTTACACATTATACGGAGAGGAATTTCAGTTCTCTGTAAACTCGAGTGTTTTCCCTTTTTGTAAGAGTGGGGCAGTGCAGGTTGACTGCTGTGGTGTGGAAGGTTCTGGAACACCCATGAAGTGCTTGTGCAGACGATCTCGTGATCCAAGAGACACTTTCCCCTTCCACTGATTCTGGTTTTGTTCAGGTGACTGAGGGACAGGTACTAAATAATTCCGATTGCTGTGACTTGCTTCTAACTCAGTCCTAGCTGTGCTGGAAAGACCCAGGCAAGAGGGTGGGGGCAGGGTTGTTGGAAACCATGAACAAGCTAAGAAGCATAAGTCACTATTTCGCTAAATCCACTTTCTGGGTCTGGCAAATTGTTTTAACATTGAGAATCCCAAGGGCTGGGGAAAGTAGCCTAGCTGGTGGAGTGCTTGCTTAGCATGCGTGAGGTTTTAATCCTCAACCCCGGTGAACCAGGTTTGGTGGCCATAAGCTGTAACCCCAGCACTCAAAAGATATAGGTAGGTGGATCAAAAGTCGTTGGCCATTCTCTGTTATGTATCAGGTTTTAGGCCAATCTGAGATACATGAAAAGAACGAAGATTACAATCTCAGTGAAGCCAACCAGAAGGAAGCCTGCTGGAGACTTTGGAGGAAAGGTCACCTTTTGCCAGGGGGACCACAGAAAAGATCGTCACCTTGGGTTGTGGTATCTGGCACTGCTCCCTGCCCTTTCTGACCATGGATGGAACCAGTCTGAGAGTAATGAACTAATTACATCTGTGTTCATGGTGCTGTGTGAGCCATGAATTTTTAGGCCCGAGGTCACATCTGAATATTTGTTAAGTCGCATTTGGACAGTTCGGGTTGCTGTTCCCTTGTTCGTGTTGTTGGAGTTGGTGTTGTAGTTTTGTGCTGACACAGCTCCCAAGTGGAAATAAGGGCCTCATGGAAAAATACAATGTTTGAAAAGCTCATAAAATTACAAGTTTAACTTTTTCCTGAATAGAAAAAAACCATGCGCCTGGTTTTTGTCCTTAAAAATTCACCATGGACACCCCCCCCCCCCCCCCCCGCAGTCAGGGTCTCACCTGGAACAAGCCTTAAGCCTGGACTTGGGGTTTATTCTAGCAGCCTGGTCCACTGCAGGAATGTAGGCTGCTGGGAAAATAATTAGGATCAGGTTAGAGCTGGGAGGAGGGCAGACTGGCTTGAAAAGCGTTTCTCACCGCTGGTGGTCCTTGTTCTGATTAGAATCCACTAGCACAGGGCATTGCTCCTTCAGAAGGGCCGCTGTCCAGTGAGCTGCAGTCGTCCATGAGTCTTTGTGAACAGTCAGTGGCCTGTCCCATCTCCTGGGGCCCCTTTACCTTTGCTTGTGACACACTCAAGATATGTAACCTGCTGGTCTCTCCCTATGACCCTTTCCTAGTGATTGCCAGGATCACAAGGTATGGTCCAGCACAGCTGGCTCTTTACCGCCTTCTTTCTAAGTTCTTTAGGCTTCTGGAAGATGAGGAGGACGCTTTATGTTTCTGTGATTACTCTTTAAAAGCTGACCAGCCATGTGTGGTGGTGCACTCAGGAGGCAGGGGTAGGTGACTGAGTTTGAAGCCAGCTTGGTCTTCATAGAGAGTTTCAGGCCAGTCAGGGTATGAGACCCTGTCTCAAACCAAAACAAAAGTAACCAGGTGGATGAAAGAATGTAAGAATGAGCAGTGTCCGCTGTCTGTCTGTCCACATGAAGCCATCTAGTAACAGTGGGATCTGGGTCCATCTCCGTGGCTTTTCTGTGTCCACTCGCAGTTTAAACATGTTCCTTTAAGGTTTCTATTTGGAGTGAGTTGACATAGGCAGAGCATTTAGATTAAACTCCAAGGTAAAAATTATGTCACCTATAAGGCCCCTTTCTTGGGATAAAGAGGCTGTTGTGGCTTACAGACCAGTCCTCTAACCTTCTGGTACTCACTCCCTAAACAGATTTCCCCAAACTGCCTTCACACAGAGTGGGGGCAGGAATGGCCAGACTCTGGGAAGATCACAGCCTGACGATGCTGGGGTTTTAGAAATAAGTGTAAAGCACACCAATACTTCCTGGATATCTGACCTCCCAGTGATGTGAGTGGCAGGTCCACACTGTCACAAAGAGCTCTGGTGGACCATGCACAGCTGAGGTGCACACAGGGATGGCATCCAGTTGCTCAAGGGTGAAAGGGCGACACCAGTGTCCAGAACTTTTAGACACTTAACGTGGCTGGGGCGTGCTTGGGGGATGTTAAATCATTGTCTCTCATGCTGGGAAACCACGGCTTCTTCATGGCAGTGCTCACAGTGAGAGAAGAAGCTGGAGACCTCTGGGAGAGGAGCTGTGTCCTGGGAGCCATGGGGCGATCCTGTCACGCACCAGGTGTGCTGACTTGAGTTACTGTAAATCTAGTCCGGAGTGAGTGGTGGGCACATGTGACATAGTATAGATGTGCAAACCTCACACTGACTACACTTGAGGTAACAGTGTCTTTTGTCATGTCTGAAATCACTTGTTAGAAATTTAAACATGAAGACTTTGTCTCCTGGCATTCAGTGTCCTCTAACTTTGCTTTTGATATTCTAAAAGCTTTTTTGTTTTTGCTTTTTTTTTTTTTTTAAATTAAGGAAACTTGCCAAGTTGGCTTTATTTTCAGTTTTGGGGAGGAGTGTTGAACTTCCTAGATTTTTCTGAGTAGAAGTCTTGAATGTCTTACTAGATTTTTTTTTTTTAAATTGAAGCCTCAGAGGACAGATTTATTTATTTATTTGTTTTTTTCCTTTTCTTTTTTTTTGGAGCTGGGGACCGAACCCAGGGCCTTGCGCTTGCTAGGCAAGAGCTCTACCACTGAGCTAAATCCCCAACCCCAGATTTATTTATTTAAATGTGCATTTAAGTTATTCCTCGGGCCTGAGGTGGCTCCGTGTTTTAAGAGTGCGTCTTCCGAGTTTGCACAGGACAGGTTCGATTACCAGCACCTACATGGTGTGGCTCATAACCACCTGAACTCCAGTTCCAAGGGACCCAACACCCTCTTCTGACCTGTGTGCACACCAGACGTTTACATGGCACATATATGAAGACAAAACACTCGTCCATATTAAAAAAAAACTAAAAAATTAGACATTTCTTATTTAAAATGTGTATGATAATAGCTAACTTGTTTCAGAGCCTGCCCCACATGTGGCCCATACATATACAGCCACCCAATTAGACAAGATGGATGAAGCAAAGACGTGCAGGCCGACAGGAACTGGATGTAGATCTCTCCTGAGAGACACAGCCAGAATTCAGCAAATACAGAGGCGAATGCCAGCAGCAAACCACTGAACGGAGAACGGTACCCCCGTTGAAGGAATCAGAGAAAGAACTGGAAGAGCTTGAAGGGGCTCAAGACCCCATATGTACAACAATGCCAAGCAACCAGAGCTTCCAGGGACTAAGCCACTACCCAAAGACTATATACATGGACTGACCCTGGGCTCCAACTGCATAGGTAGCAATGAATATCCTAGTAAGAGCACCAGTGGAAGGGGAAGCTCTTGGTCCTGCCAAGGCTGGATCCCTAGTGAACGGGATTGTTGAGGGGAGGGCAGTAATGGGGGGAGGATGGGGAGGGGAATGTTGGCCTGGAAACCGAGAAAGGGAATAACATTTGAAATATAAATAAGAAATACCCAATTTAATAAAGATGGAAAAAATTAAAAAAATTAGCTAACTTGTGTTAAATGTTGACTATCTGCTTTACTTGATGCTAAAGTCATATTATATATTAAGAGTTATCGGTGGGGAGAACCCCGTGTTATTGGTGGGGAGAACCCCGTGTTAGAGTCTCTACTGCTAGATAGAGACGTCGTAAGGTTGGAGAGGCAAACTCTGGGTTTACGACCTTAGATCTCACTTTCCGGTCAGTACCGAGATCCCTGAAGGCTGGTTGGGCTGGTGAGGCCTGAGGAATAGTCTAGATGCCTTTGGAAGTTTGGTTTGTCAGCCTGATCTCAGGAAATTCACTTAAATGTATACAATAAAATACATAGAAATAAGAAACCAATGTTAAGACACACATCTCGGACGCCAGAGGAAAAAGCCAAAGACCATCTGGAACCCTGGTGCACTGAAGCTCCCGGAAGGGGCGGCACAGGTCTTCCTGGTTGCTGCCGCTGCAGAGAGCCCCTGGGCAGCACCTCACGAGCGAACCTGAGCCTCGGGACCACAGGTAAGACCAAATTTTCTGCTGCAAGAAAGCTGCCTGGTGAGCTTGGGACACAGGAAAGCAGAATTTCTCTAGGACCGGGCACGTTCTGTGTTTACCGGAAGTCCCACACCCGCGGATCCCGGCCCGCAGCAGCTCTCTGCTCCCAGACCCGGTGAGAGAGAGACCCAACCGCCTGGTCAGGTGGGCACTCCTGAGGCTGCAGAGCAGAAGAGACCACCAACACTGCCCACCCCTGCCCACATCCCTGGCCCAAGAGGAAACTGTATAAGGCCTCTGGGCTCCCGTGGGGAAGGGCCCAGGAGCGGCAGGACCCCTGTGCCTGAGACACCGCCGGAACCTGAAAGAAACAGACCGGATAAACAGTTCTCTGCACCCAAATCCCGTGGGAGGGAGAGCTAAACCTTCAGAGAGGCAGACAAGCCTGGGAAACCAGAAGTGACTGCTCCCTGCACACACATCTCGGACGCCAGAGGAAAAAGCCAAAGACCATCTGGAACCCTGGTGCACTGAAGTTCCCGGAAGGGGCGGCACAGGTCTTCCTGGTTGCTGCCGCTGCAGAGAGCCCGTGGGCAGCACCCCAGGAGCGAACCTGAGCCTCGGGACCACAGGTAAGACCAAATTTTCTGCTGCAAGAAAGCTGCCTGGTGAACTCAAGACACAGGCCCACAGGAACAGCTGAAGACCTGTAGAGAGGAAAAACTACACGCCAGAAAGCAGAACACTCTGTCCCCATAACTGACTGAAAGAGAGGAAAACAGGTCTACAGCACTCCTGTCACACAGGCTTATAGGACAGTCTAGCCACTGTCAGAAATAGCAGAACAAAGTAACACTAGAGATAATCTGATGGCGAGAGGCAAGCGCAGGAACCCAAGCAACAGAAACCAAGACTACATGCCATCATCGGAGCCCAATTCTCCCACCAAAACAAACATGGAATATCCAAACACACCAGAAAAGCAAGATCTAGTTACAAAATCATATTTGATCATGATGCTGGAGGACTTCAAGAAAGACATGAACACACTTAGGGAAGCACAGGAAAACATTAATAAACAAGTAAAAGCCTACAGAGAGGAATCGCAAAAATCCCTGAAAGAATTCCAGGAAAACACAATCAAACAGTTGAAGGAATTAAAAATGGAAATAGAAGCAATCAAGAAAGAACACATGGAAACAACCCTGGATATAGAAAACCAAAAGAAGAGACAAGGAGCTGTAGATACAAGCCTCACCAACAGAATACAAGAGATGGAAGAGAGAATCTCAGGAGCAGAAGATTCCATAGAAATCATTGACTCAACTGTCAAAGATAATGTAAAGCGGAAAAAGCTACTGGTCCAAAACATACAGGAAATCCAGGACTCAATGAGAAGATCAAACCTAAGGATAATAGGTATAGAAGAGAGTGAAGACTCCCAGCTCAAAGGACCAGTAAATATCTTCAACAAAATCATAGAAGAAAATTTCCCTAACCTAAAAAAAGAGATACCCATAGACATACAAGAAGCCTACAGAACTCCAAATAGATTGGACCAGAAAAGAAACACCTCCCGTCACATAATTGTCAAAACACCAAACGCACAAAATAAAGAAAGAATATTAAAAGCAGTAAGGGAAAAATGTCAAGTAACATAAAGGGAGACCTATCAGAATCACACCAGACTTCTCGCCAGAAACTATGAAGGCCAGAAGATCCTGGACTGATGTCATACAGACCCTAAGAGAACACAAATGCCAGCCCAGGTTACTGTATCCAGCAAAACTCTCAATTAACATTGATGGAGAAACCAAGATATTCCATGACAAAACCAAATTTACACAATATCTTTCTACAAATCCAGCACTACAAAGGATAATAAATGGTAAAGCCCAACATAAGGAGGCAAGCTATACCCTAGAAGAAGCAAGAAACTAATCGTCTTGGCAACAAAACAAAGAGAATGAAAGCACACAAACATAACCTCACATCCAAATATGAATATAAAGGGAAGCAATAATCACTATTCCTTAATATCTCTCAATATCAATGGCCTCAACTCCCCAATAAAAAGACATAGATTAACAAACTGGATACGCAATGAGGACCCTGCATTCTGCTGCCTACAGGAAACACACCTCAGAGACAAAGACAGACACTACCTCAGAGTGAAAGGCTGGAAAACAACTTTCCAAGCAAATGGTCAGAAGAAGCAAGCTGGAGTAGCCATTCTAATATCAAATAAAATCAATTTCCAACTAAAAGTCATCAAAAAAGATAAGGAAGGACACTTCATATTCATCAAAGGAAAAATCCACCAAGATGAACTCTCAATCCTAAATATCTATGCCCCAAATACAAGGGCACCTACATATGTAAAAGAAACCTTACTAAAGCTCAAAGCACACATTGCACCTCACACAATAATAGTGGGAGACTTCAACACCCCACTCTCATCAATGGACAGATCATGGAAACAGAAATTAAACAGTGATGTCGACAGACTAAGAGAAGTCATGAGCCAAATGGACTTAACGGATATTTATAGAACATTCTATCCTAAAGCAAAAGGATATACCTTCTTCTCAGCTCCTCATGGTACTTTCTCCAAAATTGACCATATAATTGGTCAAAAAACGGGCCTCAACAGGTACAGAAAGATAGAGATAATCCCATGCATGCTATCGGACCACCACGGCCTAAAACTGGTCTTCAATAACAATAAGGGAAGAATGCCCACATATACGTGGAAATTGAACAATGCTCTACTCAATGATAACCTGGTCAAGGAAGAAATAAAGAAAGAAATTAAAAACTTTTTAGAATTTAATGAAAATGAAGATACAACATACCCAAACTTATGGGACACAATGAAAGCTGTGCTAAGAGGAAAACTCATAGCGCTGAGTGCCTGCAGAAAGAAACAGGAAAGAGCATATGTCAGCAGCTTGACAGCACACCTAAAAGCTCTAGAACAAAAAGAAGCAAATACACCCAGGAGGAGTAGAAGGCAGGAAATAATCAAACTCAGAGCTGAAATCAACCAAGTAGAAACAAAAAGGACCATAGAAAGAATCAACAGAACCAAAAGTTGGTTCTTTGAGAAAATCAACAAGATAGATAAACCCTTAGCCAGACTAACGAGAGGACACAGAGAGTGCGTCCAAATTAACAAAATTAGAAATGAAAAGGGAGACATAACTACAGATTCAGAGGAAATTCAAAAAATCATCAGATCTTACTATAAAAACCTATATTCAACAAAATTTGAAAATCTTCAGGAAATGGACAATTTCCTAGACAGATACCAGGTATCGAAGTTAAATCAGGAACAGATAAACCAGTTAAACAACCCCATAACTCCTAAGGAAATAGAAGCAGTCATTAAAGGTCTTCCAACCAAAAAGAGCCCAGGTCCAGACGGGTTTAGTGCAGAATTCTATCAAACCTTCATAGAAGACCTCATACCAATATTATCCAAACTATTCCACAAAATTGAAACAGATGGAGCACTACCGAATTCCTTCTACGAAGCCACAATTACTCTTATACCTAAACCACACAAAGACACAACAAAGAAAGAGAACTTCAGACCAATTTCCCTTATGAATATCGACGCAAAAATACTCAATAAAATTCTGGCAAACCGAATTCAAGAGCACATCAAAACAATCATCCACCATGATCAAGTAGGCTTCATCCCAGGCATGCAGGGATGGTTTAATATACGGAAAACCATCAACGTGATCCATTATATAAACAAACTGAAAGAACAGAACCACATGATCATTTCATTAGATGCTGAGAAAGCATTTGACAAAATTCAACACCCCTTCATGATAAAAGTCCTGGAAAGAATAGGAATTCAAGGCCCATACCTAAACATAGTAAAAGCCATATACAGCAAACCAGTTGCTAACATTAAACTAAATGGAGAGAAACTTGAAGCAATCCCACTAAAATCAGGGACTAGACAAGGCTGCCCACTCTCTCCCTACTTATTCAATATAGTTCTTGAAGTTCTAGCCAGAGCAATCAGACAACAAAAGGAGGTCAAGGGGATACAGATCAGAAAAGAAGAGGTCAAAATATCACTATTTGCAGATGACATGATAGTATATTTAAGTGATCCCCAAAGTTCCACCAGAGAACTACTAAAGCTGATAAACAACTTCAGCAAAGTGGCTGGGTATAAAATTAACTCAAATAAATCAGTTGCCTTCCTCTACACAAAAGAGAAACAAGCCGAGAAAGAAATTAGGGAAACGACACCCTTCATAATAGACCCAAATAATATAAAGTACCTCGGTGTGACTTTAACCAAGCAAGTAAAAGATCTGTACAATAAGAACTTCAAGACACTGAGGAAAGAAATTGAAGAAGACCTCAGAAGATGGAAAGATCTCCCATGCTCATGGATTGGCAGGATTAATATAGTAAAAATGGCCATTTTACCAAAAGCAATCTACAGATTCAATGCAATCCCCATCAAAATACCAATCCAATTCTTCAAAGAGTTAGACAGAACAATTTGCAAATTCATCTGGAATAACAAAAAACCCAGGATAGCTAAAGCTATCCTCAACAATAAAAGGACTTCAGGGGGAATCACTATCCCTGAACTCAAGCAGTATTACAGAGCAATAGTGATAAAAACTGCATGGTATTGGTACAGAGACAGACAGATAGACCAATGGAATAGAATTGAAGACCCAGAAATGAACCCACACACCTATGGTCACTTGATTTTTGACAAAGGAGCCAAAACCATCCAATGGAAAAAAGATAGCATTTTCAGCAAATGGTGCTGGTTCAACTGGAGGGCAACATGTAGAAGAATGCAGATCGATCCATCCTTATCACCCTGTACAAAGCTTAAGTCCAAGTGGATCAAGGACCTCCACATCAAACCAGACACACTCAAACTAATAGAAGAAAAACTAGGGAAGCATCTGGAACACATGGGCACTGGAAAAAATTTCCTGAACAAAACACCAATGGCTTATGCTCTAAGATCAAGAATCGACAAATGGGATCTCATAAAACTGCAAAGCTTCTGTAAGGCAAAGGACACGGTGGTTAGGACAAAACGGCAACCAACAGATTGGGAAAAGATCTTTACCAATCCTACAACAGATAGAGGCCTTATATCCAAAATATACAAAGAACTCAAGAAGTTAGACCGCAGGGAAACAAATAACCCTATTAAAAAATGGGGTTCAGAGCTAAACAAAGAATTCACAGCTGAGGAATGCCGAATGGCTGAGAAACACCTAAAGAAATGTTCAACATCTTTAGTCATAAGGGAAATGCAAATCAAAACAACCCTGAGATTTCACCTCACACCAGTGAGAATGGCTAAGATCAAAAACTCAGGTGACAGCAGATGCTGGCGAGGATGTGGAGAAAGAGGAACACTCCTCCATTGTTGGTGGGATTGCAGACTGGTAAAACCATTCTGGAAATCAGTCTGGAGGTTCCTCAGAAAATTGGACATTGAACTGCCTGAGGATCCAGCTATACCTCTCTTGGGCATATACCCAAAAGATGCCTCAACATATAAAAGAGACACGTGCTCCACTATGTTCATCGCAGCCTTATTTATAATAGCCAGAAAATGGAAAGAACCGAGATGCCCTTCAACAGAGGAATGGATACAGAAAATGTGGTACATCTACACAATGGAATATTACTCAGCTATCAAAAACAACGAGTCTATGAAATTCGTAGGCAAATGGTTGGAACTGGAAAATATCATCCTGAGTGAGCTAACCCAATCACAGAAAGACATACATGGTATGCACTCATTGATAAGTGGCTATTAGCCCAAATGCTTGAATTACCCTAGATGCTTAGAACAAACGAAACTCAAGACGGATGATCAAAATGTGAATGCTTCACTCCTTCTTTAAATGAGGATAAAGAATACCCTTGGCTGGGAAGGGAGAGGCAAAGATTAAAACAGAGACTGAAGGAACACCCATTCAGAGCCTGTCCCACAGGTGGCCCATAATTATACAGCCACCCAATTGGACAAGATGGATGAAGCAAAGAAGTGCAGGCCGACAGGAGCCGGATGTAGATCGCTCCTGAGAGACACAGCCAGAATACATCAAATACAGAGGCGAATGCCAGCAGCAAACCACTGAGCTGAGAATAGGTCCCCCGTTGAAGGAATCAGAGAAAGAACTGGAAGAGCTTGAAGGGGTTCGAGACCCCAAAAGTACAACAATGTCAAGCAACCAGAGCTTCCAGGGACTAAGCCACTACCTAAAGACTATATATGGACTGACCCTGGACTCTGACCCCATAGGTAGCAATGAATATCCTAGTAAGAGCACCAGTGGAAGGGGAAGCCCTGGGTCCTGCTAAGACTGAACCCCCAGTGAACTAGACTATGGGGGGGAGGGCGGCAATGGGGGGAGGGTTGGGAGGGGAACACCCATAAGGAAGGGGAGGGGGGAGGGGGATTTTGCCCAGAAACCGGGAAAGGGAATAACACTTGAAATGTATATAAGAAATACTCAAGTTAATAAAAAAAAAAAAAAAAAAAGAGTTATCCCGGGCTGGAGAGATGGCTCAGCGGTTAAGAGCACTGACTGTTCTTCCAAAGGTCCTGAGTTCAATTCCCAGCAACCACATGGTGACTCACAACCATCTATAATGAGATCTGGGGTCATCTTCTGGCCTACAGGCCAGAAGACAGAAAGCTGTATGATGTATACATAATAAATAAATAAATATTTTAAAAATATATATATAAAAAAGAGTTATCCCGTGGTTTTTGCTGTCATGCTTTTAGATTAGGAAACAGTTTAGAGAGGGTTAATTGCCTGTCCAGTGACAGTTTGGTGGAGTTGGAATTCAACCCTGGTTTGTCTGATTCCCCACCCAGCCAATAACAATGCAAACCATCCAAGAATAAGGTGTGGTCTTCTGTGGGGAATGTTACGGTGGGAAGTGTACAGTTGATAATCTATAGAATGTCCTGATTAGTTCAGGGCATTGACAATGATTTAAAATTTGAATTGTGTCCATTGTTATACATAAATCTGACAATTTTAAGTATAGATATCTAGAAATTATTTTGGTTTAATTGCAAGGCATAAATCTCCATTCAATTTTTTCTCCTGTCTTTATCTGTACTTTTCTCCTCTTTTTTCCCGTTTTCTTCTTCCTCCTCCTCTTTCTCTTCCTCCTCCTCTGCTTCTCCCTCTTTTCTTCTCCCTTCTTCCCCTGCCTACTTTCTGAGGCAGGAGTCACACCCTGATCAATGGCTTCTGACCCAGCTAAGTTGGCTTCTCTGGTCCAACTAGAATTTCTTCTCTGTGTTTCCTGAGGAAGATGTTAATCCTGTGCCATGTACTATTTCATCTCTGAGTGTGACTTCTCCACACTCATTGATTTACTCGCCCACAGGCACCCCAGGCCTGGGTGCTGAGGCAACGCTGTCTTGGAGCGAGTGGTAGTGAGGAGGTGTGTGGGTGGAGGAACTAGATTAGCCGGAGCCTTGTCACTTTGCCTCTGCGTGCAGGATGTGTAATGGTTTCTAGACAGTTGAATGCTTTTCACTCTGACTGTACAATTGGCACCATCACGTAGATGGATGATGTTGGGAAAGTTAACTTAAGCCCTCAGCACCGAAAGTTTCTTTATTACTCAAAACTCTCATTGGTTGTTGGTCGATTATTTATTTATTTATTACTATCTTTTTTTTTTTTTTTTTTTTGAGCTGAGGACCGAACCCAGGGCCTTGCGCTTGCTAGGCAAGCACTCTACCACTGAGCTAAACCCCCAACCTTATTTATTTATTTATTTATTTATTTATTTATTTATTTATTTATTTATTTATTTATTTATTTATTTAAAGACAGTCTTACTTGTGTATCCTTGGCTGGCTTGGAACTCAATGTGTAGACCAGGCTGGCCTCAACTTGTTAGGCAGTCCACCTGCCTTTGCACACACCCCCCCCCCCCCCCGAGTTTTTTCTGGTTACTGTTGCTCTGTCTTAAGGAGGTAGTCTCACTGTATTTCAGCCCACATTGATTTCAGGTCTTGGGTTCAGTTGGTTCTCCCCACCTTAGCCTCCTAACTACCTTGGCTACAGGTAGGGTGTCTGAACCCGTGGGGTGGCAGCACTTAGTAGTCACATCAGATATTAAGAAAGAAATTCAGAGAACTGCTTATAGTCATTATTAAAAGAACTCTAGCTCTCCACGTGAGAGGGTACAAGCCTTTAATCCCAGCACTTGGGTGGCAGAGGCAGGCAGATCACTTCAATTAAAAGACTAGCCTGGTTTGCACAGTGAGTTCTAGACCAGCCAGAGCTGCATAGTGAAAACCTGTGTCAACAGTAAAAATCTCTGCCCAAAATTCCTTTGGTTGTCTCATTTGGTTGCCTAAATTGCCGTAGCAATAAAGATATAGTCCTGGGGTCCATATGGGCTTGTTTTTTCTTTCAGCAATGAAGTCCAGAGCTGCCTCTTGATTAAATAGGAAAACCTGAAATAATGTGTGGAAATCACAACCTCTCTTTGTAGGTAAAGGTCACATACTGAACGCCTGATATAGCTCAAGTGCCTTCTGGTTCCTGATCAGATTCTGTGGCCGCCGCCCACAGCCTATCTAGCCACCACTTATAATCTCATTCTATCAAAAGAGAAGAAAAACACAGCTCTAATGATTCAGGGATCAAGCCAACCATGCCGGGAGTGCTGGGAGTGGCGCGCCGTCCACATGCTCATGGGCTGATTCCGGAATCTGACATGTGGTACTTTTGTCATGTGCAGAAGGGTTTGCTATGTTTTGTGAAATTTGGGTCAAAGGTGGCAGAGAAGTCACAAGCCACAGTGATAAAGTCAGCTTTGCTTACTGTGCAGCCTCAGGCCGGCTGGCTGTTTTTCCTCCTCTGTAATATATGGATGGTAATTACGTTGAATGATTAATCCTTGCAATATTTTAGTGTTTTGGTTTTGTTTTGTTTTTTAACTTTCAGGAAAAAGAGGTAAAAAGTAAAATGAATGTAAAAAAGCTTAAAAACCTGTGTATACACGTTACAATTTTGTGTCTGTAGGGGCAAGGTGTCACTCGGCAATACTGAGGCCTTGCTGATGCAGCCTCCTTGCTAGAGGGGACTGTACACACAAGTTAGAGTTCCAATAATGGTTATGTAAATTAATTAAAAGGCAGCTTCCTTTCTGTTGCAGTATAGAATGCTCCACCATAGGTAACAGGACTAACTGGTTTCAGGGCATGAAAGAAGGCAGCAGAGATGTTCACACTGAGCTTTCTTTCTTTCTTTCCCCCCCCTTTTTTTTTTTACATTCAGCTCTCCAAGGTTGGCTTCCCCAGGGAATGCACACTGAGCTTTCTTTCTTTTTTTTTTTTTAAATTGTTATTTTATGAGTACACTGTCACTGTCATCAGACAACACCAGAAGAGGGCACTGGATACCATTACAGATGGTTGTGAGCCACCATGTGGTTGCTGGGAATTGAACTCAGGACCTCTGGAAGAGCAGTCGGTGCTCTTAACCACTGAACCGTCTTTCCAGCCCCTCACACTGAGCTTTCTTTTTTTTTTTTTTTTTTTTTTGGTTCTTTTTTTCGGAGCTGGGGACCGAACCCAGGGCCTTGCGCTTCCTAGGTAAGCGCTCTACCACTGAGCTAAGTCCCCAGCTCCTACACTGAGCTTTCTAATCAGAATTTGGATCCCGGAATATTTGGAGTGCTGCCAAGTTGCCAGGTGGAAAATTCTATACCATGAAATATTGTTTCTGGCACAAAAATTGTTAAGAATACCGGGTCTAATTGCCACACACACCCATGCATATGTTTCATACAGAACTAATGAGTTCGGTGTTCTCAGCTGGGCTCTAAGTCAGCCTCAGCATCCTGAAACTTCTGGTCCTCAATGCGTAATAACAGATAGCAAAGCAGGGTTAGGGGTTTCTGCTGAGTGGGGAAGAGGAATATTGTTTCTGGCACAAAATTGTTAAGAATACCGGGTCTAATTGCCACACACACCCATGCATATGTTTCATACAGAACTAATGAGTTCGGTGTTCTCAGCTGGGCTCTAAGTCAGCCTCAGCATCCCGAAACTTCTGGTCCTCAATGCGTAATAACAGATAGCAAAGCAGGGTTAGGGGTTTCTGCTGAGTGGGGAAGAGGAATTCTCCAAGAGAAGGCTGAGTAGCCGAGAGGCCAGCAGCATCCAGCCTGTGTGGTTGGGAGCAGCTGGGCTGCAGACAGGTCAGGGCGTCTGGGAAGGAAGGCATGTAGACTGATAAGGGAAGGAGCAGGGCATTGGTGCCACGGCCATTTGCTTCTGTGAGACCAAGCACTGAATTTGGCTAGAGGTCTGCCCCCTGGAGCAAGCAGGCCTAGTGCATGAGGACAGTCCCAGCTCAGAGGCTGGTGACTGGGTGTGGGGGTCAAGGCGAGGTGAGGTCTCAGTTCCTGGCTATGGGAGGTGAGTGAAGGAGAGGAACAGACTTGACAGAAAGGATGATTGATGTGCTTTAGCTTTTCCTGATGAGTCTGGGGGCGGGCTCTGTTGGCTTGTTTTGTGCTTGTGTGGTTTGGGAAGAGAGAACAGAGATGCAGCAGGAGAAGGGCTTTATCTGGCTTACGGTTCCAGAGGGATCCAGTCCATCATGGTCAGGAGGATGTGGCAGCAACCAACAAGGCATGAGTGGTAAGAGCAGGAGGCTGGCTGGTCAGCTTACCTCAGCAAGGTTCTTTTAAAGGTACCAGGACCTTCTCAAATGGGCTCAGTAGTTTGGGATCAAGTATTTGAACATATGACTCTGTGGGGGGACATTTTACACTCAAACTACAGTGTTGAAGAAGGGTGAGAAATGGGTCACAATTAGAGAAATGGAGGACATGAGTAAATGGATGTGAATGAATGAGTGATTGAACGAACGAACAAATGAAGGGACAGATGAATTTGGCGAGTGTCAAAGAGGCCAGGAACACTGTCCTGCTGTGTCACTCTTCGCCACACTTCCTTAAAGCAGGGTCTTCACTGAACCTTAAGCTAGGCCGACAGCCAGCAAGTGCTAATAACTTTTGTGTCTCTTTCCCCGGTAGTCCTGGGAATAGAGCAAGTGCGACCATACCTGGTTTTTTACAAGGGTACTGGGGGATTCAAACTCAGGTCCTCATGCTAGCGTAGCAAGCGCTCTACTCACTCACTGAACAATGTACTAGGTCATCTCTCCACCCAACAAAGGCAGCTCTTTTAACGAGGAAAGGTTTATTCTGACTGATGGCTTTAGTCCATGGTCACCAGACTTGTTACTTTGGACCTGTGGTGACAGAGCATCATGGTAGGAGTGTGAGGTGGAGAGCCTTACTTTCTCCTGAAATTGTATGATAGTCTTTGAGGATGCCGTCTTTAGTCTTCACTGAGTGTGCGGCCTAGTATCCGAAGTCAGGATGGGAGAGAGAGAATGGGGAGAGCCAAATAGCTATTGTGTGAACTCTGGGCTCCTTTAAAATTGACAGAGTTTAAAAGACTCGAGTGACTATGTAAATTAACCTGTTGATGAGTAGTCACACATGAAGAAACCGAATGTATCCTGTAACCACTGTTAACAGGGTTTGTTTGCTATAACATGATTGAGTGTTTTTTTGGCAATGTCTGCTGCTTGAGTGGCAGGGTCTGATTTATGTTGACTGTTGTAAATCAAAAAAAAAGAAAGAAAGAAAGAAAAAAGGATTTTAAAAAGTGCTTTTGTGTCTAGAAAACAGAGGTGAATTTGTAAAATAATTTTCGTGGCTTTGACATTAAAGTTCAGAATCTTAAGACTGGGCACCTTTTTGAGTGGGAGTGCCTGAATGGAATGCACGAGGATGGGATAGCAAGGCGGCACCACCACGGAAGCCAGTGCAGGCATCGGTGAGCATGTGGCCTTTGGAAGGTGCAGGAGAGCCAGCAACAGCAAAGGGCAGTGGTTGACCCTGCCAGCTTGTAGCTGAAGTTTAGTAAATACACACACACTCTACAGGTTTATATGAGGGAGAAACCTAGAATGACCTGTACTCTACAGGTGCTAAAGAAGATCTTCATTTGGAAGACTCCATTCACAATCCACAGCACTTCGTAAAAATAGGATGGGTTGGCACATATCAGTAATCCCAGTGTGTGTGTGTGTGTGTGTGTGTGTGTGTGTGTGTGTGTGTAGTTCAAGACCACCCTTGTCTGAACTGTCTGCTTCAGATCTGTCTCAGTCAGTCAATAAATAAATGAAATTGTATGTATTCAGCGATAGTCAGCTCTGTGGACACATGCTGTGTGTGAATGAAGCCCACAGTGTTAGTGTAATAGCATTTTAAATGAACTTTAGCTAACAATGAGTAGATTACTTCTGCTCAGAGACACTAAATTGCAGTTCCTTTGGGAGTCTTAGGTTTGTAGTTGTGAGGCACTGTTGTGTGGTGAACTACAACAGTTACTAGTGGTAGTGAGGGTTGTTAGCTGATGGGAGGTATCTGTCTGCATCTCCAGGCACATACTGTGTCTCAGGGACTGTGCATTTCTCACGGCAATCATGTGAAAGGGTTTTCGTTGTTATTCTTGCGACAGGGTCTCACAGTGTAGACCTGGCTGGCCCTGCAACTCCCTATAGACCAAATTGTCCTCAAACTCTGAGATTCCCCTGTCTCTGCCTCTTACTGTGTCTTCCTCCTGAGTGCTGGGAGTAAAGATGTGTAGCACATACCTAGCACCATAGTTATTACTCTTAAACAAATACCAGTCTGCATGAGTTTGAAGAGGAATGCCGATGACCTCCAGGACACAGGCTTCTGCAGCATCAGAAGCTCTAACCCTGGTTAGAGCTCTCATTTATCCAGGGGAGCATATCTTATCTCCATTGGTAAGAGCGCTTTACATACCTGCTTTGAGGTATTATTTTGTGTAAAGCCCTGGGTTACAATGTCTGTAGTAGTGACTTTAGAGAATCAGAAGTGTTTCTTAACAAGAAATTTCCCTTAAGCTGCTGTGTTGGTTTGAATAAGAATGATACCTCTGGGCTTAGGTATTTGAATTCCTTGTCACTAGAGAGTAGAGCTGTTTGAAAGACTTAGAAGGATCGGGAGCGTGGCCTTGTTGTAGTAGGAAATTTAGTGTGGCCTTGTGGGAGGAACTGTGTCACTGGGGTGGGCTTTAGATTTCAAAGTTCCAAGGCAAGCCTAGTGTCTGTGCTGCCTGCAGCTCAGGTGGAAGCTCTCTGCTCCAGGGCCATGCTGGGCTGTGCACCAGGCTTTCACCGTGATGAGGACGGACTGGCCTTCTGAGATGGTGAGCCAGCCCCCAGCCAAATGCTGTCTTTTGCCAGTGTTGTCTTGTTCCTGGTGACTCCTCACAGCAATCGGGTGGTGACTAAGACAGTTGCTGAGAGTCACAGGGAAGACAGTCATTCTCAGATGACCTGAATTAGTGTCCACAGTATTAACGTCCACCCCAAAGGAAGGGGCTGCTGTTTGCCTTTAAACAGAATAAGGTTTCAAAAGTAACGTTACTCTAATGATCTAGGGTCACACAGGGGGCCACCAGTTTATGCCCCCGCAGGCTAAGGCCTGTGTTCGTCTTCTCAAGAAGAACTTCAGGAGGTTTGTTTTGCCTGGTGTTCCCCTCCCCCCTGACCCGTGCAGTGTGGCTCAGCTGGTAGAGCGTTTGCCCAGGCTGTGGGAAGCACTGAACAATGGTGGGTGACACCGTGCTTTCTAGAACTGCCAGCAGCTGTGGTTACCTGAAGGAGGGATGACCAAGATTGTTCAAGGGAGGAGGGGCTGACAAGGCCCGAGGAGTTATGAGATAGTTAATAAGGGTTGCTAGGGAAAGGGCCTTGTAAGCCTCTCAACCAGTAGCATTTATAGTCATTTAACAGTTGCTGGGGGGAGGGGCTCCTGAGGGTTCCAGTCCTCCGTTAGGGCCCTTTAGACAGTTCACAGTTGTGGGAAGGAGTTTGTTTTATTGGGTGCTGCTGCGAGGCCCTCCATTTAAACTCTTAGGTCACCACAGCTGGGTGGAATCTTTGCTTTGCTCCAGGATGTCATGGGCTATGGAGTAAAGAGTAGCTACGGCCTGAAGTGACTTTTGGAAGAAGCTTTGTACCAGCTGTGCTCCTCCAGGTCTTCTCAAATTCCTGAAACCAGTCAGAACCATAAGGCCAGGGAGGCCGTGGCGTGCTGGTGGTGGAGTGTGTCTGTCTTTGGGGAGGGTGGAGTTTGGTCAGAAGTGCTTTGTGCGTCCACGGAGTTGATGAATTTTGGGACTGTGAAGACAGACTGAAGCGATGCTGGTCACAGTTGGGATGCAGATGTCGCTCTGAGCTCCCCTTTCTGTTATGTATAGGGCTGCTCACCAGGGACTGGGTTCTAGTGCCATTTCTAATGGCTTCTCACATTTAACTTGCTGAAGGGCGTCTGCATTTTTAATTCTGTCATCAGATAGAGGTAGTTGAATTTTCTTTGTTATGTGTGAGGAAAGGTCACGGTGTGTTAGTGTTTGTATCAGATAAAGAAAGACAGGAAAAGATAAAATAATTTTCCTACCCAGTGAAGTTGTATATGCTTTTGTTAAATTTATAGTAGAACAGAGTTTCTTGAGAAACACAATTGTTTCAGAAAGACAGTTTAAAAATTTCCAATGATAATAAAAGTAAATTTGTTATTTAGATAAAACAGAAGCTGTAACGTTAGACAGTCTTGTTATTTTTAAAACAAAGATGACATTTTGTTTTCTCATGGTCTGTGATTTTTGTGCTTAAATATTTTACTTGCCAGGTTTATTTTATTAAAACTTTGCCTTGCATAGCCAGTTCTGAGATATACAGTCTGAGGTTCGTTGTTTATGGCATCTTGTGCTGTTTAATTTCTTCCAGAAAATACAAGGCATTCCATTCCGCCTCCCTGCTTATAAGTGGGAAGGGACTCTGTTGTAAGACTAGACTATCTATACTATGTTATCCAGAAGTAGTCAGGCTCCTGTTGAAGATGCCGACCTCACTGGCTTCTTTCTCTCAGCAGGCTCTTCTCCCATGTCCATATCTAGGTGATGCTCTTCTCTGTAGAAAATGGATCATGGCCAGTGGTTGATACCTGTGGTTGACCATGCACTGGCAGCAAGTCTCTAGGACAGCTTGGTTGATTGATAAAGCCTCGCTTGGCCCACTTGTTGGGCGAGCAGTTCTTCAGCACTGATGGCTGCATGTGGCAGGGAAGCCAGTCCACAGACCCTAACTGATTGGTCGTTTTTGTTCTTATATTAGTAGTCAGTGTTAGCTTGTTGTTGGCTGGTTGCTGGGGTTGAGTATTCTAAGATCAGTTGCCTTTTGCCTCATGCTTGCAAGATGGTTTTCACATCACACCTGGTTTTTGGGAAGGGTGAAAAAGAAGGAAGAAGGAAGGTTGGTCTGTATCAGAAGCATTCTTAAGACTTTTGTGTAAGTGTAGATCTAGTAGGCTACAGTTTTTACATGGTTTCCTTCCACTGATAAGTAGGTGTAAGCAGATGATCACTTGTGGTTCAGCTCTTGGGTGGCAAGGAGTAAAAGAGTATACTGGCTTCTGATCTTTCAGTAAGTAACTGTAGAGGGGAACATCTCGTGTCTGTCCAGCCACTAGCTATTCAGTGGGCCACTGGACTGTTGACTAGAGCCAGGCCCTTCACTGGGTTTAGGGGACCAGAGGGATGCAGAGACATTTTTCTAACTAGAAAGTCCAGTCTAATATGACTAGAAGGCAGAACAAAAGCGGCCGTGAAACTGAGTGCTGATTCTTTAGTAGAAGCGTTCTCGGTGTTAGCTTTCTGTCCCTGTAACCAAATAGTTTCGGTGTTAGAGTCGAGGGAAGGTTTACCTTAGCCAGTTCCTGAGGCTTCAGTGCAGAGTCGGCTCCACTGACCTCTGCGGTGAGGAGTTCATGAAGGTAAGAGCACTTGCCTACATGGGGGCAACTGGGGACAGTGAGAGGAGGAGAGCCTAGGAGTCCACCAAGTCCTCTGTCCCTTTAGGGTTCTACCTCTGTCCAACAGTGCCAGGCTGAGACCGAGCTTTTGGTGGAGGTGATCTTGTGGGGCATTTACTATCCAAACTATAGCGCCTACACTCCTGAGATAATGAAAGCTACTCACCCTAAGGAGAGGAGCCATGGCAGGGTTGGTGGTCTAGTTGCAGTGAGAACGGAAGGGGGGAGGAGGGAGAGAGAGCGAGGGAGAGAGGTAGAGAGGGAGAGAGTGGGAGAGAGAGGAAGAGAGAGGGGGAGGGAAGGAGAGAGGGAGGGAGGGAAAGAGAGAGAGGACTATGGATGGGGGAAGTGAGTGTTGTCAAAGGGGAATCAGCATGGCATAGTGACTTCATTAGGTTTGTTGAAAATCTAATGTTCTCAGCTTGAAGCTTGAAAGTCAGTGGGAACCAGGTGCTGTCTAGTTTTGGCCTAGCTGGTGTTCCTGGTTTTTGATATTCTGTTTCAGTCGTCTGGATTTGTTCTCATCTGCTGCGGGATTTGCAGCTTCTCTCCAGGCACAATTTCTGCTTCCTTGAACCCCGCACTCAGGGTCTGCATCCTGGGTTTCTTCTCAGTCTTGTCAGACGTGGTTTCTGCTGCGTAGATCCTCATTCTTCTGTCATGTTCCTCGAGAGTTACACTGGTCCGGCAACACAGCAGTGTTTGGACAGTAGAGGTAGTCAAGGCTGGCTCTTGCTGGCCCTTGGCTAGCCTTGTCTGTTTCCTGCTTCTGGATATGGATCCTGCTCCTCTTTAGTAAGCCTGTGATAGTGGACACTTTCGTGTGAAAATGCTACCTCAGCAGTGCTCAGAACATGACCATTTGGATTGACAGATACATGCCTAATGGTTGTGCCGCAGTTTGCTGTGTGCGTGTGTCTTTCAGTCTGCAAATGCTGTTTTTATTAAACTTTTCCCCTTCATTCTATAAAGACTTGAGTGCAGATACACATGTGTCTAAAGACTTGTGACAAATCACATATCTCACAGTCCATTCATTTAAAGCGATGCCTTTTTATCAGCTCCTGTTATTTTTGTGTCTGTTACTGTTTCCCGAACAGTGCCAGCCTTGCAGAGGTGGGTACGGACAGCAGTGTTCAGTATGGGGTAGGTAGCTATTGGCAGGATGAACTGGTATCTGGAGCCGACGGGAGGGCTCAGTGAGTAAGCGTGCTGCTTCAGCCTGGTGACCTGAATCCATGTAAAGCTGGGAGATCAGAACCGATTCCTAAGACTTGTCCTCTGACTTCTGTGACATGTGTGTCCCTGCCACCAGCCATACTAGTTTGGAAAGTTTGAGAGCTGGTTTCAGTTTATTCAGATGAAAACTGAGGCTGCAAGGTAAGGGGTAGGGCAAATGGGTACATCAGTGTAGCTCATTGCATCCATGAAAATACACCGCGCACTGTATCAGTAAGATGTTTCTAGTAATCACTAAGAGGAAGTGAAGTTCATCTTAGCATGTTCACACTGCTACCCTTTAAGCATGCAAGCAGTATAAAAGTTGTTAGAGACTTTGTATCCTCCTTTATCAGGTAGGATATGAGACTCCACCGTGTATCTCATGCTTAAAATGTATCTCCGTTTAGAAGAACACTTCTCCAGCATTTATCAGCTTGCTAGTGACCGCTCTGTTGGGTAGTGGAAGTCCACCTGACTCTAAGTCGAGGTTCACACTGCATCCCTTCCAGTTGGGGGCGATAGTGAGCATTGTCTCCGCCTGCTGTATGAGTGGCTGACCACTCGCAAGGTATTTGTCGCCTCATTCCGTTTTCTCAGTTAATTGAGGGAGACTTTTAGGCTGTGTTCAGTTAGCTTGTGAATTTTCACATATCGTGATGTAAAGGTCTAGAGTCCTTAAATAAAGTGAACAAATGGACAAAGTTTTTAGTTGGGGGTGTCAGGAGTTGAATTTGGCTCTGCGGGTTGGCCTTAGTGCACACATGTTCGACATGCATTTACCATAGAGCTGTGTTCTGTGGTCCTATCTTTTAGACTGGGCTTGCCCATCAGTTACTTCTGTGTTGTGATAGGTAAGCCTAAAGCCCGAACGGTGTCTGTGTGTCCCTGTCCCTCCCCCATGATTGTAGAGCATTAGCTTTCAACCTTCCCAATGTCGTGACTCTTTAATACCTCATGTGGTGACCCTCAGACATAAAGTTGTTTTTGCCACTGCTTTGTAACTGTAATTTTGCTACTGTTGTGAATCGTGATGTAAATATCTGTGTTTTCTGATGGCCTTAGGTGAGCCCTGTGAGAAAGTTTTTTGATCCCCAAAGGGTTGAGAGCTGCCGTTTTAGAGGGTTATCTTCACGACTGCTTGAACAGACCATCATGGTGGCAGGAGCATGAGGCCTACAGATGTTTCATATCATGGTATAAGGGAAGCTAAGGGGCTAACTCCCCATACCCTCCTCTCCCCATCTCCCAGTGCCCCCCACCTCCCTGGGATTACATAGAAACTTTTTTTTTTGAGGTTGAATTTCTCACCTTAGCTATTCTGGAACTTACTGTGTAGATCAAGCTGGCCTAGAACTCAGAGATTTGCCTGCTTCTGCCTTCTGAGTGCTGGGATTAAAAGTGTGGGCCACCACCACCTGGCTCATATAAACTTTTAAAAGGGACCCTTTGTAACATTGTACCTCCCTCCCCTCAGTTTTTTAAGACTGAGTCTCTTACAGAAACCCCAGGTTAACTTTGAATTCATTACCCATCCCTCCCCTTCATGCTGGGATTGTAAATGTGTGTATATCACCACGTCCAGTAGCAGTCTTTTAAAGAATTTGTTTTTTCATGTTTTCCTTGAAGTTCCATTTCTTGTACAATAAATAGATTTTTTTTTTGTAATAAGCAAAGGCAAGGTTTATTATGGAGACCTATTATAGAGATCTCCGGGCCGACACGTATCCCACGCAGGAAACAGATTAGTCGACCAATAAATAGATTTTTAAAAGAAAAGAAAGGCTAGGTAGTGGTCTCAGAAGCCTTTGATCCTAGCTCAGGAAGCCTAGGTAAGTGGATCTCTGAGTTCCAGGCCAGCCTGGTTGGTTTACAGAGTGAGTTCCAGGACAGCCAGGGGTATACAGAGAAACCCTGTCTCAAAAAAACTTTAAAAAATAGTTTTTTTTTTAAAGGGAGATCTTGACCTGCTCATTCGATTATCTGAGGAACAGATAATCATTAGGAGTTAGATGAGAGAACTGGGTTTTCTCTTTTGGGGCTTTTCCCATAACTCTGTTGAAGGGCATTACCTTCGTCACTCCTGGCCCAATAGGAAAACCCTATCTGTGCGCTGTGCATACTGGGCGGGGCTTGCACAAGCTTCCAAAGCTTCTGCAGACTTACCATTGGGACAGAAGGCTGGGTGTGAAGTCACTTTCCACCGGAGCCTGGAGGAGGTGCTGGGGATAGCACTCATCAGAGGAAGGATGCTTTCTAAGTCCTCGTCAGTGTCCTTGTATCTCAGAGACAAGCCTGTTGGAAGGGTTTCCACCTTTAGCAGTGACCTCTTTTCTGTATACGAGTTCTTGGTGTGCTTTGCAGTTCTGTGTGTCTTTGCTGGCACCTTCAGCAGGGTGGGTGGGGCAGCATTCAGTCCAAACCGCAGGAGTGTGCAGAATTGTTTCAGTGGTCCTCTGATCCCGCACTTGGTGCTGGAGGTAGTCCTCCTGAGAGAAGAGAAGTAATGTTTTTCTTGGGAGTCAGCAGTGGGTCAGGCCTGCAACTGTATCCCCATAAAATGCTGCCAGGACCACATACCAGGCAAGAAGCAACTTTAGCGGTTCCTTGTGCTCACAGTCTGAGGGGATATAGTGTATCATAGGCAGAGGCATGCCTACAGCAGGAGTTGCTCCTGCAGTCAGTCCGGAAGCAGAGCATCCAGTACTGTGTTCCTCTGCCTTTCTCAGCTTTCTTCATTTTGGTTTCCCAGCCTGTGAAGAGTCGCCATTCCTGTAGGGTGAGCCTTCCCTCCTCAGTCACACTTTCCTGAATAGACCCTCACAGTCTGGCCCAGAGGCTGTGTCTGTCTCCTAACCGACCCTAAGTACAGCCAAATTGATACTGGAAGATTAATCATGGTAATGAGCATGTTACATTTTAATCGTGAACTTAGGTGTTTTTGAACAAAATTTGCATAATCCAAACGAAGTATTCCAAGTTATAGTTAGAGGTTCGTATGTGAACCTCAGTGTGCCACAGCCACTTCCTTTCTCACGGAAAAGCGGTTGTGCTGAGTCTTTCGAAGTAAGATAAGCTAGATCACGTGGTCTAGAGGTCCTCCTCAGCCTTTTTGGGGAAGACTGGCGTTTGTAGGAGGAAGCTGCCTGCAAATAGTACTTGGAGTCAGGTGTAATTCGTGGTGCGTTCTGTGCTGGCCTGGACACATACCATGCAGTGGTTACATTAGAGCAAGCGCGGCGAGAAGTCTATTGAGCTCTGTTTAAATCTACCAGTTTCTAAATTTATTTAACTAGGCTACTTTCCTTAAAACATTCTTTTACTTCTCAAAGGACAAAGATGGGTAACTATCGGTGTAAATTCCGGCTTAGTGTCTGTGGGTGGGTGCAGAGGTTTTTTCTTTTAAACTTCTCTGAGGGGGCAGGGGAGATGGCTCAGCAGTTAGAGGCACTGAGTGGCTGCTCTTGCCGAGAGATCCTGCGTTCAGGCCCCAGCACCCATGTGACAGCTAACTAACACTTGTTAGCTGATTCCTGGGGATCTGGTGCCCTCTTCCTTCTTGCCTCCAGAGATGGCAGGCGCACACACGTGGTGTGCATACATACACCCCAGCAGAACACATATTAAGTAAAAGAAAAACAACCACACTCATGAAAAAAAGTCTTTCTGTGCCAGAACTTAGTGTGGCTGGATGTGGTGGTGCACACCGTTAATTCCAGTGCGTATGAGGCAGAGGCAAGCGGAACTCTAAGTTGGAGACCAGCTCGGATTACAGAGTACGTTCTAAGACAGCCACAGCTGTATAAAATAGAGACCTCGTTTCAAACAAACGAACAAACAAGCAAACAAAAACTTAGTGCCCTTGTGGACTTAGTGTCATGGTTTGAAAAGTGCAAGGGGCTGAGCTCTATCTGCAGATCCCTCTGTCTCCGCTGAAGAAGACTTGAGAGAGCGAAATGGCCCAGAAGCTGAATGGAAAGAGAACATACGTCAAAAAAAATCAAGACAGCTTGTTTATGGGTTTTGTTCAGCTGGAGCCTTTTCCCCAGGAAACAAACATATTTTGGGGGGAAAAAGTGTCGTGGAGGAGGAGGACCAGGGGAGACAAGAAAAGGTGAAGGAATTGGGCCTTAAAGTGGACTGGCGGATTGGAGCCCACTACAGTCGGAGTGGCCTTGTCCCCCATAGTTCACATATTAGAGGCTTGGTCCTCATTGTGGTGGGGGGATCTCTCAGAGGTGGAGTCTAGCAGGAGGGCTTTAGTCATTGTGCCTTTGCGAGGGCCAGGGGTGACACCGAGGCTTTCTGGCTTCTTTGCGGTGGTCCTTTAATTCTTTTTCCCCTTTTGCACACACTTGCTGTGATGGGACTTGCTGTTAGACCTGCCTTCAACACTCGCAGCTCGAGCCAGGCAAACCTTTGTGAATGACATGCCCTGGGCATTTCGTCATAGCACTGAAAAGTGGACTAGTGTGGCCGCACACCGTGGGAGGGTGCCGCAGTGGTGTTTACGATAGCTGGTGGAGGTCTGAAGGCCCGCACAGCTATCCGTTTCAGGATGACTGAGATAGTTCATTAATACCGGTCATACACCAAACACTGAACAAACTGCTGGGTTTCCCTGATGTGTGTCATGCCTCTGGAATATTCCGAAGGGAGAGTAAGATCTTTGATAGAAGCCTCTTTGTCAGAGCAGGGTGCTGGGGTCGACTCTCCTGTAAAACCCTCCTTCTCTTCCCTTCCTATCACCTTGGCCTCTACGTCCTGTTCAAGTCATATGGATCATGGAGCTGAACGGGGCAACCCTGAACGTGGCAAACTGAACATGCTTTGTTAGATGATCAAAGGTTTCCTAATGAAGAACACATGGCTGGTTTAAGCAGAAAACCAGTGAGCCCACTGTCTCCAAACCCTAAAGACTGTCGTCAGTGCCAGTGTGATTCGCCATGCTGAACTGGGTAGAGGCCTGCTCTCCAGAGTGGTTTCCCTAACAGCTACATCAGGTGGACCTCACTTGTTACGTTTTCTTAGGATGGAGGCCTCACACACTAACACAACCCACCTTGCCCTCGAATCTCATCAGCCAAGCTTTTATTTTATCAAAGAAAATTGTTAGGTTTGGGGACTTAGCTCAGTGTTGGAGAGCAAAGGTCCTTGGTTGGGTCCTCAACTTGGGGTGGTGTTGAAGGTCAGGGGTAGGTACTGGACAAGGCAAAGTGACAAAAAAAGGAAGGAAGGAGGAAGGAAGGAAGGAAGGAAGGAAGGAAGGAAGGAAGGAAGGAAGGAACCTACCAACCAACAGAAACACCTACAGGGCAACCTAAGTGCAGTGTTAAGTCCTTACAGCTCCTACAATGGGATGATCCCTGAGGGGAGCCCCATCTGTTCTTCTGATGAGATAGCTTTTCAACATCTGCACTTCCGATCTTTAGGGAAGTACTTAGTAAGTGTTCTTGATGGAGAAAGGAGAAGTGGAAATAGCTCATAATTGAAAATTTATTTCTCTGTTAATGGTTTTAAACATACAATTACAGATGACCGGCATCGTGGATTCCGTTTCCTTGTGCACAAATACTGTCTTCACCTGGGTGAAGCCAGAGATGCTGCCACTCTCTCTCTTTAATTTCTGTAGATTGACAGGTCCTTTCCACAGTGGTGATTAATATTTATAGCGATTCCCCTGGGGATACACAAAGTCCTGTGACTCATCCACAGTGATGTTTCATTTAGACCAGCTTTCCTGCCACATGTTTAATACCTTCTAATTGTTTGAAATTGGGCATCAGTTGTGGTCTTTTTCTCTCCTCTCCCCCCCTCTTCTCTTTCCTCCTCCTCCTCCTTCCTCCCCCTCCCGTCCCCTCCCTTTTGGTTCTATTTGCTAAAGTGTTTCCCATCCCCACTATTTTAGTTAAGAAACTGTAGAAAGCTATGAAGGGACCCGTTTCCATCTGTCTTCAGGTTGATAGACCCATGGCAGGGACCAAGAAGATGTTGGAAGGGCCCAAGGCAACCGCCGACTTTTATCTAACCGTGGAGTTAGACAGTCCATTTTTGGGTGATGAATAATTAAAATGTGTACTGGAAAATAATTCTTTCGCCCACATGTTTTGCATTATAAAATCGGGCCTGCTTGGCCTTAGCAAAGCTGAGGAAAGCGGGGTCCCGTGCCATGCTCTGATGTGTTGTCTGGGTGTATACTCTCAGCGGGCTCCTGCTGGGCTGCTCAGCAGTGCTGTTGCTGGTTTCAAACTCTGGGGTTCAGGTGCTCCTCTTGTTCAGCATCCCGACCAGCTGGAAGCACAGGCACACACCACGGCACCTAGCTTTAGAGTCTCCTTCTCCAGTAGTAGAAGTAGTGTGTTCATATGAGCCACTCCTCTGCGTTCCTCCTGCTACTGCCTCAGGCCACATGTCACCTGGGTTCACTGGGGACACCTTGCTTTGAGCTTACAATTTTTCGAGTTGCTGATACAGTAGCATTTGTTTACTGTAGAATGTAGGCATGTTAGCCCCTGTCATGGTGACTTTATAGCACTAGCTGTCTGTGTCCTGCCCTTTAACTGTCACATGCTGTACCTAAGCACATTACTTAACTGTGTGCTTAATTTATGTGAAGCCAAGTACATAGATTAGACACAGCCGTTTATATTTGGCCTAGATTCTAGTTCCAGCCGCCATAGCCAGCTCTGTTACTTTGCTCCAATTACTAAACGTCTCTGAGCCGTGACATGGAGGACTTCTGATAGTCAGATCCAAGTACCCTAGATCGAATGGCTTCAGCAGAACCTCACTGTCTTGCCCTCCTGTCTACAGAAATCTGAGGTCAAGTGTTGGCGGGGCAGGATTCTTCTGAGCCCTTCCTGTTCTGCAGATGTAACCCTTCATTGTCTGTTAGCTCTCTGTTGCTGTAATAGATAGCTCCGCTCATGGACATTTCCCCTCAGTGCTTCGAAGGCCTTAGTCTATTGCCAGTTGGTCCCGTTGCTCTAGGCCTGTGGTGGTGCAGCATGTCTTGTCTTGGTGGGTTTAGCAGAACAGATTTCCATGCCTGGGATGGAAAACAGAGAATGAAACCATGCTCCCACAGTCACCTTTGAGGACATACATACACCCAGTGGCCCAAACATTCCAATAGGCCTCACTGAAGAGTTACCATCTCCTCATGGCCTTGCTGGCCTTTTAGGCACAAGGGCCTTTGGGTGAGAGTCTTGATGAAAACTCAAAGCAGTCTGTTGTGTCCTGAATGTGTTCCCATAGGCCAGTGAAGGAGGAGGGGGCTAGGAATTCAACATGGGCTTTTCTTTTCCTTTCCTCCTCCTCTTCCTTTTCTTCTTTCTCTTTCTTTTCCTCCTCTTTCTCCTCCTTCTTCTTCCTCCTCCTCTCCCTTCTTTCCTCAGGTCTCCACTAATATTTATTTATTTATATATTTATTTATTTTTAAAGACACGGTCTCTGTGTAGCCTGTAAGTGCTGGAACTTGCTCTGTAAACCAGGCTGGCTTTGAACTCACAGAGATCCATCTGCCTCTGCCTCCCAAGTGCTGGGGTTAAAAATATATACCACCACTGCTTGACTATTATTACTATTGTTTAAAAGTGTAGTTGTTCACACAGATCAGCAGTTGGGGCTAAGGTAGAGCAGGTGGGTGAGAAAAGCAGCCAGAAGGGGACAGTGGGAACGGGCTTATGGACCTCCTGTCTGGGCGCAAAGTGTGCCACTGTATGGTGGAAACTGGGGGTGATTCCTCCCAGAATGCTCCTCCCAGCTAGTGACAAGGCTTTAGCACCTTGTTGCTCTGAGAAAGACAAGCAATGTCAGCTCGAACTCCTAGGGTATAAATGGTCACACCATTATTTAATTTGTTAGCTTCTAGGAGAAAATATATCTTCTATAAATATCTTAAAGCGTATGTAGGCATTTTCCTTGCTAATTAGAAGAACTTTCCCAGAGTACTCTGCAGCTGAGCAGAGTTAGTAAATGCAGTTTTCCAAATGGAGCTTGGTTTCCTGAAAGCTATTCTTGGTGTGGTGGCTCAGTGCAGCTGTTCATATCTCTTAATATTTTACTTTGAGTCATTGGGTGGGCGGTGCTGGTTAGTGTTCCAAAAGCAGCATGGAGGCATGCTGGGCTTGCGTATAATTGACTGAGAGATTTAGACAGACCCACATTGTGTAACTGAGTGGTAAAGAAAGAATCTATCATGTGCAAGACCTCAGCAAATGTCTTTTCACTGGCTTTCCCTCTGTTCTGTTAGTGGAAGTGACTATTTTGTTAGTTTTTAAGCATAAGATAGGGTCCCTTGGGCTGAGTATGTAGCTTAGTTGGTGAAAGACTTGCCTAGCACACCGGAAGCACTCTGTTCAGTCTCCAGTACCACAGGAACCAGACATGGTGGCTCATGCCTGTAGTGCAGACACTCAGCAGGAGGAGGCAGGAGGATCAGGAGTTGAAGGTCATCCTCAAGTTATTTAATGAGACCAAGGTGGGCACATGGGACCTAGTCATTAAAAAAAAAAAGATAAGTTTTGTTGAAAAAATTTAAAAGAATGAACCTGGGGATTAATAACACAAAAGAGCCATGCAGCTGTAGACAGGCTGAAGCCATCCCCAAGGCGTTCCAGCTACCATGTGCTGGTGGGTGCCTATACAGTGAACAAGTGTGTGGTGGGGAGCTACGAGAGAATGACCTGCTGCTGTAAAGGGCCATGTCTGGGTTCACGGCCCTGAGGAGCAGAGGTGTGTGTCAGTGTCCATGGCCCATGTTACCACCAAAGGACGTTTAGATGTCCCTGGTCTGGGCTAACTCCTGTGCTGTGCAACTCTCGACTGGGCAGTGTGGGAGCTGGCCCTGGTGGTGGTGCAATGTCTACCCCATCTACAAACTACTGGAGTGTGTTAAGGGGGGAAGGGTGTCCTCCAGAACCAAAGCTGCAGGGTTTCCATGACAGAGCAACAACAGGATTTCTGAGAGGAGTCCCGTTGTAATTTTCCTGTGTTTGCTCTGTCCTGTGTGTTCCAATATTGATAGTGTAGCAGGAGCCAGAGACCTCGAGCCAGACCAAGGACTTGTTTTTTTTCAGAGCTGGGGACCGAACCCAGGGCCTTGCGCATGCTAGGCAAGCGCTCTACCACAGAGCTAAATCCCCAACCCCCCAAGGACTTGTTGAAGTGAACATTTTTGATAGTGAGGATGTGTGGACAAAGGGTATATACTGCGGAATAAATACACCGCGACACACTACAGCTTCCAAAGCAAGATTTGTTTTTTTTTTAAGTCTTTATTTATTTTTTATTTTTTCTTTTGTGGGGAGTGGGTACAAAGGTAGACATGGGGAGATGAGTGAGAATTTCATGATGTAAAATTCACAAAGAATCAGTAAAAGTTAAAAAAAAAGTCAGAAGAGCCTGTGCTTCGTGGATGAGACCATGGGTCTGATTCCTAGCACCACACACACAAGGGTAAAAAGTATGCACGTTGTTGTGACTGTTACGGCCTTATTTTCATGGGTAATTATAGATGTGGGAAAGACCACCCCTTCCAAATATTTAACAGAGTTTCGTTGTAATTTTCCTGTGTTCACTCTGTCCTGTGTGTTCCTCCCTTGGAAAGAGAAGTATTTCTTCAGGCAAACAGCTTTTGGCTAGCGCTGACCTGTTCCCCTGCGACGTAGTAAGGAGGGCAGTGGATGGCTTCCTGTTGGAAGATTCCAGCTGCTCAGGGTTGGCTTGGAAATAATGCTACGTCTTAAAGTCTCTTCTAGGAAACAGCTCGGATCCCTGTGGGGGCTTCAGAGTTGCCTTTTGAGTTATGACGATGCAAACTGTCAGAGTGGTGGTTTCTGGTATGTGGTTTCCAGGGTTACCGTGTGATCTTCCAAGTAAGGGTTTAAAAACAATCATCTGTTTTTCCTGGGAGAATTTTAAAACAGTCTAATTAAAAATCATGTGATCTGAGTAATAAAAGACTTAAATCAAACGACGATACAGGATCCCTGCAGGGTGACGAGGAGAGGGGCCTGGGTCCCCGTTCTCTACCTCTGATCTCAAGATGTGAGCCAGTGCCTGGTAGGCTGCGAGACGCAGGCGTAGTGTAGAGCTGGTGCAGCCCCTTGGTAGGATGGCTTTCTTTATGCATTGGGTGGTCCTGGGTCAGCTTTAGAACACAGCCTAGAATTAGAATGTGTGTCACTTGGGAGTGTGGGCCTGAGAACCCCACTCTGGTGACTGCCAGCTCAGTGTGTTTGCTATGTGAGCTTAGGCAAGATTCTGGCCTCTCTGTGCCCCAGTTTCCCTAAGCTGTCAGATGAGGGAATAAGTAATCAAAGGTGGCTAAGCACTTACGACAGAACCTGATAGGAGCTTAGTCCTGCTTCGGTGTAGACTGCTCTCGCACCTTTTGTAGAAATTCTTTGATCAGACCAAGTTGATGGTCTGTTCCTGACCTAATTTGTCCTGGGTTCTCTAGCTGAAACCTTAAGTTCATCAGGCAAGATAAGCAAGAACTCTTGGTGGAGTCTGCATGGCAGAGTTTTTTGCTTCAGAGCCAGTGTCATTTGATGCCTCTGGCTTGCTGTAAGAGTGTGCGTGAGGAGGCCTTGGCCTGGGTTTGTGTCTGCTTTGGCATGTGGGTTCTATTCAAGCGGTTTTGAGACTACAGTCTTACTTATCCCCCCCCCCCCCACCGTTTGTGCCATAGTGTTTCGTGCAGACTTAGTTACTTTTAACCTTCATGGACCCCACATTTGTCTGTGTTGTGGCACAAGACCACCTAGAAGTTACAGAGCTTGTTTGGGTGGGTGAACCCGAATAATGCCTTTTTAGCAGCCGTGTGTGTGTGTGTGTGTGTGTGTGTGTGTGTGTGTGTGTGTGTGTGTGCGCGCGCTCACTTTCTCCTCAGGCTTACACAAAGAGGCAGAGATGATAAGCATTTGTCATTTACAACGTTCCTCAACGGCACTTACTTGGTGGTTTTCATGCCCTGTAGTAGGTTGCCACAGTCCTTGCTCATTGATGACACGCACACGACAGAGAGAGGGGAAGAGAGAAGGAGAAGGTGAGAGTGAACGGGCATGCTTCTGTGTGTATGTGTGTATACGTGTAGAGGTAGAGGTCGATGCCTTTTTCGGTAGCTCTATTTGTTTTTAGACAAGCTCTCATTGGAACTGCAGCTCACTGATTGGTAGATTGGCTGGCCAGGTAGCTCCGGGTAGCTACCTGGACTTAAATTATGGTTTTGTGGCTCACTATGGCTGCAGATAAACTAAGCAGTGAGCCTTAGTCTTCTGTGGAACATGCACTCTCTGCTTCCCCTTGCGTGTAGGACGAAGGTGTGAAACAGCTTGTCAGATGTAGCACACCTTCAGCCTGAGCTTGGTGGCCTGCTGACCTGAATAGAATGCTTATGGTATCGTTTGAGTGCGAGGATTGTTTGGTCCATAATACTGCTTCAGTATCCATCGGACTGATTAGGGAGCAGAGACGAGAAATCGAGCACAGTGACATGAGACATGTCACTCAGACTTGAGTCTCGGCCCTGAGTGTCAACTCCCAGCTTCCCTGATGCATTAGTTTTTGGCACCTACTCTTCTGACCATAGCAAAGCCCCCTTTTCTGATCTTTAAGGTCTCTGCGCAGCATTTTACATGCAGCGGGTGCATTGTCCTCTGTAGCCCTGCCCCTGGCCCCAGATGCCAGCGCACAGAGAAAGTTGACTTCTGCCGCTGTCATTGGTGGAATGTTTATAGATGTTTTGTTTGAGTGAGCGGCCTTGTGGTGTTCCCACAGGCAGCCGGCAGCTGAGGAATCCTCGGTGTAGAATCTATGATAAATGGTGGAAGAGAGGCTTTCCAGACCCCTTGCGTCTTGTTTAAGCCAAACTTACTTGGAGTTGCCCTGTTGCCGCTGGTTTTGATAGGAAGCAGCCGCCTGGAGTTGGGAGTGGCGATGGTTTGGGAGAGCTCATGGACTCCTGTATTAGACTCCATCTAATACAGGCCCGTTGTTGTGAGGCTAGAAGCATCCTGTGGAGTTTTGATCCCCAAAGGCATAGATACTAGAGCGGAAGTTGGGGCACATTCTACACACTTAGGAGCCTGTTGGCCACAGTCACACTGTGATTCTGGGTCTGTGTGTTTGTATTAACCACAGACCAGTCCAGAAAAATCCCGGACCACTTTGACTCGACAGCAGAGTGCACTTCCAGCCGTCACAGTCAGCCACCTTCCGAGTGTAGCGCACAGCGCTGATGTCACTGCTGACCCTGGACGTGCCAGACTGTTTTCGTTATGTGCCCTTGTCTCTCTAGCTTTCAGAAATTGGGTTTTCTTGCTTTGCCAGTTGGCTTAATAACTGTGCAGCCCGATGAGATGTTTTTCAAACTTGTCCTCATGTTGACCCCAAGGCTTGGAGATGTAGCCTTCTGACAGGCAGGCAGATGCCTAATTATGAGTCACACCTACAGGGCTGCCGCAGCAGTGACTCCGTTCACACTCCGACAGCCTGTTCCTCTCACTAGCGGGACAGACGGTGAGGCTGTTAGGGAGAGTTCTCTGCTTTGAGCTCCTTTCAGGCGTGTGTGGGTTTATTTGCTTCGTCTCTCATGGCTATTTTGTGTGTTTTTAGAAAACTCAATTTCTGAAAACGAGACCATTTTCTGTAGTCATGAAGGGGTCTTGAGAAGTTGAAATCTTGGAACTAGAAAAGGCCATTTGGGGTTGGTGAGACTCTCAGCAGTGCGGGATGCCTGCCGTTCTCCTGTTCGGTTCTTCAGGCCTGTCAGGTGGCTTGTAATCACTGTAACTCTAGCTCCTGGGGACCTGACACATTCCTCTGTGGGTACATGCACACACAAAAAGATTTTTTAAATGGACTGTGTTGGTCCAGCTATTGTGTATCTGTCTCCGTCTCTCTCCCCCTCCCCTTCCCCTTCTCCGTGTGTGTGTGTGTGTGTGTGTGTGTGTGTGTGTGTGTGTGTGTGTGTGCGCGCCAGTATGCATGAGCCTTTGTGCTAAATCCCACCCTGCTTTCTGCCTTGTGCTCCTTACAGCTTACATGGAGATGAGGAACATTCAGATGCGGAAATGGAGAAGCTCCCATCGGAAAGATTTGTACTGTTCTCACCAAGAGGGACAAAATGACTCGAAACATGTGGGTTTTTATCTTTTGGGCCTGGTTTTGGCATTTAAAAAATTAAAAAAAAACCAAAACCCTTCTTTGAGGTGTTGAGAGAGTGGGTGTGGCTAGTTGCTCAAGTGTCCAGCCCTGAGAGCTTGCTTGGGGCAGCAGTGTTGAGAAGCATTGGGTTGTTCTGACTCATCCATGGGCAAAGCGTTGATGGACTCAGTGTAGACAGAGGTTGGGAGGCGGCAGAAACTGGGGCAGTGGGACATGTGCTGCTCCCTGCTTCAGGCTGCTTCAAGGTCAGCAGCACCAAACTACGCTGTGATCCTCCACAGGACCAAGAACAATGGAGCAGGCCAGCCTTGGCCTGAAACAGCCAAAATAAATCATCTTTACGTTGTTTTTTTTTTTTTTTCTGTTATTTTGGGATTGTGTGGAAAGCCAGATAATACAATAAGTTTTCCTAACTTGACACTGTTTGTGTGTGTGTGTGTGTGTGTGTGTAGAGAGAGAGAGAGAGAGAGAGAGAGAGAGGGAGAGAGAAGGAGTGGGAGAGGGAATGGGAGAGGGAGAGGGAGAGGGAGAGGGAGAGGGAGAGGGAATGGGAGAGGAAATGGGAGAGGGAGAGAGAGATTGGACTTTTTCTGTCATATGGTAAATGTTACCAGCTTTGATTGGCAGTACGTTTTCTTCTCCTTTCTTGTCTGGTGTAACTGGGATTTTGGAAGAATGTGGTTGCTCTTTCCAGGGTGCCACCACTTTGATCTAATACATGAAATCTGTCCTTGTGACTCGGCCTGCTCTCCCTCAGGCTGCCAAGAACCTTTCAGTGAAAGTGCTACTCAAAAGTTGCTGTCTCAGGCTACAGCTGCAAACAGATCTCTGAGTTCGAGGCCAGTCTGGACTACATAGCAAGTTCTAGGCTGGCAGGGTTCACATAGAGAGACCCTGTCTCAAAAAAACAAAAAACCAACCAAACAAAAAAAACCCCCCCAAAAAACCCCAAAAAACAAAGTTGGTGTTAGGCGATGCAGGGTAGCTCATACCTATAAGCTTCCTTGTGAAGGGAAAGAAGGACAGACGGACCAAATGCCAGCAATAAGGAAGGACAGAGAGATGGACCAAATGCCAGCAATAAGCCGAGCTGTTCTTTTAGCTGTAGTCTGTCCAGTTTGCAGCAGTCCCCTTTCGTATGTCAGGATGCAAACCATAGAGCAGTGGTCCTCCGCCTTCCTAATGCTGCCACCGTTTAATACGGTTTCTCATGCCCTGGTCACCCCTAACCATAAAATTATTCTTATTGCTACTTTACAACTGTAATTTTGCTACTGTTATGGATCCCAGTATAAATAGTCTTTTCTGGTGGTCTTAGGTGACCCCTATGAAAGGGTCGTTCAGCCCTGAGAGGGGTCATGACCCATGGGTTGAGAACTGCTGCTCTAGAGGCTGTTCTAGAGGCTGCTCTAGAGGCCTGGGAGTTCATGGTACTTAGCAGCTACTTTCCCGGAAGCTGTTCACAGGCCACTGCTGGTTGAAATGTTTCGGGACTGGGTGTATAGCCTCAGAGTCTATAGCACAATGCTGCCTCCCTTTTCCCCCTAAATATGGACTTTGTGCAGTCTCTTGTAATGCCTGCCGCGAGAGCGCTTAATGTTGGCATCTTGCTCCGTTACTGTTTTAACTAGTGTTGACTGAGTGGAACTGGAGATTAGTTCAGGTGAGTCCAGAAGCCGGTGGGGACACTCAGAGAGACCTGGAACAGCTTTCTGGGTGAGGAAAGACTGGTCTGACTTTGAAGGCTGGAGGGGGAGAGGTACTCTGAACAACACGGGGATAGAAGAGGAGCAGATTCCGTTCTGGGGACTGAGAGGTCATCCCTGGAGTACAGACATAGCACAGGCCTCCTTGCCTCCCTCTCTCTGAGCCTCTGCTAGCCCCCAGCCTGTTTCTCCTGGGGTGTGGAGTAACTGTTTCTAGCAAGTTCCCTGGTGACGAGACTGCTGCTGGTCTGGGGGCTACTCTTTTTTTTTTTTTTTTTTTGGTTCTTTTTTTTTTTTTTTTCGGAGCTGGGGACCGAACCCAGGGCCTTGCGCTTCCTAGGCAAGCGCTCTACCACTGAGCTAAATCCCCAGCCCCTTAACATTACTCGTGGTCATTTTTTTACATTTAAGGCCAGCCTGGGTTACAGGAGACCCATCTTTTTTTTTTTTTTTTTTTTTTTTTTTCTTCTGGGGCTGGGGACCGAACCCAGGACCTTGCGCCTCCTAGGCAAGCGCTCTACCACTGAGCCAAATCCCCAACCCCAGCCGGGGGCTACTCTTAGAAAAGCTGAGACTGAAGGACTCCTGCTGGAGCAGAGCCAGTGTGTCCAGTGTGTCCAGCAGACAGCCTGGCTGCCGACGTCCAGCGTCACCACACACATATGCACCATGTTCCCTTGTGCAAGCACTGACTCTCGCGATGTCTTACTAGCCTCAGGAGGGGGCACTCCTGCATGCTTGGGTACCAGAAGCCAGGGATGACTTTTGATCAGGAGAGATGGTTGTTACTTCCTTACAGAAGTGACCAGGAACGGTAAGAACTGAGGGAAGAGGGCTGTGGCTGTAATGGAGGTGGCTTGCCAGAGTGCATGCTGGTGAGAAGTGGATGCAAAGAGGGAGGAAGGCGGAAAGGAGCCTGTCCTGGTGGCCTAATATTTCCTTGAGCTTGGAGCCTGGAGTTGGTGATCCCATGGAGCAGAAGCTGTTCTCCAGGAAGGTGTCAGTGTTTTAACTGAATTCAAGTAGTTTTCTTCTGAAGTTATTGTCTACCATGTGTTGTAGACAAAGCTCTGTGTAATTTTCTCTGCCTTTAAATTGTCCCCTTTTCCCCCTTTTTTGAGACAGAGTCTCATTGTCTAGTCCTGTATTGGCCTGGACCTTCCTATGTAGACCAGGCTTGCCCTGCCTCTCTTCCTCTTAAGTGCTGGGATTAAAGGCGTGTATCACCACGCCCGGCCTTTTAATTGCTTTGAAAGTCTAAGCTTTACCTGAGTCTGAACTTTGTGATCTCAAGTGTTTCCAACTTAATCTCCTGTTATCCTTAAGTTTGAATGAAAGGATATACAAATACTTATCTAAAAACCATCAGTCATTTCATGGTAATTCTCTAGGTTCTTACACCCGAATAGTCTTACCTAACTCCAAGTGAGTTAATATTGTTATCACTTAGAATTTAGCACTGTGTCCTGTTCATTGTTACCAGTTAGTAATCATTTTGTAATGCACAGTTGGTCATAGATGATACTGCTTAATATCTTCCCTGTTAATCAGAGCAATGCACAGTTATTTAGAAAATTTGGAGGATAACTATGAAATTGAGAACTAACACTTGGTATATTTAGGGTGTGAGGCCCCGTATTCAGTCCCTGACACGGGTGTGTGTGTGTGTGTGTGTGTGTGTGTGTGTGTGTGTGTGTGTGTATGTGTGTGTGTGTGTGTGTGTGTGTGTGTCATGTGAACGACCTGTAAGTTACGGCTAGAGCATTGGCTTTTATTTTGGTCTTCTCTGTGGCTCCAAGTCCTTGGGGAGCCCGGTGGATCCCATCTAGGACTTTCCAGGAAGCCTGTAGGGGGACTTAGGTGACAGATGCTCTGCTAACCGGGTATCTGGCTGCATGGCCTTCTTAGGAGCCTGGCAGAGGAAGCAGCGGGGAGGGAGGATCCAAGTTAGGTCTGGTGGAATGCAGTGCTTATCACAGAAGTCACTTGGACCAGACTTCAACTCACCACAGGGGAAAGGGGATGTCACTCGCCTGTCCCTGGCCTTGAAGTTGTGACAGGTCAGCCTCTTGTGGCTGGCAGCAGCTGAGGAGAGTAACATCATAGACCAACAGGAAAGGCAGCAGCGAGAGGCTTGAGGCATGGCAGATGCCCCAGAGTGGTGCCAGAGGCTTCCTCTGTGCGTCCAACGGTGGCATACTGTTCTGTGGAGGAATCACAGCCTGTAGGGGTAGGGCACCGAGAGGCATGAGTTCTGTCTGAGACCCCTTCCTCCACCTTTGAGGAACAAAGGAAGGGTTTCTGTTTTAGATTTGACATTCTGATCCTCCAAGACTTAGGGAACAATTGTTGCTGATCTTAAGACCTAAAACCCAGGCGGGCACTCTGTTCCTCACTACTGCCTCAGCTTCTAAATGTTTTGTTAATAGGCTCTGTAGATGAGGCTAGCCTTTTGAAAGTTTTCATTTAATTTATAATTGTGTGTGTGTGTGTGTGTGTGTGTGTGAGAGAGAGAGAGAGAGAGAGAGAGGGAGAGAGAGAGAGAGAGAGAGAGAGATATGCACATACCTAGGGCACATGTGAAAATCTTTGTGGAGTCCTGTTTACCTTGTTAATGTTATAACAGTCACTTTCACCTGCTAAGCCACCTTGACAGCCCAGGCTGTGGACTCTTGAGTCTGCTGACCTACTGAGTGCAGAGGAATCCCTTCCTACCTTTTATCTATACTGGGCTGCTATTCATAATGGGTATGGTGTCGGCTCTCCCTTCACACTGGGGTATCTAAGTATGCGTGGAGGGACTGGAGGCCTCTTGACAGAATCTCATCCTTGCCTCTGCTAGGACCCGTTTCTCCTGCTTTTTAAACATGACAGCAACAGCGGACCTTGCTGCATCAGGATGGTTCTGACAGGATAAATATTTTACTAGAATGTTAGTGGTTTGTGTTTCATTTTCTAGGTGTACCAGAGCTATCGTAACCAGTCGGCATAGAATGACTACTCTAGATTTCCTTTGGGCCATCTGCTATTGTAACTGAGAGCAAAATAAGTATCTGGATATTTCCAGTTGTTGAAGCCAAGCTCTTAGAAATAGAAAGTTAGGTCCCATGTGTATACTTTCTCATGGGTATCTCCAAATTATAGGAACCTGTTTTTTAAGGTTTGGTTTTATTTTTTTTTAAAGATTTATTTATTTTATGTATGTGAGCACACTGTCGCTGTCTTCAGACACACCAGAAAAGGGCATCAGATCCCATTACAGATGGCTGTGAGCCACCATGTGGTTGCTGGGAATTGAACTCAGGAGCTCTGAAGAGCAGTCAGTGCTCTTAACCACTGAGCCATCTCTCCAGCCCGGAACCTGTTTTAAATGTAATTTCTGAGGTACAAAACTGGCTGCTTGGTGACAGTTTTGATGTTCTGTGAAATAGTTTTGAAAAGTCACTGGATGGTTTTCTCATTTAGTTTTTCTACATGGCTTGAAGCAAAGCTTAGAGGGAGAAGATGCTGAGGCCACAGCTTCCAGTGCTTGCTCTCACTCTGTCTCTGTCTCTCTCTCCCTCTCCCTTTCTCCCTCTCTTTCTGCCCTCTCTCTTTCCTTCCCCTCCCCTCTCCTTCCCCCCTCCCCCTTCCCCTCCCTTCCCCTCCACCTCCCCTTCCCCTCCCCTTCCCCTTCCCTTCCTTTCCCTTCCCTTTTTCATTGTCCTGTAAAGTCCTGTGCTGACTGGATTAGAAAATTCATTTTGCAGTGTGTAGGGTGTGTGCATCGATAGATTTGACTCTGAAATTATTGTTCTTTTTGTTGTCTGTACAGTATGGTTAAAGGATCAAGTTTTGGGTGTGTTAATCCTGATCATGAGGAGTGTGATTTGTCATGACTTCATTGAGGTATGACATCATCTGGGACGTTCTGGTGGCATTTTTGATGTGGCACATAGATTGTGTCATGTGCTGGAACAAGGGCATTTCCAGAAGAGTGTTCTTTCTTTGTGGTTGGCCAGTCAGCTACTCCTGAGAGAATATTGTGGCAGTGGCTGTCAGCAAAAAGAGCTCTCCTTACGTCACCAAGAACTGAGGCTGTGGAATCTGCTTTGGGAGAGCTGTGTGTAGTAGGTCTTGAGATCAAATGACTGGAATGAGCTTCTAAATCTCAGTGTGCTCATCACAACTGATATCTAACTCCAACATGCCTGCTCTGTCAGAGATGCCCAATATAGAACTAGTTATGGCTTGCCCAGAGTGTCCAACAAGTTTGCAAGCAGGAAAGAAGAAATTCTGGGAAATTCGCATATAGAAACTTTGTGTTTGTTTGAGTGTACTCTTGAGTTAGTCGAAGACACAGAAGGCCACAGGAAGGTTTTGTTATGTATAACAGACATTGTAGTTGATCCCCAGATGATAAAGTATGTTGGTGGTCTTCTCCTGAGACTTGAAGGCTAAAGAGAAAGAGCTTCATGTACCGGGGATTGATCCTAAGGCCTCCGCCATCTGAGATGTGTGCTCTGTTGCTAAGCTGCCTCCCATCAGTTGGGATCAGTAGTGTATAGCTTTCAGGGTGGGGCTATTGTAAATAGAATGTTATGATTAAGGTGCTCCTTTGACACTTCTGAAATGGATGCATGTGTATGACCTCCACGAGGCAAAAGCAATCTAAACGTAACTTCTTCCTCACAGACATAGTTGTAGGAGGTGTTTTTTCTCTTCAATCCTAAGAAAACACTCACCCCTAGGAAGATAGAACTTTGATTTTCCTTCTGTCCCCATTTGCTGCTATTAGTCAGTGCAGACAGTAGGCGGTCATTTTATATGTAGACAGTCAGTGCGGACAGTAGGCCATTTCATATGTAGATGGTCACTGAGGACAGTAGGCTGTTACTCCATATGTAGGTAGATGGTCAGTGTGGGCAGTAGGCTGTCATTTTGTATGGAGGTGGTTGCGCCCCATGAAATACTCAGTTTAGAAATCATCATGGGTTTGACTCATTGGTGACTATTAAATGCTGATTATTTCCTTAACCTCTAGGTATGCAAACCACTTCCTCTCTTCATGATTTATCAATGAGTAAAATTAAGTCCAGCTACTAGGAAGAACTGTACAAACTCCCTTTACAGGACAGACTTGTTTTCTGATGGTTTGAAAATTGAGGTTATGGGCTGGAGAGACAGCTCTGTAGTTATGAACCTTTGTTCTTGCAGGAGACTCAGGTCCCAGGGTGTCTGATGCTCTCTTCTGACCTTTATCAGCTCCAGGCACATAGCTGGTTCCCAGACTTACATATGAGCAAAACACTCATATACATAAGACAAATCTTTTTAAAAAAATGAAAGAAAATTAAGGTTTGTTCATGTTTATCGGCAAGACTTTTTCTGGGGTGGATCATTTGAAAGCTTTCTACTATTTTTTCCTATTCAAAGTAGGGCAGAGAGGCTCCTGGACTCAGAAGTTTGAAAGGGGATGGGAAGTAGGCTGTGAAGTAGACACAGGTTGTGTCTTAGTGTCAGTAGGAGATGCCAGGCAGTGTCACTGAGTCTGCAACACTAGCATTCAAGTTGTCTGCCCCTAAAAACTGAGGGCCCCAAGGACTTAGGAAGGAGCTGGGTTGTGGCAGTGGCCTGTAGGGTGGGAAAGAGCTTCTTCTACTAGGAGGAGGGGTGGCGGGGTGGTGGAGGGGAGGATTCCACGAGACAGCAGTAGGGAAGAAAGTTGTAATATTTGAAGCCGGATTTCATCATATCCTCCTGAGTCTCAGCCTCACTCCTGGAATTTTACGATTCGGTATCAGTTTCAGCCGTATTGGGGAGGGCTGCATTTCAAAAACAAACAAACAAACAAACAAACAAACAAACAAACAAACAAACAGGGCTGAGCCTGGCAGCTCAGACTTGCACTGTGACTCGAGAAGCCGAGGTTGGGTGGTCGCCAGTTCCTAGTCAGACCAGCAGACACACTTCACACCTTACTGTCTCTCTGCGTAGCCCTGGCTATCTTAGAACTTTGTAGACCAGGCTGGCCACAAGCTCAGAGGTCTGCCGGTTTCTGCCACCTGAGTGTTGGAGTCAAAGGTGTGCGTCACCACAGACCAGCATCCCACTGTCATCTTGACCTCTGTCCTAAACCTTGTGCTCTCCTACTCTGATGCTTTCCCCACGAAGGCCACACTCCTGACCTCCGTGGACGCGGTGCTTGGCTTTAGTTCTCAGCTATATTGTAAGTCACTCACTTGTTACTAAGCACACTCTTCTGTCCGTAAGGGCTTGGAGTGCTGGTCCAGGAGCCCGAGTAGTTTAGTCTTCGGCTCACTCGTCTTCCCTCCTCAAGCACTAGCCAAGATGGAGGCCGGTTAGGATGTAATGGTCTTCTGGAATTGAGAGTTATTTGAGGCTTCAGGGTCAGGCGTGGTCTCTTCTGGGGAAATACTATTGAAGTATTTTCTTTTGTGAAGTAGTACCTGAGAGACACTTACTTGGCACGGAAGATTTCAGTGAGTAAAGAGGTGTAAACAGGATTAAGAAGGAGTTTCAACACTGGAAACCTCCAGAGTCAAACATCAGCAGGGGGAGGAGCCAGAGCTTGGGAAGGTAAACCAGGACCATTCTTTGGCCTGGGTGGAGTGATGCAAGTGGGCGGGATCAGGGAAGAGCCAGTGGCAGGCTGGGAGTGAATAGCTGCTAAGGAATTTGGGTCTGTGTTCACCCAGCAGTGGATGAGCAGGACCCACCCTGCCGGAACAGGAAGGCAAGTCTGAGCGGGGGTGGGTGGGTATAGAGTGAGGAAAATCTCATTTGGTCTCACCTCTAGGGCGTTTCGTCTGAAGGGCCTTTGTATTCAGGCTCCCTGCCTCCTTGTTTCAGTGGGATCACCTCTTAGGACCAGTTTCCTCTTAACTTCACAGGAGCCTCCTGGCCCCATGACCGGAGACCATTGTGTGCACACACATTGTGTGCACGCATGGCCTAGGGAGCCAGTCACTGACGGCTGTGACTCTGTTCTGATAACAGGCACACTGATAATAGTAGAATGACCACATTTCCTTCCCGGCAGCACGGCCTCGACCGGCCTTGGGATGGTGGGAAGCACAGGTCTTTTCGGAACTGTGAGGACTGCGGTTTAGTAGAGCGTGCCTTTGGTGGGATTAGAAATAAGGGGCTAAGGCAAATTCAGAGAGTAAAATTTAAACCCAGCAGTTCCCTTCCAACTCGCTAATTTACTTTAGATTTTACTGGGTGTTTAACACACTTCATTTCCTGTCTCCACAAACATACACACCTCTAAGATCTCAAACCGGTGCTGCCTTCTTTCTTTGGTTTTTCAGAGCAGACACCCATCAAACGTAGTATCCAAGCGAGAGAATGCTAAAAGGTGCTCCTGGCTCTGCAGGTCCTGTGGAAGCACAGAGGGCAGACACACCCACCCCTTCACTTTTGGTAGTCTCCTTTGCTCTTCTCTGTACACTAGGGAGTGTTCTTTGTGTATACTTTGAGCAATGGCTAATAAAGGCCCTGCATTCTCTTAGCAAATGCTTTGGTAAGAATGGGAAAATGAGTCCTGAGGTACTTACTGTGAGTTGTAATTACCAGTCGTCTCGTCAGTTCTTATGACATCAGGAAACCCAGGGAGGTTTTCATGCTTGTTTGCTAAGTCTGTCTCTAAAAACATCTGGACAGTTCCTCCAATGGGATGGTGTCAGGCCACGCATGGTTTGTGTCTGCAGGCCGGTGAGGCTGTAAGACCTTAGCTTCTGCAGCAGTCGTGCTTCTCTCAGCTGATGGCATTCTCACTGAACTGAGGACTCAGATGTCTGTAGGATCATGACTGCCTTTGGAGAGTGGCTCCCCCTCTTAGATGACAACTGTCGGATCATGACTGCCTTTGGAGGGTGGCTCCCCCTCTTAGAAGCTCTACTTATTTGGGAGAAAACCCTGAGAAGAGCTATTTTTCCAAGAATTGTTTATTTCTTAGTTTTGTGGAAACTGATAAAACCGCCACCCTAAATTTAGCATGGTGTAATTTTTCCAAGCAATATTTTGTGAGTGTGTTTTTATACAACCGAGTGCCAAAGTGAGAGGTTTAGACGTGCTGAACTAGGAGGGGATCTCGGTTATCTGCCTCTGGCTCATTTCTTTCTGCCTTGGTTTTAGGCAGATAAACTGGTCTACACAGGGCCATGTAGTTAGATAACAGACCTCAGCCCTTTTCGATTTCCTTTTCCATTAGAGACTTTTCCCTAAATACATTATAGGTTTAATACCTGAAACATTGACATGTCCTTGAAAACAGCTTTTTACTGGCCCAGCCGACACTATTCAAATTATATGTGGGAGGGATTTCACTCTGTCGTGCAGGCTGGTCCCTTCTGAGTCTCTGGAACGCTGGGATAGCAGGCATGCACCCCTAGCTCAAGGCATGTTATTTATGCGTGGAGAGGTCTTTTTTTTTTTTAAATCCTATTGTCTTAGTTAGGTCGGGGCAATAACAAATTCCACAGACTGGGTGGGGTGTGGCTTAAGAAACAGTTTCGGGAGGCTGGTGAGGTCAAGACTCATACTTGGTCAAGACTTGGTTTGGGGTGGGCCCTTATTTCCTGTATAAGGACACTAATTCCATCATGGAAATCCCACTCATGATGTCATTTAACTCTGCTCACTCCCACAGCTCCAGCCCCAAATACCATCTCCCTGGGGCAAAGGGGTCGGACTTCAACATAGGAATTTTGTGGGAACACAGACATTTGGTCCAGAACACCGAGTAATGCTGTTTTTGTTTTGTTTTGTAAAGAGCTGTCTAGTCATGTGTGGTCGCATGGGCGTGTACTCCCAGCACTTAGCAGGCTGAGGGAATGAACTCTTGTGCCTGAGGCCAGCATGGACCTCATGTCAAGGAGTCTGTCTCGACATTAACAGCAAAAAGGTGGGCGATCTGGTGGAAAGGCTGTTCTTCGGAGAGTCAGTGCGGTGTGCTGTTGATAACTATTCCTCCAGATGTGTAAACATGTGACTGCACATATTTGAACTGCTTGGAGATGAGTCGATGAGCGACTGAGTCCTTTATGCTTGTCCAGTTCTGCACTGAGAATGAACCATGGAGCCACATTTGCTAGCTGGTCCTGAAGCCATACAACAAGAGTGGCTTCCAGTCGTCTTTCGGAGATGTTCTTACCAAGTTGCATTAATTCTCTCACTCTTTGCTAGGCTGTTTTAGCAACTTGCATAGAGTGTTAGAATGAATCCCTAAGTTCTCACAGATCTGAACATTTAAAGGACACGTGTCCAGATATCTTCTTACTGAAACAAAAACACCCCAGGCTGAGGACCCCTGTAACTCCCCTCCTTTCTCTTTCTAGAAGGATCTGTTATCCTAGATTCGGAAGGTAGCATTGCCAGGTGTATTTTTATACTTGGATCACACATACATTTGTAAGAAATGCGTGTTTTAAAGCTTGATGGACATGATAGCACGCTCTGTATAAGAGAAGGAGCCATGTTCTAGACGCTGTCTCATTTTGATACATTCATGTGGCCTTTTAAACCTATGTATTCCATCCCATGATTATTCTGTATTTGTGTGTTTACCTGTGAGGTTTTTCAGATGGTTTCCAAATTTTCCCAAGGGTTCATAGAAGTCCTGTGGGTTTGTATACATGCACAGAGCTGCTGATATACACATGTGCGTTTCTCTGGAGACACGCAGCTGCAGAATTGCTGGGAGGTAGGAATATTGTTATCTCCAGTCTTCCTCAGTTTTATCCACTCATTTATATAGCCAGTGTATAACACCTTCAATGTGTGGCATCACTGACCAGTGTCTTCTCTTATACTCAAGAATTTGGCTGAGAGCACCAGTAATTATCTTTTCAAACATATATTTACCTTTCAGTTGTGCATGTTTGTGTGCGCTGCATTGTATGTATATGTTTGTATGTGTAGGCATTGTACATATATGTGTATGCAGGGGCAGGGGGGCCAAAGGGTAACAAGGGGTGTTTTCTTCAATGGTGTCTCACGTGTGTGTGTGTGTATGCCTGTGAGTGTTGTGCTTGCATGTATGTGTGTGAACCACATGTGTACTTGGTGTCATGGAGTCCAGAAGAGGCCTCTGGAGCTGGAGTTGTGAGTCCTAGAACAGAAGCTGCCTGCTCTGCAGGACAGCAAGTGCACTGTGGTAAGTACTAACCGGGGTTTCTTCCCCACCCTTGATGATTCGTTCTCAGATAAAAGGCAGAACGTTTACATTTATAATAAGCCTCACTCGCAGTAGACCTGGGCAGCTATCACCCCTCCTCTTCCCTGTCAGTGACCCCAGTTATACCTTACCATGTTCCGTCTGGGCTGTTCTCACTCCGGCTGGCCAGCCCTCATGGCCGTGCCCTCACCATCCACCCACCCGTGGTGTCTTCACCTCTCTCCTCTCGTTGCTTGGGGTCTCAGCTTCAGATCCCAATCCGGGCAACTGAAGCCCCACCTACCTCTCTTCTGCCCAGCTATTGGCTCCCGATATCTTTATTCAACCAATAGTTTTAAATGAAGGAGCAAGCTTTCATAGCTTCACTTGGTGATTATCTCTTCATCCCTGAGACAACCTAGAGCCCGTGGGCGGGGGGCAGTGTTTAGCATTACAGCACACAGCAACAGACCAAACCTCAACACCTGTCTGTGCTCTTAACTGCTGGGCTATATCCAGCCCTTTCACTGGTTTTGTGTGCCCCCACCCCATCTATCCCCTCATCCCTGCCCCTCCCCTACTCCCCCTGGGATTGCAGATGTGGAGGCTACACCCACCCTCTTATTGTATTATGGTGATCAGAACTCAGGCCCTTATTGCTTTTGTTGGGGGTATCTCCCAGCCTCTGGCTGCTTTTTGGTTTGCCTGTTTATAATGTCTGTAATGGAGGGACTCAGGTACAGAGAGTTGGTCCAGTCAGTGACCTTTGACCTATGACTCATGATCTTAGGCCTTGCTCATATTTTACTCACATTTCCCAACTGAACTCCGGTGACCTCAGCAACAGCCTTACCTGCTTCTGCTTCTTCCGGTCTAGTTTCTCCGTCTCCACACTCGCGTGTACCGTCTCGGATTTTATTATTCCTTGTCTGGTTTTCTGTGGTTTTTAAATCTTGCTTCAAAAATAATTTTTAAAACATCTTAGTAGTAGTTTCATGACTCCTGGTTTATTTATAAAATAATATTTTGTGACATAATGTATGTGTGTGTGTATGACCCAGAAATGACCTACAGTTGTAAATATTAAACAAAAGAGCATTCCAGCATGAATATTTAAGTATTCCAGCATAATAGGTATTTTTACAACTTAAAGAATTTCCCCCTACATGAACCAATTCATATTTAGTGTTTGGGCATGCGTTCGTGTGTGTGCGAGTGTGTGTGCGCGCGCGTGTGTGTGTGTGTGTGTGTGTGTGCATGTCCCCTCAGCTGAGCCAATGTTTCTCTTTGTGTTGTATTTCCAGTGGCAAAGTAGCTCAAATGGAAACAAATAACCTGACTTCGTAGAGAATAGCCCACATAAAAGTCAATAAGTACTAAAGGCGCTAACGTCTGATTGCATAGATCTTTGCTGTTCTTTTAAGTTCTTACGTCTTGTGGGAGTGTATGCATCAGGCCACTGTTAGCTGAGCCGGTTAGAGCTAATGGATGGGCTGTTGCTATTCCATAAAAGGCCTTGGGGCACAGAGATCTAAGAGAGGCCAGGTGAGCAGGGGAGGCCTGTCTGTCCATCCAGCTGTTTGCTTATCCAGCCTCACCGAAGAACTAACTAGAGTGTCTAAGACTCGTGATCTCAGATGTTGACTTGAGACTCCAGATGTTTCACGTAATTATGTCCTGTTCCTTCATGCCTTGTTTGTTCGATTGTAACTGGGGCAAAGTGGGAGGCTCAAGTAGTCTAAGCCTGCCTATGTACTTCGTAAGTATCTGATCTAAAGGTTTTTACTCTCTTGTCTGTGCCATGCTCAGCGGATTGCTGTCTCCTATTATTACTATCTTGTCATTTAAAAGGGGAAAAAAGCCACTCAACCAAAGAAGCAGCTAGGGCCTTGACCTACACTTACGCTGAGAAATGGAGAGCCCCACTGTGGGGGCAGGTCACCACTGATAGGGCCAAGCGTGAGTTAGCCGGAGTGGGCTTTCGCAGGGCTACTCTTCAGTTAGCAGTTGTTCTCGTGAATTAGTCGTTGAGGTTTAGCTCTGTAGCTCTTACCTTCATCTAGTCTGGCCTTTATCTATGCACAGCGTATAAACTGGGCATGGTGTACGTCTTGGCATCCTGCAGGCATTATGACTTCGATGAGTGCCACACGGCTTTGTTCAACTTGGTGACAGAGGGCCTTGTGTTTGCCGAGTGGATTCCGCTGCATGGTCTGCACTCCAGTTCCTGAGGAGTGGATGCTGGGCAGATGTCATCTGGTGTACGATAGTAGTGATTTGGGCATGTTTGTGGCTGTCTTCACATGAGAAGCCAGAGTGCCTTGTAAATGAACCAGCTCTTACACAGGCCTTTCTTTATTTTTTGGAAAAAAATTGCTGTGTGTGTATGTGTGGGCACACGTATTGTGGTGCTTGGGTGGGGCTGCAGAATAAATTCATGGACTTTTTTTTATTCCACCCTGAAGTGGGTGTCGGGGTCACTCCCCAGTGCTCTGTCTTCCTGGCCTTGCATTTCTTGTTGACCACTGTTGGTATAATAGACCTAGTTGTCCCATCTTGTTGCCTACTGTTGGTATAATGAACCCCATTGTAGGCTAACTTTGGTTCACTGACTTTACTGCTGCACACCGTTCTCCTGTGCTAATACTGTCTATGTGAATGCTAGGACTGTTTAAGGAATAGTTGTCTTATGGGCATTCTTTTGAAAACAAATCTGCGCATGTGCACGTGTGCGTGCATGTGAGTGCAGGCATCCTATGCTGCAGCACACCTGTAGAGATGAGGCATCTCGATGGTTTGGGTACCAGGTAAGATGGCCTGTGACCTGGAAGATTCTCCTGCGTCCTGTCTCACCATAGGAACCGTGGAACTATGCGTCCAGCTTTCCGCTCAAGTCCGTGAACAGTGATATATATTCGTGTATTGTCATATAGTATACGAACGTATTTATATTATTTCGTGTAGCTGTATAAACATAAAGAATATATAATCTATTAATATGGTGTTATATAAACTATGATTCTATAGTAATATATTAATAGACTACATGTTATATTGTATATACATATATCTTATTTGTGATAGTCATCATGGTCTCTCACATTGCTTGGGCCAGAGAATGCTCAATGAGGTATTCTGACCTGATGTTTAACTCTCCCATAATAATTTATATCCCCATAAGCAGTACACGAGAGAGCAGGGTACTTTCAAACTTCCTCCCAGTGCATACTGAAGTTTTATATGTGACCGTCTTTAGCAAATGGTTGGTTTGGAGAGTTAGATGGTGACACCAGCTGCAGTGGAGAGGTGGGACACACATGAACCTATACTGCATGCTGATGGAGGCTGTCAGTGTTTGTGGAAAGAACTGGACACTTGCTGGATGGCCACGTGAGCTGGTTTACATCACCAGTCCCTGCTGGTATCGACGCTCAGTTCTCTGTTACCCTTTTACATTTATATTCCCTCGCACAGGGCTCTTAGGTTCACAATGTCCATAAAGCCCCCTGGTCTTCATCCGTTTCATTTCATTCTTTGTGGAGTTTTAACTTGTGTGTTTTTTAGTTACAGTTAAGCATTATGAACTTGTGGGAGTGCTGTTAGGGGCCGGATCAAAGGTGTTTTAAAATGTAGATATTTTGCTTTCCATGATATTTAGCAGTATTGTATAATAAACAACATTTTGAGTATGCAGTTGTGATTATTAAAAACAAAAAAGTGAGGGGGAGCTGGAGAGATGGCTCAGCAGCTGGAGAGTTGGCTCGGCGCTTAAGAGCACACTGGCTGCTTTCCCAGAGGACCTGAGTTCAATTCCCAGAACCCACACTGCAGCTCAGAACAGTCTGTGACTGTTGTTCTGGAAGATCAGACACCCTCTTCTTCTCTTTGGGCACCTGAATGCTTGCAGTACAGGAAATACACTGAAGCCCATACATATGCACACAATATAATGAAACAAATATAACTCGCTAGTCCTGCAATGTAGAAACAATGTCTCTCCTAGGAGATGAGCAGTGTAGAAACAATGTCTCTCCTAGGAGATGAACTTAACACTACCGTTCCACACAAAATAACTGCAGAACTGCTAGAAAGGCTGGGCTTTACTCTTAGCGATGATGAAAGTACAACCCCATCAGTCAGGAGAAGCAGGCTGTGGGCGAACAGTAGAGTGAGTTGAGACATAATTATGGTGCAAATTGTAAAAATCAGTGTCAAAATTAACTCACTCAGTGGCTTTGGAGTCACAGGGCTGTGGTACATTTCACTTGCAAAGTTGGTTCAAGCAGAGAACTGAAGCTGCTTTTGGGCGTCAGTGTTGGCTAGATTGTAAGAAGGCCTAATGCTAATTATGCAGTTCCTCCTGTATTAGGCAGGAAACGTCAATGTGGACTTAATTCTTTATAGCATAATCCTAGTTCATACGGCCCAGAATGCAGAAGACTTTATAATTATCCCTACTTAAAACAACTCCTTACTGGGCCCTTTTCAGTCATATATACTTACGAGTATCCGCCTGGGTGGATTGTTAGGAACCATATTCAACCTAGATAGCCTGAACCGAAGACAAAAATAGATGTGCCTTAAATCGTGAAGTACACATTTATTTCTTTACGTGTGTATGTGTATTGTCTGCATGTATGTCTGTGCACTTCATGCATGCCTGGTGGAGGCTGGAAGAGGGGTTCTATATCCCCTGGGACTGGAGTTACAGATGGTCGTGAGCTGTAGGGTAGGCACTGGGAATCAAACTGGAGAGAGCGCTCTTAGCCCAGCGCATACCCTTCTGTCATGATGTTGAGTTCAGTGTTATTTGAGAGACATGAACAAATGCCTGCTCACTCTAGACCAGCCATTCTCAACCTTCCGAGTGCTGTGTAACACTTTAATATGGTCCCTCATTGTTGTGGTTGTAAGGGTCCATAACTAGCCGAAGAATGATACCCGAGACTCAAATATCAAACAGTGTGTAAACGCAGAGCGTTTTATTCTGCAGAGCTCCAGCATGCTGTGGTCTCCCATTACCAAGACAGACAGATAACCAAGTGAGCTTGCAGGCCTGATTTAAAGTATATTAAAGAATTCTGGGGTAGGGGACCTCTATGCTAATTTGTTGGGTCCATCTCTATCTATGGTCATTCTGTTACCGGGGTGTGGGGGCTGGAAACTTGCTGGGAGGTCTGGAAACTGTTGCTGAGGAAGTAGCTGGGGAAGTCTGGAAACTGCTTGCTGACCCATTGTCCTTGCCTCAGGCCAGGTGGCAGGGCAGCTTGAGGCCAGGACTTGGCCTGGAATTGCCCAGGTCTTGGAAACAGAGATTTAGGCCTAGTCTCCTTAACTGCCAGTTTGAAGCCTGTCATGGAGCCAGCCTAGCCTTCTCAGTGGTGACACTCAACCATAACGTTATTTTCATAACCATGTAACCGTAATTTTGCTACTCTTAAGAATCATAATGTAAATACGTGATATGCAGAATATCTGTATACAACCCCTGTAAAGGGACAAACAAGTAAAGTAAAATATTATTAAGTTCTGTGTGTATTAATTAATTAATTAATGCTGGAAACTAATCTGACAGCAATTATTCCTTAACCAGCTTTCCCCCCAAATAACCACACAGAGACCTTTTAATATTTCAAAGCCTTAGGGCTCAGCTAGGCAGACTCTCAACTTGTTCATCTAAGTTAACCCAACACAGTTAACCCCATGCAGCCACGTCATTAGCTATACCTTCCGGGCCTGTAGTCACTTCCACTCCTTTCATGTATCCTGGCAAAAAGCTTTCCTCCTCCTTCTTCCCAGGGTTCCCTTCTCCCTCCCAGGAAGTCCCACCTTCCACTTCCTGCCCAGCTAATTGGTCATCCGATTTTTATTAAAGCCAATTAAAGAATACCTTATGTAGGCGAGCATGGAGACACAGTTTCACACCATGTACTCCAACAGAGTCCTCCCACCCCAGAGCGGTCGCCGTGACCCACAGCTGAATACTGCTGCTCTGCGTAGAGCACTAGCAGCACATGGAAGTAATGATTCCACTCAAGTCCAGCTTGGTGAGCCAGTGAGTTTAGAGGACTCAGAGTGGCATGGGTGGCCTCGTGGCAGCTGCACCACTGTCAGTGCAGGATAAATGACAGCTTCCTTATATGAGATTGTGACCCTCTTGATCACGTGCTCCTTGGACCAAATGGCCTGCAACGAGGAGAAGAGTGAGTGCAGGAGGAACTGAAATCTCAGTAAGGCTCTCATGTCCCCTCCTGTCTCCTCTTTCTGTGAGGGACATTAGGGTCAGCTTTGTTGAGGGTCTTGGAGTACTTAGAGATGCTGTGATTAATGTGAAAATGGCTACTGTGTGTTCTGCTTCACAGTACGTAGCTGTGCTTGCCTTCTGAAAGCGCTCTGTAAAAGTCATGTTCTTGGTTCCCCCCTTATCCCACATGCCCACAGCTACCCATCTGCCCTGTTTACTAGAGAGCTTGCTGTGAGAAAGTTCTCAGCTCTGATGTGGATTGAAATCACATTCCTTTGCCCTTGCGGTCAGTCTGCTTTAGGCCTGCTGGTACAGACGAGCCTCCCACGGTTACCTCGAAGAGATCAGCCTTTTTGTGAATTTCTGTAGCGTAGTAATTGACAAAAGCAACTTCTGGAAGGTGAACCCCATGAAGACGGGTTGGTCCTGGGGGGTGCTGAGAAAAGGTGAGGTAATCAAAGAGGACCTCATGGAGCCCTGTCACTGGCTTTGATGGACCTTTGGGATGTTATTACTACTTTTTAATGTTTTTTTTTCCAGACAGGGTTCCTCTCTGTAGCCCTGGCTGTCTTATAGACCTGTAGACCTCCATAGACCAGGTTGGCCCCAAACTCATATAGATCATCTGCTTCTGCCTCCTGAGACCTGGGATTAAAGGCATGTACCACCACTGCCCAGCTTTTGGTGGTGTTATTGATGCTAGGAGGATGGTGATTAATTTCCTGTGCGCTACAATAGAAGTAGAATATGTAGAGCTATTCATCTTTTCCATAGGAGAGGAATGACTAGAAAGATGAGAGAAAAAGAGTTTATAATTGCATGAAATATTTGCTGAAATTGTACTAGTTCTGTGCAACAGCAATGTGGAGCATAGTAGGTCCTGTCAGCGTGTGTAATCCTGCAGCAGAGACAGACGTGCTGTGGTGCATTGTGGTGAACTAGGTCACATTTTGCCTGTAGCTCTGCTGAGTCGGGGCGATGACAAGGGCTTCTCATAGGCGAGATGGCAGCAGGAGTAAGTGTGTAAGGGAGTGCGTAACGTTTTAGACTCAAACCTAAATGCCCCTCACCACGCCAGCTTTATTTCTTAGAATGGGCTAGCATTAGCATCCCAAAAATCCCAGGAGAGATAGTCTAGAAGGAAGAAAACTTTATTTGGCTCATGGTTTCAGTTTCTGTGCTCTTGGTTCAGAGTCTGCACTCCGCAGAACATCGTGGGGGAGTGTGGTGAAGGAAGCTGCTTATGCTGACTGAGAAGGAAGCTCGGAGATGTCTCCAGTGGATGCCCTCTCCTAATGGTCTTTCAGAATACAATTAACCCATGTACTAATCCACTAGTGAATTTTCGGATGCTCACAGTCCATTAATATCCAAGGGCCCTCCTTTGGAACATTGCTTCATTAGAGAGGAAGGCTCCTGTACCGGAGTCTCTTTGGAGACGGGAGATTCAAACCGTGGTGACATTGTTTTATTGTTAAAGGTTGCAAACCTCTTTCTTGATTTCCCCTCATGCTGTGTAGTTTGTCTTTCACAGGACTGTACTGTGAAATGTCTTTTTGATGTCATTCGCTTGGGTTTCCCTTCTTCTCTTACATTGTCTCCTGTGCTGGAAATGCCTGGCACACTGCAGGGTTCTGGGTTGCTGAACTAAAGTGGACAGACAGGGTGATCTTCCTGCTCTTCTGCCCTCAGAGCTTTTCTTTATATTTGCTCTTGTATGGCAGCATCAAAGTTACTAAACTCTATAGGGTGTGTGTGTGTGTGTGTGTGTGTGTGTGTGTGTGTGTGTGTGTGTGTGTGTGTGTGACTTTTCTCTTTAAAATTAGTCTGTGAGTTTTCAGTATCCTCAAGATGAAGTGTAGTTCCTGGTCTGGTGAGTCTTCCTCATCCGGCTCCGTTTTATTCATGTATCTGATTCTTCCTTTATACCCTTTACTCCACATTCCTCAGGAGTTTCTAGTTTGTCACTCGTCCTGTTTCAATTTTTTATCAACCTGCCAGAGGCAAGATCACCTGGGGAAAGGAGACATCAACTGAGAAACTGTCTCCATTGGATTGGCCTGAAGGCAGATCTGTAGGGGCATTCTTTTGATTAATGACTGATGTGGGAGGGTCCAGCCCGCTGAGGGCAGTGCTACCCCTGATCAGGTTATCAGTGGGGTGTGTGAGCAGGCAGGAGGAGCAAGCTGGGGGGAGTGAGCTCCCCCATGGCTCCGCTTTATTTCATTACTCAGTCCCTGCCTTGAATTTCTCCGCTGATGTCTCTTCATGATGGACAATGACCACATTTGTCAGCTGAAATGAACCTCTTTCTCCCCAGCTTGCTTTTGGTCATGGGTTTTATCACAGCAGTAGAAAGCAAACTAGGACATCACACCATTCTCATCTTTGGAGGCACAAAGCAACCATCACCTGTGAAATTTCAGATATTTCCAAATTTCCCAGCAAGAGTCTTCTGTATCTCCCCAAAGTCTGGTAGCACAGAGCTCTTTTACAGTACCCATTTCCCCATTTCATCACATCTTCTCCCCACACACCAGTGCATGTGTCTGCACGTGCTTGCATGGTGTGTGTGTGTGTGTGTGTGTGTGTGTGTGTGTGTGTGTGTGAATGCATGTGCATGGGCGCACACACACACACACACACACACACACACACACACACACATGGTTTTTCATGAGGGACTAATCTTCCAGGTACTCTATTTTATGTTATTTATTATCAAAGCCAGTTTAAACATTTTTTATGAGTTATCTCAATTTAGTAAGAGATCATCTTTGTAGACATTTTTGTTGAAATATGAAATTCTTTTTCTAATTTTGGTAGCGGCATTTTTAGCAACCCCCCCCCTCCCTGAAAGTATCTGTTTGTCCACTGCTCTCAAAGGATAGTTTAGCTGGATATAGAATTATGGTCATTGTTGCTTTCATCTCTTGAAAATGAAGGCCCTCTGCAAAATCAGTATGTATTAAGCCCCTGAGCCTCCTCTCTAGCCTCTGGGACTCCCTTCTATTTCTCCCTTCTGTTCCTCCACCCCCCAACCCCCAACTTTATATTTGCTCTTTGAAGCCATGTCATGGTGTCTGCTCTACAATATTTTAGGCCTGCTTTTCTCTATGGTATTGTGTGCTGACTGGCTTTTTTCATCAGACAATGGCTTTCCTGGTTCTTTTGATGATTGATTTTTCAGTCGTATCATGGACACACTGCCTATTAAGATACCCTGGGTGCTGGGCAAATCATAAGTCACAGCAGACAATCACCTACTCTACTTAGTACACAGATCTTGATGTGTGGTCTGTTTCTCCAGTGGTGGTTTGATTTTGAGGGAGCCTTGGTGGAAATACTTTAGTCTGATTGATCAGTTTCCCCCAGGGCTCTGGTCTCATTGCTTCCTGCTATGCTGGCTGTGAAGGCGGAGGAGGGAATTTCCCCACACTGGACTGTGAAGCTGTTTCTCAGTAGGGGAAGGTAGTTTCAGGCCTGTGGGGACTCAGGGACTTCCCTGCTCTTGGCAGGGTCCCTTGCCTGGAGAGGCCTGGGGTGTTGAGAGTGATTGTGGAAGTGGTATGGGATCTGTCTAGTGGCATCCCACAGTTTTTCTCCTATTTCTGGACAAAGGATTGGAGTTTTAGTTCGGTCCGTAGTACCAAGGAGGGGTCCTAGGTCAGGCTGTGTAGAACAGCTCACTCTGTCTGCCTGGTCCATTGAACACTCCTTGAACCTGAATTGCTCAAGGTTTGTGGGGCTTCAGACCCATTCCTCTTTGGATGGTTATGGAACACATCTGTGTTGTCAGGGGAGCTTGAGAGTGATCTGGGCTAGCCGTGGACTGGCCTTGGATTGCTTTCTGTTGCTATGGCCAGGGTTGGAAATGGTAGGTCTTGACACTTGGCAGACTTGCTGTGCTGTGCCAGAAACAATTAGGGTTTATTTTCCTGTATTCTTGTAATTTTACTTACCTGTTTTCTAGGTAAGGCATCCTGGAAGTCAGGTTAAATGATCAGACTTAGGAATTTTTGTTGGTAATTAAGCAGAAGCCAGATTTGGGTATTACTAACTAATTATATTTTGGCAGAAAATGGAAATTTTAGAACTGTGCTTTTGGCTTTTGAACGTTTAACATACCAAGTCCTGTCACTTGTGTGGACAGGGAATTCAACCTGTCCAAATAAGGAAGGAATCCAGTGCTACATTATTGACTGAGATGGAAGGCCTACTGTATGTTTGATGCAAGTTTAATCATTCTTGATAAAATCTGAAATAACGTAGCTTCTGAATGACCTTACGAAATAGTCCTTGTTGCACAAGAAGGTTCTATCACTGGCTGCCATCACCCTTCTTATTCTACTTCAAAGAAAGTCCACCCTGTAATTAAGATGGTGACACTACCCCAGCAGATGACTCTTGTAACAGCATCGCACGGGGCATTCCATCAGGCAGAATTCGTGCACTCCACAGACACCAGCTCCTTCTCAAAACTCTCCCTTTCCCTCCCATGACACCTTTTCTGTGTCACACAGATGGAGAAGGCCGCAAGTTAAGAGCTTAGAACTTAGCTGTTTTTCATTTCAATTCCCCAGCAACCACATGGTGGCTCACAACCATCTGTAACAGGATCCCATGCACTCTTCTGGTGTGTGTCTGAAGACAGCTGCAGGGTACTCATATAGAAAAAATAAATAAATCTTAAAAAATATTAAAGACGCTATTCACCTGGTGTTGCTTGTCAGTATTCTAATAGGCCTGAGGAAGTCTGTGCTAACTCAGAATGCTAATCTAGTGTTATGTGCTTGCCAATGCTGTGCACTTAAAGCAAAGCAGTGAGTTTATTTACCCACAGTGTTTTCTACTCTCTAAGTTTTCTTTTCAAGATGCTATTTATATGCCTGGAAACTTGAATCAGTGGTTAAGAGCACTTGCTGCTCTTGTAAAGGACTCAGGTTCGGGGCTGGGGATTTAGCTCAGTGGTAGAGCGCTTACCTAGGAAGTGCAAGGCCCTGGGTTCGGTCCCCAGCTCCGAAAAAAAGAACCAAAAAAAAAAAAAAAAAAAAAAAAAAGGACTCAGGTTCATTTCCCAGCACCAACCAACATGGCAGCCCACAGCATTTGAGCCTCTAGTCCCAGAGTGTCCAGTGCCTTCTTCTGACTCTGTGGCCATCAGGTAGACAAGCACTCATACTCATGAAACAGTAAAAATTGTTTCAAATTTTTAATAAATGTACGATTCCATCCAATTTGTCCTTATTTTTTGTTTGGCTTCTAAAAGCTACCACATGTTAAGCTAGTTCTGTGGGCAGATTGGGCATTTCTGTTTTTCATTTTACCACGTGTGCTCAGTACCCAGCATGTTTCCCAGGTTGTATGCGTTTCCCGTGTTTATTCAGATTCTGTCACCAGACAGCAAAGTATCACAGTTTCTAAGCCTCGTCTCATGTAGACTTTAGTAATATGTTCACGTGTATTTAGTATTATTCTAGTCTAAGCATCTTCACGTCACTCGAGCAGACTCCTCACTTCTCTTTTGTGTTCTGTCTTCTATTAAAACAGACCAATTTGTCCAGTTGCTGTGGTTCTAACGTCCATTGAGCCACCTCGAAAGCCTCTGCTCTTGTTAGTGCTATTCAAAGTGCGGGTTTTAGACCCTCGGTTACCTTCTCAGAGTACACACTTGCAGTGGGTTAAGGAATTTGCTTCTCAACAAGGAGTCTAGGTGTGAGGAGAAAAAAAGCCAGGCCCCCAAACTCGAGTGCTCAGGGACTCCGTTAACGTGCCTTCTGCCCAGATTTCATGTGTAATATAAAGATAGAAAGAAGGTTGTGGGTAGTGCTGGAAGGGTAGAGAGGGGTAGCTAGGAGCGAGGAGAATAGGGGGAAAGGCCTCCACAGTGAAAGCTAGCATTCTGTATGCTAACACAATATTGAAGTAATAAAATTAACCCTCTGTCCTACTTTTTTGTCTCAAAGGGGTCACTTTGACACTTGGTACAGGGAGTGGCACTTGGTATAGTGTTGCCCATGCGTACCGTGATACTTACCTCTGTCTGTCCAGCAGAGCTGTCATATTTCCAGGCCTCTCACATGTTGAGGATTGTGTGAGAAGAAGCTGCGTTAAGGAGGGAAGAAGCGTCTGCCACATGGCTTGATGGTGAAGCTTGGAGCATGAAGTATGATGAGTGGGGACTCGGAGAGGCCTGGTTGGATGACTGGCATCACTACCTGTGGTGCTTTTCATAGAACCACTCTCCCCTAACCCCTACTTATTGCTGACACGAAGATGGAGGAGAGCTGGTAGAATTTTAAGAAGTCCCGCCCTCCCTTCCTATAGGGTCTGACTGTCTATCCTCGGCTGGCCGGGAACTTCCATATAGACCAAGTTGAATGCTCAGAAATCTGCCAGCCTGTTATGAGCACTGGGATTAAAGGTGTACACTACCACCTCTGAGTAGAGAAGTTTTTATGCAGAATATCCAGCATAGTAGATCCTCAAATTAATAGTTGTGAATTGATAATCAAAGAAATCCATGGAAAATTAGTAGGTGTGATTGATTATTTTAGATAGTAAAAATTGTGATGATTACAATGGTTGAAAATAAATGTGTTATATAAATAAATGACAGTTCAAAAGCCAAAAATGGTTTATAGTCAAACTTTGGACAGAAAAATAGTTGGAATAGTTATAAAATTATGAATTATTTATAATGTACTATCTTTCTCTGGTTATGGTTTGATATGAAATAAGTTTGTTTTAAATATTTTCCCTCTTATGACCTCTGTTTTGGGTCATATCTTTGAATTCTATGTACTTTTAGGTAGTGAAGTTGTTTTTCTTATCTTAAAGATGACAGCTTATGTCATTTCACACCTAAAAACACATGCCTTACTTTTATGCCTTGTCAGTCGGGGGACAGTGGTTTGGTGTATGAGCCAGGGTCAGAGGGAGTGGAGGAAGTGGGGAGCCAGCACGGCTTCGTCAGCTACCAGAGAATCTGGCAGCCTGAAAACTAGTTCATTTTTAATTTTTTTTCGAATAAAGCATCATGACTTTTTGTTTTGAACTCAACACCTGATTTTGCTTCCATTGGCCACCTCCGATTCTCTCCGTTTGTGGCCCCTTCATGGCTTGTTTCTCTACATGTTCTCCCTTAAAAAGTTGTTCAGTATTTCACTTTGCTTTCCTTTCTGCTAGTGGTTGACATCTAAACCCCTTGGCTATGGCCTCATCTGCGTCCTGCACATGTTATTATGGAATGGCTGATGTAAAGTTGGTTTTGTATCTTAAATAGGTTTGTGTCTTTACTTCCTATTTTCTTTTCCCTGGTTTTCTCTGCTGTTCTGACAGGATGCTGCAGTAACACCTGATTCCTGACAAAGTGTCTTAGAAACTCCTTTTTTATCCTCGAGTTGGCAATGATGGAATGAATATTGTCTGGGACATCATGTCCTAGGACGCAGAGGTCTATGGCCGGGTGCTGGGGATGCTGGTGCGGGGCGTAGGCTGATGCAGAGCTCACCTTTGTCACTGTGGTGTGTTTAGGCCAGGTTACTTTGTGACGAGGTCTGTCCAAAAGGCAAGTAGCCTTACTCGTGTAAGAAATACATGAGCTCATCAGAGTTTGAGAATAATACTATTGACTGTCATGCTGGCTATCCTAGTGTCTCCTCTGTGACTACTGTATTATATACCTTTTTATGGACAGAAAAGAGGACCCTGGGGCTTAATATTCCAGTTTATTCAAATCTTTATCTACATTGCCAGTCACCATTTACCTTTAGATCCAAAAAGGTAAAGGGTGCAGTAAAAACACAGCCAGTTCCTTACCTTGGTATCTTCTAGGGTTTTCAAGGAACTTGCAGAGTGCCTGCTCTGCCCTCTGTGGAGTGCACCGTGCCCTTGCTCCTGAGAGGTCTGTGCAGCGCTTGTAGGCTGAGGTGACCTTGCCCACAAGGAAGCCCGCACAGTGTGACTGGCATTTTCACACTCTCTCTGTTTCCTTCCTTCTTCCTGCTGGCTCTGGCCTGCCTTATTGTGACTCTTGGAAAATGTTCCTTTCTTGCTGATATTCTAGTTTATACCTCCTTTCTAGTTTTCCATATGATCAAGGTATTTGTAATATTTATATACACTTTATATGACATTGTAATAAAAGGGTGTGGTGGCTGAGTGGGCTGAGCAGTTGGTTTGTGCTGAGTCGGCATACGGTGGAGGCTGTGCTAACTGATCCCTGGACTTCATGCTACACTTTACTGTTTCCCATGGTGTGCCCGGCTGTGCCTGGCTGTGCTCTCCCAGCCCCACGCCTTTGGATTTTTCAAAATAGGGTTTCTCTCTTGTAGCCCTGGCTGTCCTGGAACTCACTCTGTAGACCAGGCTGTCCTGGAACTCTGAGATGTGCCTGCCTCTATCTCCTGAGTACTGGGATTAAAGGCCTGTGCCACTACACCTGGCTTTCCTGCTCTCCTTTTAGAAATGAGGTGTGACCTCTTCTATTTGGGTATGGTGAGGATCAGTGAGCCAAGACACTCAGGTCACCTGTCATCTATACTTGAGCAGTCCAGAGGGGGTGCAAAAGAAAGGTCAGGTGGTTATTATGCGCCGACCATTTGGGAGCAGTGTCTGAAATAAATTTCTAGCGAGTTGTAAGTGTTAAGATTTCTTCATTGTGATGGGTAAGCCTGATCATCAATTTGACAGGATTGAGATGTGCCCAGGAGGGTAGCAATGCGTGGACAGTATGTCTCTGAGAAGGCTCCCAGAGGCTCAACCGAGGGAAGAAGACTTGCACAACCCCATCGATGGGAGTAGAGAAATTCGTAAAAATCAAGTTTGGGTCGGGCATGATGGCATACACCTTTAATCCAGCTCTCAGGAGGCTGAGGTGGTAGGATCTCTGAGTTCAAGGCCAGCCAGTTCTATACAGGGAGTTCCAGGACAGCTAAGACTACATAGAGAGATCCAGTCTCAACACACTCCCACCAAAGGTAAATCTGTAAATAAAGCTTGGGCCTTGCCCTGGATCCCTGACCCTCCCGAGTCAGCCTGGTATGAAGCCAGTGTGTGAGTGGCTTTCTCTTTTCCAAAAGCCAAATGCTTCCAACTTGCTCTGTTTTTGCTTTCTCTCCCATGATAAAGTAGTTCGGTAAATTGTGTTGATCGGGGTTGGGGATTTAGCTCAGTGGTAGAGTGCTTGCCTAGCAAGCACAAGGCCCTGGGTTCGGTCCTCAGCTCTGAAAAAAAAAATTGTGTTGATCAAGTTTCTACCCCCAAATCCTTTAAGGTGGGCCTGGACTTGAAGACCCAAATGCTTTCAGGCATTTGTGAGGCCATTGTATTAGAATATAAAAGAGAACCTGCTCATCTGAGAGAGTCAGATGAGAATTTTAAGGAAAATAAGAACCAAGTAAACAATTCTGTGGGACCCCAGCCCCGAAGCCTGTACTTAGTCACTACTGTAGAGTTGCCAAGTGAAGTTAACTTTCACCAAACAGTCTTGCCAAAATAAAATCTTGGGGTGAACAACCATCTTTGTTTATGATGAGCAAATGAAGGGGATGTGGGGACAGAAATGGCCCACACATTTGTCCCCAGAAGCTGACTGTGTCTCTTCACCGCCAAACACATTGATTCCTGAGGCAAACGAGCAAATGCCTGGCTGCGTGGCCCTGGCCGTCTTCTCCGTTGCTTTTTGTTGGCTTCTTGTTTTTACGTTCAGGAGGACCTGTCCCTGCCATCCTGCACCTCCAGAGATTATGCCAAAACCACAAAGAGTTCTGACATGCCTGAGAAAGAACAGGCCCGAGTCCCTGTTAGAGTTCCCTGAGACGGGTGTGTGTGACATTGAGTAGGTCACCCAGTGTGATGCCTTTGTTCCTTCGACAGTCAAGTGAAGATGTGCGAGGTGTTTGAGATTGGGCAAGCCTATGACCTCATCATGGTCCTCTCTGGGATGCAGCCAGTAGTGAAGCAAGGTTTTCATCCTTCCCCCACTGTAAGCTTTTTTATGCCTGTCACTTCTCTCTCCCCGGCTGTATGATTTTGAGCGAGTTGCTAAGACTCTACTGTGTGTGTATGCTAATACACAGAGCTGTGTTAACTGAACTGGTAAATGCGTGGTGGAACACCTTCCATTGTGAGGGTCTTCCAGTGATGGCTCATCTTGACCCCTGAATACTGAGCGAAGACTCTGCAGATGTGATTAAATCATGGAACCTGAGATCGAGAAGATGTCCTTAAGCCAAAAACAGTTCTGGTGGCTCTTAAGGAGTCACAGAGCAGCATGTGAAAACAGAGGTCAACAGGGGTACAGTTGATTTCCGTGGGCTGAGGAATGTGGCCACCCTCTAGAAGCTGGAACCCTAGAACCTTCAGGAAACATCCTTCGTGCACCTTGGGCTTAGCCCTCTGAAAACCATCGACTTAACCTTTGCAGTTGTCAGCACAGCTTTATGACCTTCGAGAATGGAATGCTGATACATGTTTGTTTTGAGCCACTATATTTGTGGTCATTGTTGTAGTAGCAGAGATGTGTTACCCGTTTCATCTTTCTATGTGTGCGCTCTGCTTGTTTTTGCTGTAAGATCTTCTTTAACAGAAGAGCGTGCGGTGGGTCAGGTGCTTTCTGTACCCAGAACCTGGTCACAGTTGAGCATTGCTTCTGTACAATGTGCATATGCATGTGGCTCAGGGAAGAGTGTATGGTGCTGTCGAGTGTGGACTTCACGGTGGGACTTGCTCTGGAAGTGGTATGTTAGGTTTTAAGCCTTCTCCGTCAGGTCCATCTCTTTGTTTTGGGACGTGTGTCCCTTGTACGTTCAGCTTGATTTCCCTGCACTTGATCAGTTTGTCATTTCCCATCATTCCTTTGACTTCAGATGCTGTTTATTCTATGAATAAGAACTTAGTACAGAGATCACCCACACTGGTCAGATTTGGACAGTTAAGGCCAGAGACACTTTCAACTCGATATTAGCAGATACTGTTGTTGGCCCAGGAGCTGCTCCTAGCACAGCCTCCAATGGTGGCTTTCAGGTTCAGAGCAGCTTAGACCAGCTTAGGAGTGCACTGGGGCTCACAAGGGTGCTTGCACTGTTTCTTGTTTTAAAGCTTGCAAAATGAGTTAGGTACTTAGTGAGGCCACAGTGCTCTTATGTAAGGGGCTGCTGCTGGTGCTGCCAAACAGGGAACTTGAAAGAAAGTTTGAAGTCAGCTCACAGTCCTAGAAGAATTTTGTTTTACTTCCAAGTTATGTGGATTAACATCGGCATTATTTTCTTGGCAAGAATCTGGCATGAAAATATTGAGTTCTTAGAATCCAAACCTTGTTCTTCTATAAATAAATCACCGGTTCTGGCTTGAATGTGTACTTCCCTTGGTGGCAGATTTCTTGGCAGACCCTTGCATCATTGATAAACTAGTTATTTAGGACTCCATGCCAAGAAATGCCAGCTTCTAGGTGCAATTTCTCTACTTAACCAAGGGTGTTGGAAGCCAGTATAACTTGTAAAATTTATGTACTTCACTGAGTGTCCTAGTTAGGGTTTCTTTTAGTGTGATGAAACACCACAGACAAAACAATTTGGGGAGGAAAGGGTTTATTTTGCTTACCCTTCTATATCATTGTTCATCATCAGAGGAAGTAAGGACAGGAACTCAAGCAGGCACTTGGAGGCAGGAGCTGATGCAGACGCCATGGAGGAGTGCTGCTTTCTGGCTTGCTCACCATGCTCTCTTATAGAACCCAGGCCCCTCAGCTAGAGGGTGACCCCACCCACAATAGGCTGGGTACTCTTCTGTCAATCACTAATTGAGAAAATGCCCTACCGGCTTGCCTGCAGCACGATCTTATAGAGGCATTTTCTTAACTGAGGTTTCCTCCTCTGTGATGTCTAACTTGTGTCAAGTTGACTTAGGCTAGCCGGCACGCCGACGGCACCCCATGTTCTTTGTTCACTTTCCTTCTAAGTTCAGGATGATGGAATGTGTCATAGTTCTTCACTGGGGTCTGGGAGCTGAGAGTAGAAGTTGGAGGTTTAGAAGTATGTGCCAGTTAGTTATATCAACTAGACCCTGCCGAGACCTCTCTAGGAAGAGGGAACATCGGTTAAGGGTCACCTCCATCATATTGGCCCGTGGACGTGTCTCCAGGTCATTTCTTTTTTTGGGGGGGGGCAAAACTGTTTTATTAACTGACCCAAGCACTTCATTTTTTTTTCTTTTCTGATTTGAGGTAAAACCATTAAACACAGCTCACAAGAAAATACAATGACTATTTAACTACAATTACAAGAGTCTGAAACCTCACTAGTTGTTCAGATAATACTTTTACAAATGTATACAACTGCAGAGTCTACTTAAGCTACGTTTAGTGTTAACCAAGAGTATTATCCAAGACCTAGACACCTGACTACTATTTTTGAAGCGACTACGAGTTTGTAACAACAGAAGGATTTAACTGTTACCTTAGGAATGTATTTTCCTTTCAAAATCACCCAGCTAGTGCCATGTAGTGTTTTCTCATTCTTCAGAGATGTCAGTGGAAGCTTTTGAAAAGCACACACCTGTTCCTGTCCTGTATATTGCTCTCAAATTTTACATTTGGCCAATAACCACATAACCATTGCCCTGCTACAAGCAACAGATTTTTCTTTTGCAAAGTTCTACCTTGAATTTTCAGATTCTGTTGTAGTTCCAACTGCCAATTACCAGGTGTGTGACAGTTACTGTGTGTGGGAGTGTCCACGTGGGGACAAGGATGATAAATCAGTCCATGAACACAGGCAATGTGTTTGCCCCAACTAAACCCATTATTGAGTTTTCATTTTGTTACTGGACTTCTGTTTGAATCAATACCACAGACTTTGGAACACTGCAGTTTTGCTTCAGAGGTAGATAAAACAAAAATCATGCAGTTAAGTCTGTTGGGTAAAATGGGCTTGTTTTCAGACTATAGCATGGCTAAGATGTTCTTCATTCTTAGTACATTGACCATTTTGACCACTGTGTGTGTGTGTGCACTTGCCATTTTGGCCAGTTTGTGGAAATAACCCAAGTTTTCCCTCTCAGGAAAATCAAATTGTAATTCAGTTTAACTACAGATAGAAGAGAAACAGCTTTACCATTTGCATTAGAGCACTGAAGTTCACTTTCTGGATTTGTGACGTACAAACACATCATGCATTCTAAGACGAGTTGATTTTATCGGTGTCACTAGTGATGTTACTTAAAAAACTTACAAGTTCAAAACTTCTCAAAATATTGAAATCACCATGTTGTAAAGACAGACTGGAATGTTACAAATGATTTTGCAAAATACAAAAATAGGTATGCTCCACTGACTGCTTCAGTCACTCTTCCGGGCAGTCTCATCTTTTGGTTCTTCATCATCCGAGTACACAGTCGGCTCCTCCCCTTCCTTCAGCAGTTTTCCCACGTGATGGTACTTGAAGGTGAACTGAGAGTCCCAGTCATTCAGGGTCTCCTGCTGGGCAGGAGTGAGGTCAGAAAGGTCATCATACACATCCTTCAGTGCTTCTTTGTCCAGGCAAAATGTGGCAAGGCCCCTGGATGCATCTCTAACAGCAAAGACCCCGTATGGCCCCTCCGGCCCGTAGAACTTGCAGCCTTTGGTCACGTCGAACACCTTGCGGTTGATGGCCATAAGAATGCGCGGGTCCTGGACGCCATCGTAACGCCTCAGTTCGGCAGGGGTGAAGTCACGCGGCTTGAGGCGGGGCAGCGGGGGCGGCTCATCGTCGTCGTTGTCGCCACTGGCACCCCCCCGCGAACGATCTTGTAGAGCAGGAAGATGTAGAGGCCAAGGAGCAGCAGGTTGAGAGGCGACGTGAAAATCTCTTGAAGCAGCCGGCCGCCCTCCAGCTCGCTGGGATCGGCGCCAGTCGCCACCACATCCTCGGCAGCCATGATCTCTTGAGCAAAGGTTGGGCCCTGCTATGCAGAGATCCGGAACAGTCGGCTTCCTCCGCCCTCTAAGCGAACAGTGGCCCAGGTCATTTCTTGATTGTTCATCGACAAGGGCAAACCTTGTTCACTGTAGGGAGTCCCACCTCTGGGCAGGTGGCTCTGTTCTGTGTTCCGTGGAAAAGCAAGCGGAGCAACCGTGGACTGCAAGCCAGTAAGCAGCAATGCTCTACGGCCTCTGCTTCAGTTCTGCACCCAGGGTTCTTGCCCTGACTGTTCTTCGTGATGAACTATAAACTTCTTCCCCAGTATTTTATCATAGGATCAGAAGCTGTAACTGGGTATTTAGTCATTTCATGACCAGTGCCATATTTAAAACTCCAGTATTTCCTGAAAGAGCCTAATCTGAAAAAAAAACCTAATCTGGAATAGCAGCATAGATCTGAAAGTAGGAATGGTTTAGAAGAATACATAAATTTAGATGTATTCAGTGTAGGTAAGGTGTAGGGTGCAAAAGCCCTGGTCCCTTCCTCACCTCCAACAGGAAAAGAAAAGCTAAAATGTTCTAGGTAATGGAAAAGCATATTTGATTATTAATTATTAAAAGAATGCAGTTTGATGTGGCCAGAAGTGATGCAAGCATGAACCCTAGCACTAGAAAGAGATCAACCAGAATGGAAAAGCAGTGCTGGAACATTCTTACATGTTAAAGGGAAAACCACCCCTCAATACTTAGCACAAGTGAGGCATTACACACGGGAGAGAGGCACCAGATTATTTGTGCAAATAAACCCTGAGTTAATTTACTTTTCAATTAACATGAAGAATTAGAAATTTAATGTTCCCAAACTGTTATTTAAAAATGCCATTCTAGAACATTTATTTCTGTCCATACAACATACTGTCCTTAAATGAAAGGCCTTTTCTCTCTCAGTGTTAAGTTTGGATATTAAGGTAACAGCACCAAATATATTACTGTAAATGCCCAGATTCAAAGGAACATTAAAGAATGACTTATTTATTCTTATGTGTATTGCTGTTTTGCCTCCAAGCATGTCTGGGTGAGTTGTAGGATCCTGTGAAACTGGAGTCACAGACAGTTGTGAGCTGTCATATTTAAAACTGGGTAACTGGGAAACAAACCCTAATCCCTTGGAAGAACAGCCAGTGCTCCTAACCACCAAGCTATTGCTCCAGCCCTCAAAAGAACATTTTTAGCCATTTAAATGCATGCACACAAACAGGACCGACTTGTGTGCTGCTGCTCTTTGTTGGGGTTGAGCTGGGGTTATGAGAGCGTCTCTCTGTAGTCCAGTTTGTCCGTGAACTCATGACTGTTTTTGTCCCAATCTTCCAAGTGCTAGAGATGCCATCATGGGCCACCATGTCTGGTGCAGTGCATTCTGACAGAGCCCATTTGCAAAATGAGTAAGGAGTTGTTCAAAGTGAGGCTGCAGTCTGCCATTATTTAAAATAAGTGCATGGCATGAATTAGAATCCCTCCACCATCTCTACCTTATAGGTAGAACTTTCTTCTTTCTCTCCAAATCGGGGTGTTTTCCTATGTTCAGTTTTCTGCACTTCACATTGTTGAGTACATACTATGTTTTTTTTTGTTTGTTTGTTTGTGCTGTTAGCAGATATTCCCCCAACTCATGACAGGGATGAGTCATACTAAGAGTTTTCTGTTGCACATTTGCAAATATCCATGTGCAAGTTTTATCTTGGAAACTTGCCAGAATCTCTGAGTCATAGGAGTTTATCAAATTTACTCAAAATTGCCAAACGACAGACGTCATCACGCCACGTTCGGTGGTGAGAAAATTGTTTCTTCACACTGCTTTGGCAGTCAGGTGACTGAGCTCTCCTGAGGTTTTGTTTTTAGTTTCCTGACCACCGGTGCTGCCGCCCGGAGTCCTTTTCATATGGCCCCAGGCCACTTTGATTCCTTTTGTGACATGCATGTTTTGCCCATTGTTTTTGTTTAAAGTCCAGGTTGTAAAGTAGTTCTTTTTACTTTGTGGTCGTGTGCTTATTTTTCAGCCGTCTTCAGAGTTTTACCCTAATTGGTGTGATTAGCCAGTCCTATATTCTTAAACTTTTCTTTTGTAAGTGATCATGCCCAAACTCCGTGCATGCTAAACACATGTGCTACTGCCAAGCTACATACTTCAGTTGGCTCATTTCACATGTGGACCTTCTCTGGTACCATAACCCGTCATGAAAAGATGAGGTGACAAGGCCTATAGTTCTTTTGGAGAATTGCTTACTGTTAATATACTTTTTAAGTGACGATTTAATCTTGTCCTTAGGATTATTAGTTACCTCTGTAGTGCTACTTTCATTGGACATGTTTACTTTGAATTTTTTCGTTTCCTTGGGTTAGAGTGGATTTCCCTCCCTCTCTCCCCTTCGCTCCCTCTCTCCCTCTCTCCCCCCTCTTTCCCCTCTCTCCCCTTTCTCTCTCTTTCCCCTCTCTCCCTCTTTCCCCCTCCCCCTCCCTCCCCCTCCCTTCTCTCCCCCCTCCCATCCTCTGCTGTTGAGGTGTAGTGGTGATGGTGGTGATCAGTTCAAAGTACCTGGCTCTCTGCCCAGATCTTGCTGACTCAGAGGAGTGCTGTCAGATGGGTGTTGCTAATTGTCTTGTCAACTTCGGAATACATTCTGACCTGACTGAGGAGAAAGGAGAGTATGGGAAGATGCACAGAGAAGCTTCGGGAAGTGGGGAAGGGAGGGAATGGTGGCTTCTGTAGTGCTGGGGTGTGGGAGGAGGACAGAGGGTGATTGGCATGTGCCAGGTGGAGGACTGCAGATGGCTTGGGCTGTGCCTTTTCCAGTTTTTAGTGGAGCATAGCTCTTCTACCCCTCCTAACAGAAATGCACCCCATTCATAAAACAAGGACCCCATTCATCTGTGTGTCTTTCTTTCTAGGTCTGTCAGCTGCCCAGCGGAAGTTTGCTCACTCTCTCAGAGACTTCAAGTTTGAGTTTATCGGGGATGCTGAGACTGATGATGAACGGTGCATAGGTAAGAAGTGTGTAAGATCTGGTTTGCTTCCCTCTGCCCTGCCCAGCAGGTACTCATGCCTTTCTCCTTACAGATGCCTCCTTACGGGAATTTTCTAACTTTCTGAAGAATCTGGAAGAACAGAGAGAAATCATGGTGAGTAGCAGGGATGCAAATTTATTGATTACAAGATTTCCACAAGGGGACAGTCTGGGCTGTTTAGCCAAGCCTGACAGAAGTTTCGATGCATTTAGTGCTTTGAGTGGGTGGGATTTTCTGAGCTCTGATTTCTGGGTCTATGATGGTTCTGTGATCAGTTCTTGGTCAAGGTTCAAGATCTCTTGCGCCAGAGCAGGAAGCCAGGATCATCCTGGGGCTTCCAGCTAGAGAGTCTGAAGGGCTGAGCTCCAGGTTCAGTGAGGCTGTCTGAGAAATGAAGGTGGAGAAAGGAACTGAGGAAGACACCTGCTTGTCGACCTTTGGCCTTTCCACATCTGTATGTACACACGTATCTGCAAACAGGCATGTACACATCTGAATAGTTACACATAATGTACCCAGAATTTCATGGTGTGCAGATAGTCTGATCACACAGACTTTTCCCAGCATGTACTGACAGGTTCAACTAGTGTTTGAATAATGTCATAGTCACTAATGTCTTAGCTATCAGTAAAGACTAAATATGATATTAGATCACAGTAGTGCCATGACATCAGCTTTCTGCACTATGTCAGGTGGAGGCATGGGGGTGGGCTGGTAATGGAACATCTTGGTTTATATAAGGGTGTGTGTGTGTGTGTGTGTGTGTGTGTGTGTGTGTCTGTGTGTAAAACTTCCTTTAGCATTTAGTCATTCTTTTCTGGGATCCTGATCTTTTATTGATCGTTTATATTCTTATTGGTTGGGATCTGAGGGCTTGGTAGCTGTGGTTTGAATAGGAATGGCCCCTATAGACTCTTGTGTTTGAATGCTAGCTCATAGGGAGTGGCACTTTTACAAGATGTGGCCTTGTTGGAGTAGGTGTGGCCTTGTTGGAGGTGTGGCTTTATTGGAGGAAGTATGTCACTGTGGAGGTGGGCTTTGAAGTCTGCTATGCTCAAGCTATGCCCAGTGTGGTACACAGTCGCTTCTGCTGACTATGGATCAAGATGTAGAACTCTCAGGTTCTCTCCAGCACCATGTCTGGCTGCCCGCTGCCATGAGAATATGGACTAAACCTTGGAACTCTAAGCCTGCCCCAGTTAAATGTTTAACTTCATAAGAGTAGCCATGGTCACGGTGTTTCTTCTCATTAAGACAGGAGCAAGCAGTGCAGAGCACCTGCATTCACAGTTTAAGGCTAGCAGGGGTGGTGCTGAGTGGATGCACAGTGGGTTGTGCCAGCAGACAGGGAAAGTACTGTAGTTGAAAGCAGATGGGCGGGGAGCTGTGGGGCAGCTGTAGCAGAGAGGTTCTGTGTTGAGGGCCTTTTCGTAGAGCACTGTTAGCTGTCTTCCCTGCAGAGTAGAGCTGGCATGGAAGATTTGTTTCTGTACTCCTTGGAGGTAATTGAGATGAAGGCGGTGTAATGTGGTTTTGCGCTCTGATGGAGACTTCTCGGTTCCTAGAGATTGTTAGCTGACTGTGATTTTATCTTCAGCTTTGGAGGCCGCTGACCATGCCTCTGACTGAGGGGAGTGAGGATAATGAGGTTGGGTTCCTGGTCTAGGTTGATTGAGAGTAGGTTTGTGTCGTGCAGGGCTTTGAACCTCAGAGAACATGCTACAGCATGTGAAAACTGACGTGTGTGTGCGTGCTGAGAGAGAGAGAGAGAGAGAGAGAGAGAGAGAGAGAGAGAGATCCTGCACGCCTTTAATCCCAACACTCAGCAGCAAGAAGAAGGTGGATCTCTGAGTTTGAGCCTAGGCTGCTCAATGGAGAGAGTTCTAGGACAGTTAGAGCTGCACAGAGAAACCCTGCCTTGGGTTAAAACAAAAACAAAACATACCCAAAACAAAAAAACCAACTACTACCACCCCCCTCCAAAAAAAGAAAAAACACAAAACAAAAACAAAAACCCCAAACAAACCTAACCCTCAGAACTGATGCTTGAGAAGAGAAGCAGCTGTGGGAAAGGAAGCAGTCGGAGACAGCCACGGACACCCCAGTGTGAATAAGACACTCCAGTTTAGTTTGGGAAATCCAAAGCAAAACGATAATGTGGTGTTAAATTACATGTTCTCAGCGCCCAGTTCCACATCTGATCCTGTTTCTGCTGCATTCCTAATTCTGCTGTCGTTTTGTTTGTCAGCCTGCTATTGTGGTGTCTCATGTACAGATGTATACATTTCAAGTGCAAATACCTCAGGACATATCTCAGGAAGGTGCCACTTTAACAGTCACACAACGTGCCTCTATTCCAGAAAGCAGTTCATATCCGTTTCATTCCTTCGGTGTCTCCCAGCAGTATCTGCTTTCTCGGAATCATCTTTCCTCTTAATTTCTATTTGATTACAAATTCCTAAGTCACTTCAGGTTTGTAGGGTTTTCTTCTCTCACCCTGACCAGAATTCAGTCTTCAGAATTAATCCTTTCTGGGACCAGATCTCAAGCTTGACTTGTCCCCTTGCCTTTGCCTCTTAAATGCCAGGGCACAATTGTGTATTGCCAAATGCAGCCTACTGAGTGCTGGGGGTATAGGCATGCAGCCTACTGAGTGCTAAGGGTATAGGCATGCAGCCTACTGAGTGCTGGGGCTATAGGCATGCACCACCACATGCAGTGAACTGATTATCTCTACTGGCGGTTAACATGTCTGCAAAAGCAGAAGTCTCCTGAGTCACCGTAGAGTATAGCAATGAAATTAATAAAAGTTGAAAGGCAGTGCTGTTTAACATTGACTACATTGATATTAAGTGGCCGTCTGGGTAACCTTGTTAGTGAATACTTCTTTTGACACATAAAAACTGGATGAAATCATCATGGTCCCCGAGTCTTTAAAGACCTTTCCAAAGCTTATGAAGACATGATTGTGTCCTTGGAGTACACAACAACTGTAAACTTTGAATAAGAACAGATACTGACCTCAAGGGACTTTCAGTGTGGTGTTGGGGGATAGCTGGTAATTAGCAAGTTAATTAGAATAGACAAAGGTCTGAAGTATGACTGGAAGGAGAGGGCAGCAGCTAAGCCAGTGGCTGTGGGAGGCAGGGAAACTGTGCTGGAGCCGGGAGTAGTTTAATCAGTAACAGGAAAAATAAAATACAGTCTATGGGAGGAAAACACTAATGCTTGTAGTATTAATTACTAAAAAAAAATAAACCCTGTCTTCCTGGGGTTTGCTACTTGTTTCAAAGGTTTATGTTCCTGAAAGACAGACAGACAGACAGACAGACAGACAGACACACAGACTTTATCTTTTATCACACCTTAAACAACACAATGGTTGGGCCACTGCCTCACTTCCATGTGGCTAATCTACCTCACACTGAAGATCCTGAGTTATTACTACTTCTATGTTCTGTCTTGGCTGCCCCAGATCCAGTCAGGCATCCCTCTGGGCCATGCTCTCCCTGTCCTTCACATGGTGCCCATGCCTCTCTGTCCTGTACTCTTCTCAGACCTTGCGTCTCTCCTCTCCTCCACACTCTCCCAGCATGGTGGATTCCTTCTCTTGTCCCAAGCCTGGGAAATTCTAAAATCTTGCTTCTGTCTCTCCTCCCCAGCTATTGACTGTTGGCATCTTTATTTACCAATCAGAACCAATTGGGGGTGGGTTCCCAGAAGCTAAGTGCAGACCTTAAGGGGGGAAGTTTTTTGGGGGAACATAATTAGCATTTGTAATATGAGCAGCTACAAGAAAGTTTGTCCTTTCCTTCTTTCTTTTTCTTTTTTAAACTGAATACATGTTTTGTAGGACTTTGGGCTTTAGCAGGTAAATTCATGTGCCCAGAAGTTAGTAACCAACTCCCCATCTGTTTAAGCCAACAGCAGTATGTTCTTTTTTTTTTTTTTTGCTTTTTTCTTTTTTTTTCGGAGCTGGGGACCGAACCCAGGGCCTTGCGCTTGCTAGGCAAGCGCTCTACCACTGAGCTAAATCCCCAACCCCAGCAGTATGTTCTTATCCTTCCTCCAAACCTAAGCAGGGCCATACTTAGTTTAGCAAGTACCACTGTGTGTTTGCTACGTGCCCAGTGCTGTGTTGTGACAGTTCTTTCTCTCGAGTAGGTGGCTATCCACCAGGGGAAGTGGGCAGAAGCACATGTGGTTAGTGGTTCTGCAGTAACAGAGGCAGGGGAGATCCTGGAGAAGTCAGTGATGAGCAGGGTTAGCCAGTTAAGCACAGATGAGCCAAAACGCTGGGTCCTTCTTGAGGGGAAAACTGCTTCCATTTCAAGACGAGTGAAGTGCACGTTTGAGTATCCCCTGCACTCCTCCGTGGCTATTAATACAGAGTTCATGGGTGTGGCTCAGTGTAGACCGTGCTCAGTGTGAAGAGTCAGTCCCTGGCATCAAGCAAAACTATGAACTGAAATTCGTGAGTCACTGGAAAAGGAAGCAGGCACAGTACCAGTTAAGGAAAAGAAGTCCCCATTTGCTTTCACACCCAAGCATTGATCTCCCTGAGCAGATACGCGCAGCCTGACTGTCAGTGTTTTTCAGGACAGGGTTTTGAAGTGAGTAATTTTTTTTTTTGACTGATTGTGGAAGTGAAGAAACCTAAACCAGGGGGCTGAGCTCGACATAGTAAGAGGCTGGAACTGGTAGGGCTGCATCTGCGCATGCTGTCCCAGGGAAGCTGCCAGCATTCCTGTGATGTTGTGTGGCCTGACAGGACATGGTGTACTTGTCTGAGGTGGGCCATTGGCCAGGAGTCTAGGGACTTTTAAAATAGTGCTACAGCCTTTTTGAGCATCTCTAAGAAGCCCTGTGTACCGTATTTACTTCTCTGAGTAAATCCTTTGAACAGATTGAGTTTTGTTTTCTTGCCAGTCTGTACGTGAGGATACAGTTTCCGACGACTCTGACAAATCAAGAGTAGGGGTTTGGACCAGGGTGAGGGAAGCTGCAAGAACAAACAGTGCATGGGGGAGATGGAAGGCAGAGCTCTCCAGGGGTGTCTAGAGGCGCCTTAGACGCAGGTGTCTGGGCAGAGCATCCTCTCTGCCTTTATGTATTATGGACGCACACACACACACACACACACACACACACACACACACACACACACACACACATATACACACACACACTGAGCTCTTCCTATAATCACTTTGGCGTATGACACTCAGTTTTTATTCCAAACTATTATTGTTTTTCTATAAAGATGTTTTCTAGTTACTGAAGTAATATTAAAGTAAATGAATGTTTTTACTCTTTGGGAGAGAACTTGGTACTGTTCCTTCTTTTGTGTGTTCCATGGCAGGTGTTCTTTGAGTACGGTGACTGGGCCAGCTTCACCATCTAGTGTGATGGTTAGTTTCCATCATCAATGTGTTAGGATTTGGAATTGCCTAGGAGACCCATCTCTAGGCTTGTCTGTGGGGTGTTTCCAGAAAGGGTTAACTGAGTGGCAGTGTGCACCCCCCTGCATGTGGACAGTACTGTGCTATAGTTTGCTTCATTTGCTGCTGTGTTGTACACTCTGAGCCACAATACATTTGTTTCCCTGTTAAGTTGTTTTTGTCCGGCATCTTGTCTCGGCATCAGGAGATGATTAACATACTGGTGTTTGCTAGAAACATCCATTCTCAGACTATACCCAGACCTGCTAAGTTCTGAAATCTGAACCGCTAGCCCATGAACTCTCCTTTGCCTCAGAGTTAGGTCTCTGAAAAAGTTAGAAAATCATTTTTGATGGTTTTATGCCAACCAGGGGTTTAAAGGACTCTTAACAGCTGTGCTTTTACTTGCTGTTTTCAAGGGGTTGGAAGCTGTCTCCATATGTAGTTTGTGTTAATTGAATAGGGTTTAGTGTTAATAGTCTAGTGCTACACAGTTTATATTGAATGTTGCTTACGAATGAGAATCTGCCCAATAGATGCTACAGACCACTGGACAGTATTGGCCAGGCTATGCTGTTTATAAGTCGTAAGCATAACAACAATGTAGTCAGTTCTCCCCAGGGTAAGGGGCACATTTGTCTGTGATTCTGCTGGCAGAGAATGTACAGGATGGGAAAAATCTAGCAAGTCTTCGTGAAGGTAGTTCTTACTTGGCTTTCAGCGTTGTCCATGACAGTACGAGGACACACCTTTAATCCCAGCACTGGGGAGTTAGAGGCAGATGGATCTCTACAGGTTGGGGCCAGCTTCAGGACAACTAAGGCTACACAAATGAACCCCGTCTCTAAAAACCTGATACAAAGCAACCCCAAAGCCGAAGTTGCCCATTATTTAATTTTACAAAGGTTTCTTTCTCTCTTTGCAAATGACGCTTAGCATTTGCTGGTAACATTTTCCGTCACTCCGTCACCCTGTCATCTCATAAGCCTGGGGCAGTTTCGTCAGGTATGCATGCTGTTGTAAATCTTACTGTCAGGGATGTCTCGGTTGGGGATTTACTTTTGCCTATCTAGAATACTTAAGGAATTACATCCACGATAAACTCAACTTGTAAGTGTGGCCTGAGTGTGACTGATGTGGCCAGGAGACTTGGAACCAGTTTTGGGAGAAGCCTTATGTTCATGAGTCAGTATTCTCTTTGCTGACTCATCGTCATGTGTTACTCTCCTGTCTCCGTCAGATTCCACTTCCCCATTGGAACTCATGTTTCCTCTATTTCATAGTCTTGTTTCTAAGGAATTGGCTTACTTTAGATTGTACATGTGCCCACAGACCCAAGAGCCACCAGAAGCTCGTCAGCTCAGTCCTACAGTTGTCTAAACTAGGGTCTTACTGGAACCAGCCGGATCGACTATTTCATGGCACATACTTCCGGATGCTCTGGGGCCTCACGGATTGTTCATGAGTTAGAAAGATAAGAGGAAATTGTAGCCCACTGAAGTAAACAGTTTGTTCTATAGCACTAAGTTGGGAACCACTACCATGCTAGGAGACTATCAAAGGAGAGAAACATTCTGTCCCTTGCCTTCAGCTGTTTGTAACTTAGACTTTCTCTTCATCTCTTCTTGGCCAGGGTCCGCTTGGGTGGTGTGTGTGTGGGGATGGGCAGGGGGTGCATGGTCTGGAGATTGAGTCCTGGGCTTTGTGCTCACATTGTCTCAGTGGTTGCACCTTCAGTTCTTCCCCTCCAGCTTTGAGCATGAGGGGATGTGTGTAAGCAGATACATGCCCGGGCTTCAGTCCTCTTGAGTAGATGGGAGTCTGTTTCTTCTTGCCCGTGTAAACAAGTGCAGGTTGTAAGTATTTCAGTTCAGTCATTAGATGACGGATTGGTCATAGAGGGAGTAGTGAATCTCTCTTTGCTTGGAAACCCTTGTTTAGACACCTTCTAGTTAAGTCAATGAAGCCCACAACCAGTGTCTCTAAAGTGGGCGCTACCACCTTGGGAGCAATTCCTGGATACTGAAGTGCGATACCTTTAAAGAAGTGCTATGTTTCCAGTATTCTTGGAGGTACAAAGGGAGACAGATTTGTCGAAGGAACCAGATCTCAGTGGCTAAGATGAAAGGTGATTCAGAAGTATTTGGACTCTGAAGAAGTTTTAGAAATATCTTAACACAAATAGTTTATTTCCTTGTTCATGCATGTATGTGACTAGAATAAACCAACTCACCAGAAACTCCTTGGAGAAACCAGAATATAAGTTCTAGGTTCACACGTAATAAAGTTTAATAACATTTCTCGTTTATGGTACATGAAATACTGGAGTATTTTCAACTTTGTGGCTTACTGTAGTCAATAAAGATGGTTCTGTATCAGTGGTGCAGTTCATTCGGGGTCAAAGGGATTACTAGCGGCCATGATCCTGTGGAGGACTCTGGGAGTTTTGCCAGTCACTCAGTAGTCCTCTTTCTGATGCAGGGAGGGGGAATGATGGGTCATTGTCTTAGTGTTAAGGCCAGGCACATCTGCCCGCAAACTGTGGCTAAGCTTAGGCAGGGAAGGAGCTCTCCTGTGGATGACCTTGCTCAGTTTTCTCCAGAGTCGCTTTGAAGTACAGTATGACCAATTCAGTCTTCTCTCGAGCTCTCTCTCTCTCCTTTCCCCACCCGTCCCTTCATTTCTTGGAATCGAATCCTCATCCCAGATGCTGCCTTTCTGGGCCTGCTCCCCTTCTCCTAATACATTTCTTAGATTTCTAAGCCTTCTCTCTGTGTCTCTGTATTATTCTGACTAGCAGACCCAAATTTTGTATCAGAGATTTGTAGGTGGGGCACAGCAGTGGGCAGGGTCCTTTTGCCAGTACTTGTTATCAACAGCAGCCAGACAGTCGAGTTTGTATACAACTCTAGGTTTACCGTCTAGGTTGTTAAAGCTTCACTCTCCAGCAAGGATTTTTTTATGTGTCTGTATCTCCGTGAGCATATGCCACACTTGTGTGAATACCCATAGAGGCCAGCAGAGGCCAGTGGATCCTCTGAAACTAGAATCACTGGACATGTCTGAGTCTCTGATGTGGATGTTGGGAATTAAAAACTTGTGTTTTTTTTTATTTCATATGCAATGGTGTTTTGCCTGCACTCTGTGTGAGGGTGTCGGATCCCCTGGAACTGGGCTTACAGACAGTGTGCGCTGCCATATGTGTGCTGGGAACTGAACCAGGGAAGTACAGTCAGTGCCCCTAATGGCTGAGCCGTCTCTGCAGCAGCAAATGGTTTAATGCTTCATGTTCTAGCTCCCGAGGATGCAGTGGGGTTTAGCTTCTTGTTCAAGACAGGTGCTTAGCTTGTGGCCACATAGGAGACTGAATTACCACGAGCCCTCAGTCCAGATGGTGGCCTACTGCCAGTCAAGGGTGGCCACACTCCCAGCGAGGCTGGAGGTCCAGGCCTTTTTGCTGGTGATGAGATGCTTGTATTGTACAGTTCTTCCTTTGATATTTTTCTTGTCTTTTTTCTTAGTTTATTGCCTTATTGAGCGCAGTATTTTCACTCAGCTCTGTCTATAATATCATTGATTGAAGGAACTATAATTTTCTTCTTCTTACTTAAAACTAACAAGCCAAAATTTAAAATTCTGTCTGATGATGCTTTTATAGCCTTCTGACAGACTAACCCTGTCACTTACTTCCATGGGTTTTGAATTCCTTCTCACAGTGTTCTGCCCAAGTATTTATTTTGTTAAAAAAAAACAAAAGCAGGGTCCTTACTGTCCCACATGCAGAGAGGATAGCGGGCCAAGGCTAAGCAAGGTTACGGACCCAGTGTCCTTATTAGGCTAATGTCCTCCTGAGATGTCCAGCAGTTTTTGAGTTATGGTTCATATTATTTATGAAGTCTAAGTTAAAAATTGTTACCAGTGAAAGGCATTAGATTTTAAAAATTATTGTAAAATACTGCTGTTTCCTCTCAGAGTTGTTTATGGATTTGCTCCATTCCTCTCCCTTTCAGCCTGTGCCTGTGTGCGTGCATGTGTGTATGGGTGTACGTATGTGTGGGTATGTGTGTATGGGCCTGCCTGCATACACGCATGCCCGAGTGTAGCTATAGACTTTGTAGAGCACAGGAGTTAAGAGGACTCTTAAACTTTTGCAATTCATAGAACTGGGTTTTTTCTTTTCATTTCTTTTTCTTTCTTTGCTCTTTAAAATCTGAGCCTATGTCATAGGCAATATTCTGGAAGAAAGTCTAAAACTGAGGCTCTTAGAACTTGAGTTCAAACCTTCTTCATATGTTGGTTTCAAGGTAATTGGGATTTAGGATTGGAAATCGATGAACATTTTCACTGGATTCTTTTTGTTCTTACTGGAATAACAATAGAAATGTGATAGTCGAGGGGTTGGGGATTTGGCTCAGTGGTAGAGCGCTTGTAAGGCCCTGGGTTCGGTCCCCAGCTCAAAAAAAAAAAAAAAAAAAGAAGGAAAGAAAGGAAGGAAGGAAGGAAGGAAGAAAGAAAGGTGATAGTCGGACTAGTAAATGTGGAATGTTCATTGTTGGGATGGGGGTGATCTGTGCTGTACTACGTGGCGGCTGTGGACTGAGCACTGGGCCTTCAGTACTCTTGATTTCCAGATATACACATTGTTGTCCTCAGTCCTTGGGTCCTAGTTGTTGCTGTGAGCTCCTTAAAACTCTTAGTGGCCAGTGATGGTGCACACTGTTAATGCCAGCCTTCCAGGAGCCAGAAACAGGCCTGGGAGTTCCAGGCCAGCTTGGTTTACAAAGTGAGTTCCAGGCCAGCCAGGGAGGGCTACACAGTGAAACCCTGTCTCAAAATACCAGCCAACCAAACAGACATACTACTCACTGACTTTAGTGAATTTAGGTTAGTGGTTTTGAGTTACTATTCAACTGATGTGGTTTAATGTTTGTTTCCTTAATAGGTCTAAGAGTCAGTTTAAGCTGACCCTAAAAACTAAGTGCTATATTGGGATTTCACGGCAGCTGACTCCTCTCTAGGTGTTAGCTTCCCTCTTTCCCTACAGAAGTATGGGGTGTCATTCTTTCTTCGTGATTGAAGATATTTGGATAACAAAACAAAATTATTTCCTCTGTGCTGAAAAGATAGGAGCAGTTAGAGCCGAGGCCCAGTGAGCAGAGAGAGCCTTCTGACCTCCGAAGTGGCAGGGCACACCTCTCACTGCTGATACGAAGATGCCGTGCTTTCTCCGTGGCAGAGTTTTCTGATTGAGTTCTTTTACTAGCTCAGTTCTTTAAGAAAAAAAGAGTGCTTAACTGGCCATTTTAATCCTAAGAAACTCTGATGTACACTGAAGGGAAAAGCTACAGTACAGGAGAGCAGCCAGCCACTTGGAGAAAAGCTCACAGTGTTATGAGATATCATGGATGTGTCCAGGGTGAACCTGGCGGGCCCATTCCAAGGTGTTCCCCGGGAGAAATTACGACATGTGACAGATTTGATATAGAGGGGGAAGAGAAGGGAGTGAGGGCTAGGAGAAGGGATAGACACACGGGAGCAGAGCCATGAGGACAGAGCAGAGGGTACAGAGGAGGGCAGAGAGGGGAGAGAGAGACTGGCGGGGCACCTGTGGGAGCAGAGATCTAGGGTGGCGAGCAGTCCTCACGTGCAGCCAGGTGTGGGCTGCAGCCGGGAATGGCGGCAGGTGATGATGTAAGCTTTGCTTAGGTCTCTGGGAGGCACGTAGTGAAGTCGCTTGGAAGCTAGAACACTGTGGGAAGAGGGGGGACTGACCTGTGTGGGGAGAAGTAAAGGGAAGAAGAGGAAAATGAGCAAGTCCCTCAATGCGGTGTTTGACAGATGCCGTGGTGAGGCCATTGGCCTTGTTCAGCAGCTGAAGATGACTGTGCAGGAGCAGCGTGTGCTTTAGAAATAGTTTGCACAGCGCCTTGATAGCTGTGTACACTCTGGGCACCTTAGACGGTAGAGCGTTAAGGAACACAGGCACAGCCTCTCAGCACAGCCCAGAGAGCACTGTGTAGTGGCCACATCTGAGGGTTTGTGTCCTTTTTGTTTTAAGGTACCCCAATTTCTAAAATCTTTCTCATGCTTTCAGAGGCTGTCTCATCCCGTGCCACAGGGCCCTACTGACAGCATAGGTGACCAGGCTCTGAGGCGTTTTTCCACAGTTGATTCCGAGGATGCTAGTCCTGTTCCCTGCTTTTCACTCTCATTTCTATCTCTGTGTCCGTGTGTGTGTGTGTGTGTGTGTGTGTGTGTGTGTGTGTGTGTGTGTGTGAGAGAGAGAGAGAGAGAGAGAGAGAGAGAGAGAGACAGAGAGACAGAGAGACAGAGATCTCAAGCCAACACTTCGTGTTTGGATACATAGGTAGGATGCTGGTGGGGCTTAGAGGGTAAGCTTGGGTGTTCTATGGAGCCATCACTTGGCTTTGTTTTGTGACAGGGCCTCTCACTGGCCCAGAGATTGGTGATTTGGCCAGGCTGGCCAGCTGGCCAGTGTGTGTGCCAGGATCCTCTGGTCTCCATCTTCACACCCTAAGATTACAAACGTGCCATTATGCCGCCCCACCCCTCTTTAAAATAACTATAGGTTCTGGGGATCACTTGTATGTAACCCAATCCAATTTGTGATCTGAAAGCATCTGAAAGTTGATTTGAAATTTGATAGGCACTATTTTGGGCTAGGATTCTTCAAACAGTTATTGTTGATCAAAATAATGTAAAGTGGCATGGGAGTTGGTTTTGCAGGTGAAGACACTGGAAATAGAGGTTGATCCCTGGACCCCAGGAGATTCCTGAAACTTGTCCTCTGTGTCCACATGTGTGACATGGCGTGCACTCAGGTCCCCATAAGTTAGTACATGTGAAAAGGACAATTAGTAACAGAGTGCTCGCCTGGGAGCATCTACGGAGTCTGTAAATGTCCTCAGTGGTAGCATTCCTTTTTTGGAAAAGTATTTTTCATTTTGAGAAAACTGTTTTGTTCAGATAGATAAATCCTTGGCCCCTTTTGAGATGTCCTGTTTCAAGGAAAAATAAACAGTGTGTCCCAGCTCAGTGTTCCTTTGCTGCCGTCCGCGGCACTGGGGGTGAAAAGTAGAGTTCTCCCTGTAGTGCAGTAAAATCGGAAGTGTCTGGGAGGTCATGGGAGAGAGCAGTGGGAAGCCGCGTTTGCTCCGACTACGCATTCCTTCCGAGGCCACAGCCCCTTGGAATCCAGGATAAAATAGTGAGTGCTGTGGGGAGTGGACGTCATTCCTTGTGTTTCTTTTACACTCAGCCTGTCTTTGCTAGTAGCTCTTCAGTAGAAAGGGATGGTTTGGTGTTTTTTCCCCAGCCTGTTCATGGTTTTACCTGGGCTGATCCATTACGAACTAACGTTGCCATAGAATGTCCTTACCTAGAATGTCCTTACTGTGCACGCCCTGGAGCGTGGGTCTGTGGTAGAAGTTTAACTCTCTTTGTGCTCACAGGCCCAGAACTCAGCCTTTGATCTCCAGGGTGGGGGGCACCAAGAGCTGATGCAGTGGTTACCCTGTAGTGATTGGCATCCAGTGGGGTCTCTTGTCATTGGCAGCAGGTGTCTTAAGCTCATCTTGAGCTGGGTAAGTTACTTAATGTAAGTCTCCTTTTCCTTTGTTTTTGACACAGCAGTGGGGGTTTGATTGTGCCAAGCAGGTGTCATGGAGCTGTGTCCACAGTCATCTTTCAGTTTTGATTTTGAGAGAATTCAAGCTTCTTAGAGCCACATATCTACTGAATAGAGATGTCAGACCAGAGTCATATTGGAGACACCATTGGAAACTTTCACAGTCATTTTATTTTTTACCTTGAGTGCTGGCTTGAATACTGGTGGCCTGTGGAGTGGCGCCGTTAGGAGGTGTGGCCTTGTGGGAGGAAGCACGTCACTGTGGGGTGGACCTTGAGGCTTCTATGTTTAGGCTCCTTCCAGTGAGCCATGCTCCTCCAGCTCCGTGTGTGCCACATGCTAGCATGTTTTCCATTATGTTGATAATGGACTGAACTTCTGAAACTGTAAGGCAGGCCCATTTAATGTTGCCTTTCTAGGAGTCGTCTTGGTCATGGTATCTGTCTCTTCACAACAACAAACCCTAAGACATCTTATGTCGTGAGTCTAACTGAGTCTGGGGTTTGTGCTCTTCATCTTCTGGAGTAACATGGAAATCCAGCTCTTGCTTTGGCTTTCCCGAACTCATCGAGAGCCTCAGAATTGTGGATAAATTAGGATCTTAGGGTTCCTGGGATAACTTTCTCTAGAGAAGGACCTGTACTGGCTGGTTTTCTGTGTCAACTTGTCACAAGCTAGAGTCATCAGAGAGGAAGGAGACTCAGTTGAGGAAATGCTTCCATGAGATTCAACTGTAAGATATTTTCTCAATTAAACCTCCTCTTGGAAAGGCTTTGCTGGTGCTACAGGCTGCCGAGGGCCCCTTCACCATTAGGGACCTTGGGAGGATGTTAAGGATCCACCCTGTAGGAGTGCTCTTAGGTAGTTTTGCACACACAGGATCTCGGAGCAGATACGTAATCTTTGCCACACTTAGTTCACTTAACTTGCAGATGTATCTTTAATCTACCTGCTGCCGCCTTTGAGCAATGACACCTTCATGGTTTGCTTCTGAGGAAACCCCTGGAAGAGCTTCTTCTTTCAGTTTCCCCGCTTATAAGGCCTTTGCTCAGGGCAGCAGATCTTTAAAAGATGTAATCATTCTGTCAGTTCTCTGCTTAAAACCTCTGGTGGCTTCTCTCTCAGCCAGGGATGTTGTGACTGTGTCATGGTCTGGTGCTGTACTGGCACTCATCACACTTGGCCCTACTTTTTTCTGATTGAAGGCGTCGTTTGAACTTGCACTTGTGTCTCGCTCACTAATCAGATTTCATGAGGGCTAGGGTGCTGTTCTTTCTTGGGACCTTGTGACTCTGCCCAGGTGCTCACATATAATAGTTTACTGAGCAGTGGGTTGGCTTAAGATGGCTGTTATGGATGGTGTGGTGCCCATTTGGTACTGCAGTATTTTATGGGAATTGTCCATCCCTATCTGTTGTGACTATAACCATTTGTCAGCCTTGTTAGACTGGCGTACACTGCCAGGCTTCCTTCTTTCTTGAGCATATCAGACTCAATCGAGGATGTACTTATTATGCGTGGGTTTATTCTGCAACAGTAGTGGGCTAGATCTGGACATACAAGCTTTGCGATTGACACAGGTGTCATATATTAAATTTATATTAGATGTTTTCATATTTACTCAATTTGTATGTATGTTGGAGGGGCACACACATGCTACTGTGTGTGCGTAGAGGTCAGAGAACACCATGGGAAGTCAGTTCTCTCCTACCTTGTGGGTCTTTGGGAATCACACACCCTAGTTGTCAGATTTGGTGGCTGGTGCCTTTTCTGGCCCAAGTATCTTAATTTATGGACAGTGTCTGTGGATTGGATCGCCTTGAGAAACATTGGGAGGTAAAGCCTTTGGTGTCTATTTTCTGAGATACAACGTGGTCTGTCCCTGATCTTACTTGGATGACCAGTTCTTTGTCTCTGTTCTCTTCTTCAGTGTGTGGTGGTCTCTGGGCAGGTCGCATGGTGCTAAACGTAGAACATTTGGGTTTAAAATTCAGAATGCTTAAGATGGATGCATTTGGAAGACGAGGCCCTTCTCCCTGTGTGGACGGTTCCTCTCCTGTGTGTGTATGTTGTTGGAAGACGAGGCCCTTCTCCCTGTGTGGATGGTTCCTCTCCTGTGTGTGTGTTGTTGGAAGACGAGGCCCTTCTCCCTGTGTGGACGGTTCCTCTCCTGTGTGTGTATGTTGTTGGAAGACGAGGCCCTTCTCCCTGTGTGGACGTTTCCTCTCCTGTGTGTGTATGTTGTTGGAAGACGAGGCCCTTCTCCCTGTGTGGACGTTTCCTCTCCTGTGTGTGTGTGTTGTTGGAAGACGAGGCCCTTCTCCCTGTGTGGACGGTTCCTCTCCTGTGTGTGTGTTGTTGGAAGACGAGGCCCTTCTCCCTGTGTGGACGTTTCCTCTCCTGTGTGTGTGTTGTTGGAAGACGAGGCCCTTCTCCCTGTGTGGATGTTTCCTCTCCTGTGTGTGTGTTGTTGGAAGACGAGGCTCTTCTCCCTGTGTGGACGTTTCCTCTCCTGTGTGTGTGTTGTTGGAAGACGAGGCTCTTCTCCCTGTGTGGACGGTTCCTCTCCTGTGTGTGTGTTGTTGGAAGACGAGGCCCTTCTCCCTGTGTGGACGATTCCTCTCTTGTGTGTATGTTGTTGGAAGACAAGGCCCTTCTCCCTGTGTGGACGTTTCCTCTCCTGTGTGTATGTTGTTGGAAGACGAGGCCCTTCTCCCTGTGTGGACGGTTCCTCTCCTGTGTGTATGTTGTTGGAAGACGAGGCCCTTCTCCCTGTGTGGACGTTTCCTCTCCTGTGTGTATGTTGTTGGAAGACGAGGCCCTTCTCCCTGTGTGGACGGTTCCTCTCCTGTGTGTGTGTGTTGTTGGAACACGAGTCCCTTCTCCCTGTGTGGACGTTTCCTCTCCTGTGTGTGTGTTGTTGGAAGACGAGGCCCTTCTCCCTGTGTGGACGTTTCCTCTCCTGTGTGTGTGTTGTTGGAAGACGAGGCCCTTCTCCCTGTGTGGACGTTTCCTCTCCTGTGTGTGTGTTGTTGGAAGACGAGGCCCTTCTCCCTGTGTGGACGTTTCCTCTCCTGTGTGTATGTTGTTGGAAGACGAGTCCCTTCTCCCTGTGTGGACGTTTCCTCTCCTGTGTGTGTGTTGTTGGAAGACGAGTCCCTTCTCCCTGTGTGGACGTTTCCTCTCCTGTGTGTGTGTGTTGTTGGAAGACGAGGCCCTTCTCCCTGTGTGGACGGTTCCTCTCCTGTGTGTGTGTTGTTGGAAGACGAGGCCCTTCTCCCTGTGTGGACGTTTCCTCTCCTGTGTGTGTGTTGTTGGAAGACGAGGCCCTTCTCCCTGTGTGGACGTTTCCTCTCCTGTGTGTATGTTGTTGGAAGATGAGGCCCTTCTCCCTGTGTGGACGGTTCCTCTCCTGTGTGTGTGTTGTTGGAAGACGAGGCCCTTCTCCCTGTGTGGACGTTTCCTCTCCTGTGTGTGTGTTGTTGGAAGACGAGGCTCTTCTCCCTGTGTGGACGGTTCCTCTCCTGTGTGTGTGTTGTTGGAAGACGAGGCCCTTCTCCCTGTGTGGACGATTCCTCTCCTGTGTGTATGTTGTTGGAAGACGAGGCCCTTCTCCCTGTGTGGACGTTTCCTCTCCTGTGTGTATGTTGTTGGAAGACGAGGCCCTTCTCCCTGTGTGGACGTTTCCTCTCCTGTGTGTATGTTGTTGGAAGACGAGGCCCTTCTCCCTGTGTGGACGTTTCCTCTCCTGTGTGTGTGTGTTGTTGGAAGACGAGGCCCTTCTCCCTGTGTGGACGTTTCCTCTCCTGTGTGTGTGTGTTGTTGGAAGACGAGGCCCTTCTCCCTGTGTGGACGTTTCCTCTCCTGTGTGTGTGTTGTTGGAAGACGAGGCCCTTCTCCCTGTGTGGACGTTTCCTCTCCTGTGTGTGTGTTGTTGGAAGACGAGGCCCTTCTCCCTGTGTGGACGTTTCCTCTCCTGTGTGTATGTTGTTGGAAGACGAGGCCCTTCTCCCTGTGTGGACGTTTCCTCTCCTGTGTGTGTGTTGTTGGAAGACGAGGCTCTTCTCCCTGTGTGGACGGTTCCTCTCCTGTGTGTGTGTTGTTGGAAGACGAGGCCCTTCTCCCTGTGTGGACGATTCCTCTCCTGTGTGTATGTTGTTGGAAGACGAGGCCCTTCTCCCTGTGTGGACGTTTCCTCTCCTGTGTGTATGTTGTTGGAAGACGAGGCCCTTCTCCCTGTGTGGACGTTTCCTCTCCTGTGTGTATGTTGTTGGAAGACGAGGCCCTTCTCCCTGTGTGGACGTTTCCTCTCCTGTGTGTGTGTGTTGTTGGAAGACGAGGCCCTTCTCCCTGTGTGGACGTTTCCTCTCCTGTGTGTGTGTGTTGTTGGAAGACGAGGCCCTTCTCCCTGTGTGGACGTTTCCTCTCCTGTGTGTGTGTGTTGTTGGAAGACGAGGCCCTTCTCCCTGTGTGGACGTTTCCTCTCCTGTGTGTGTGTTGTTGGAAGACGAGGCCCTTCTCCCTGTGTGGACGGTTCCTCTCCTGTGTGTGTGTTGTTGGAAGACGAGGCCCTTCTCCCTGTGTGGACGGTTCCTCTCCTGTGTGTGTGTGTTGTTGGAAGACGAGGCCCTTCTCCCTGTGTGGACGTTTCCTCTCCTGTGTGTATGTTGTTGGAAGTTGAGGCTCTTCTCCCTGTGTGGACGTTTCCTCTCCTGTGTGTATGTTGTTGGAAGACGAGGCCCTTCTCCCTGTGTGGATGTTTCCTCTCCTGTGTGTATGTTGTTGGAAGACGAGGCCCTTCTCCCTGTGTGGACGTTTCCTCTCCTGTGTGTGTGTGTTGTTGGAAGACGAGGCTCTTCTCCCTGTGTGGACGTTTCCTCTCCTGTGTGTGTATGTTGTTGGAAGACGAGGCCCTTCTCCCTGTGTGGACGTTTCCTCTCCTGTGTGTGTGTGTTGTTGGAAGACGAGGCCCTTCTCCCTGTGTGGACGTTTCCTCTCCTGTGTGTATGTTGTTGGAAGACGAGGCCCTTCTCCCTGTGTGGACGTTTCCTCTCCTGTGTGTGTGTTGTTGGAAGACGAGGCTCTTCTCCCTGTGTGGACGTTTCCTCTCCTGTGTGTATGTTGTTGGAAGACGAGGCCCTTCTCCCTGTGTGGATGGTTCCTCTCCTGTGTGTATGTTGTTGGAAGACGAGTCCCTTCTCCCTGTGTGGACGGTTCCTCTCCTGTGTGTGTGTTGTTGGAAGACGAGGCTCTTCTCCCTGTGTGGACGGTTCCTCTCCTGTGTGTGTGTTGTTGGAAGATGAGGCCCTTCTCCCTGTGTGGACGGTTCCTCTCCTTCTTGCGTGTGGGCGAGTGTCACACAGGTGTCCTTGTTTGAGGGGACAGTTACATGCTTTTATTCTTCACGTTGTACTCTGAATGTTCATTTTGGAAGAAATCATTATATAGTGAGTACAGAGCAGCCTTAGGTTACAGTAGGCACTTACCTGGCCTGCAGAGGGAGAAGGAACTACATTTGATTTCTGATACATTCCATTCCTTTTAAAGTCATTCACCATTTTCTCTTTATTGCAAGCTTGGGTTAAGTTTTTTTAGGCGGCGGGGATGGGGGTGGGGGTTGTAAAAGTTGGATGACACATTCCTGTGTAGTGTTTTGACGGCCTTCTCTCCTTGCGGATGTTTCTGAGTCTTGGAATTGGCAGCTGAGAGGCCACAGTTTAGTAGCATGCTCCTTCTAAGTGTGCTCTCTCCTCCCTAGGTAAATAATCCTTCTATTTGCATCATCAGCATTTCATGGTTTTGAATGAAAAGCCGCAAGTGAGTCACTGTAAGCCATGAATGAGACTGTGGCGTGTGTGTGTGTGTGTGTGTGTGTGTGTGTGTGTGTGTGTGTGTCCCTCCTTTTGACCCCCTCCCATCATGCCAGGCCTGCGAGCAGGTCATAGCACTTGCTCTGACTGTGGAAGTTGCTGATCCACCTTCTCCCCTCTCAAGGACAAGGAATTGTCAGTGGGGCAGTCTAGTCCAGATTCCTTGTATTTGGAAGAATATCCACAGTTCTCAGTCCTTCTCTTAATTCAGTCCGAGGACCAATTGAAGGAATGTAATTGACTTGTAAATCTCTGAGGAGGAGGAGGTGAAAACCGTGGCCTACAGAAGTGTTCTGTTGGTGGGTATGATAGAGCCCTTTGTTGTTTCCGGATAGCCTCCTCGCTGTTCTGTGGAGAGCTGTGGGGCTGAGTGGGGCTGAGTTCCATGATCCTCGCCAGCTGCTCCAGCTCCCTTCCCTGAAAACATTTACAGATGTGCAGCCTTTTAGTACGTCACACATTGACTTAGTTGTTACACTGACAGAATGAGTAAAACTGCCAAATGTGCTGGTGTTCATTTTACTTCAGGGTGGAGTGCAGGCCGAAAGGGAGACACTGCTTTTTCCTAACGCTGTGTTCTTGTTATTACTCTTGTTCTCTAGGCATTAAGTGTGACTGAAACCCTGATTAAGCCCTTGGAGAAATTCAGAAAAGAGCAACTTGGAGCTGTAAAGGTTTGTGTCTAATTTGAACCCACTCAGAAACAGAACACGCCCGAGTCCCTGCTGCTGCTATACACGTGGCTTACCTCTGGCAGAGTCGAGGGAGGTGCTGGGCTAGACCATCTGTTGTTTGATGTTTGAAATGCACTTTTTCCCCTCAGGGAGGGGAAATTGAAAACAAAACAAAACACCTAGATGGGCAGTAAAACATCCGCTAATCATCTCTGGTGAGACCACGCTGAGGAGAGTCTTCTTCCCTTTCTAGATAGAAGTCTCTCCACCGTAGAGTGCAGTGCAGTGGTGTGTGCATGCTTCTCTGGTTTGTGGAGAACTAGCACTGTGCTAGACTTTATGATTAGGGACATGAGAGTGAACTACAGCCTCACACTCAAGGATCTGAGATGCAGCCAGGATTTCTGGGAACAATACAGCAAGCGGCTTTGCCACAGGGGAGCATGAATCTATTTTAGCAGCTTCTAAGGTTTGTGGTCTTAGCCTTAAAGTTAACCTAGAGTAATAATTTCCATCACCTCCACTTCCTGGCCTCCCTCCCTTCCCTCTCTTCCCTCCCCCCTCCCTCCTTCCCCTCCCCTCCCCTCCTTGTGTATGTGTGAGAGACAAAACATTTATGAGTTGTCAACCACTGAGAGCAAAGAGACAGCCAAAATAAATTTGAAGTAGGGAAGAGACCTTCCATGTTTGTTACTTTCTTCCACACAGCACTGGGGATGTGAACTTTGTCCCCTTTCCCTTGATATTCATAGACAGAAAAAGCCCTGGCCCTTCCCCTGCGCAGGTTTTGTATTGTTTCTTTCTTCTGTTGAACATTAGCAAAATCTTCTCCGATGCCTTTTCCCTTCTCCTGGGCTTCCTTTGTGTTCTAAACGGGCCCCTCACAGGGAGAGATTACTGCGCTGATCTAGTGTATGGCTCAAGCTGTGCAGTGACCAAATACTATCTCTAAGTCCTGTTTCTGGCAGCAGGGTTTTTGAAGAATTTAGCTACATTCTTGGTCAGTACAGTATGGGGAATTGCTGTCCTGTCTGTTGGTGACCCCTGGAAAAACCAAGTGGGACCCTAGAAAACTCCCTACCCTTAAACATAATAAACAGAAGTGGTTGCTTCTAAGAGTCGTACATACATAGCCATCCCTTACATTATGTCGTTAAATCTTTAATGATCATGTCTCATTTATTACCTTCCAGAAGCCTCCACCTTGCCTTACCATAGATATCTAGAAAGGAGCTTGTTTGGTCAGTAATAGTTCTGTAGGAACTAGAGAGGAGTTGCAGTTTAGGTCCGTGTGTGTGTGTGTGTGTGTGTGTGTGTGTGTGTGTGTGTGTGTGTACACACATGTGTGTCCCTGCTTTCTAGACACTCAGTTTTTGACAACCCCATCTTTGTGTTCCTTTGGCTAGCGTGCTTGCATGATATGCTTTAATAAAGACTTTCTTAGTTTGAAGAGCTTCTTGAACAGCACAGAACTGTTTTCCTGTGGAGATAACAACAGAGTATTTAAAAGTTGCAGGCCTGGGAGTCTCCAGGTGTCTCTGTCAGCATCTTGACTTCTCCTCTCCCCATGTGCTGACCTCACCTGCTGTGCCTCTCTGTGGGGCTTTTTGGTTTCATCTGTGCCTGCATTCTCTCGTTTCCAGAAGCCTAATGACATGTTTAGCTCTGGTTTAAATGTAATCTAAGGCAATAGGCGGTTTTTGTAAATTGGATGTAAAAAGCCTTCTAGGGTTCTCTGGATGGTTTTGTTCTGTTTTGCTGTACCTTCCTTGACGCATGTCTGCCAGGTTTGGGCTTGTTTCTGTTTTGCAGGTTCTTCTGTTTTTCTTCCTGTGGGCTTCATGGGATCCAACCCTGTGTGAGCGCTCACTGGCCTTGGCACGCTGGCAAGACACTGTGTACACTGGGCTGTGTAATGGTGCCGCTGGACATTTACATAAGGCTTGCTTCATCTCTTAACTCATTTCCACGCTCTTTCCTTCTTCTGGACAGTGTTGGCATTTATTTTGCAGTGTCCCCAAGCACCTTGAAAGCCATTGCTCATTAGAGGCAAGCACACGAGTAAACTGTGCAAGTACAAGAATCTAAAATTGCTTTCTCGGACCCCTCTGAACTAGTAGCAGGAGCATGTAAGAATGAAGTGGACGCCCCAGACTGGTCTGACTGACTGACTATTCAGCTGACCGTGGAGAGAGCGGAGTTTGACACAAAAATTTAAACACGGGACTTGAAACAAATGTTGTTTCATAGATTATCACTTCTCACTCCTGCCTGGGACCAAACTCGTCACATTTTAAAAACATTTCTTTCCAAGAATATGTCTAACAGATAGATTTAATAAAAACTGACTTACCAAGATTCTGTAAACAACTGCAAAGTGTTGGTGAGACCAGCCCACTGGAGTGGTTTATCATATCGAGTGCTTTGGTAAAACAGGAGTGTTGCTGTGGGTAATCCTGTTACTTTCATTTTAGTTATAAAGCACCTACTTGTGCCTCAGAAGGCACAGCGTGAGGCCCTGGGGCACACAGGGTGCTGAAGTGGGTAGACTCACCCCGGGACTGGGTCTCATTGGCAGCGGGATGTTAGTGGGGCGTGGAGAATGGAAAGGAGGTGGAGGACTCTGCTTCATGGGGTGTTGGAAGAGCATCCTTGGTGATAGCTGCTCGCACTGGGTCCTAAGCCCTGTGAGGAGTAGTCCCTTCACCTCCTCACTCATATACAGAGAGAAGACTTGGAATGCCCTAAGAAAATGGTTAAATTCTCTAGACTCCTCAAACACTGGATGTTATTTAATGTTTATATGTGAGAGGTAAACCTTTTAGTTTCTCAAGAAAAGTTCTGAAATGTAGATAACTGTACAAAGATAGTCACATTAAAGAAAATTTAATACGAAAAATCCTCTCTCTCCCAAAACAAAAGTAAAATTCTGGCACAATATGTAGTTACATTCATGTTTTTATGGTTTATTTTATTTATTTATTTATTTTTTTTGGTTCTTTTTTTCGGAGCTGGGGACCGAACCCAGGGCCTTGCGCTTCCTAGGTAAGCGCTCTACCACTGAGCTAAATCCCCAGCCCCTATGGTTTATTTTTTATGGAAAGGTAAACGTGTTGGTAAAAGGTATAAAGGTAGCCGTGAATTGAGCGTCCAGTTCCTTTCTGACATTGGTGGCAGCCTCCCTCCCCTCCTTTGTTGTTTACCCTGTTAGCTGGGTGGCTGTGCACTGTTCTGAAATGCAGAAGGTTCAGCTTTCCTTAGACAGTGTTTCATTCCGAGGTCTGATGGCGATCTCTGAAGTATAGCCTCATTTTTTCCTTGTGACTCAGCCCATCTGGAATTAATTTTGACACGGGTGGGGTTCAGTTTCTGTTTCCCAGTCAAACAGTTAACACCGATCTGCCTAGTTCAGTGATGCATTTAAATGTGGGGCGCTCTCCTCCGGGCGCCTTTGTGTATATTTTACCGTGAGTGCCCTTTAAGAGGTCTGTGAATGTGAGTGGCGGGTCTCAGGTTCGGGAACTCCTCTCCCATGTATATATTTACATTGTTCTTATTTTATCCCACGCTGCTAAATTTAAGCCATATCTCTGTCTTTTCTCACATGTGCGGTTTTATAACACTATAAGGTATCTTCTCATGAGTGATATTTAATCTTTGCTTGGTTTAGTAATTTTATAAAAACATGTTGATATGTTTTCAGCTGTTTGATGAAAATTAGAAGAGGTGGCACACGCTTCCCGAGTGGAGACAGCCAGGTCTGTCACAGTTGCTCCTGCAGGTGACCATACACCAAGTGACCACGCGTATCCAGGTCGCAATGGAGTCTCCACGATGCCACTTTTAAATAGATGCTGTGGTGGAGTCCACAGTGTGGGGTGGACAGGACTTCCTGCTATTAAAATAGTCGACAAGAAGCTCAAGGAAAGCGGAGAGATGGTAGCTGTCTCTAATTGTAATAGACCGTACACGTACAGAGATGCTATGAACTACCCTGGTCATAAAGATAAAGGAAAAATGCTTCTGTTTCAGAGGCAGACTGAAAAGTTGGAAGCTGAAGGAAAGCTGCCTGACTCCCACGTTGTCCCTCACCCACCATGGACTATGGTTGTCAGCATAGGACATCCCAGGCCGTTCTGAGGAAAACTTAGATTCTCCCTGTCAGGCATTTTGGGAGACGACTTACCGACCATTCTATTTTTTACGTGCGGGTGTTTTGCTTGTATGCATGTCTGTGCACCGTATGCAGCACTCACCGAGTCTGATTTCCCGGGCCTAGAGTCAGAGTTTCTGTTTAGGCGCTAGGAAAGGAACGTGCTCCTGGAAGAGGACCGTCTCTCTACCCCACATTTTTGTTTTTTAGCTTTTCCACTTGGTAACTGGAGTTGGAGCATTTAATAATTGGGAAAAAAAACAACACTGATTCCCAAGTCTCATCTTCATGAATGTAAGGATTAATTCGTGGTCTTACAGGACGAGGCAGAGGGCGGTCCTGTCCTCAGATCCTACAATGTGTCCTGTGTAGTGGGGGCATGAATACCAGGACACAAAACAAATCACATTCTTTGTTTCATCTTCCCTAAAAGAGAAAACTCCTGCTAGGAAAGGCTGTGGTAGGTCGCCATTGCTGACTTAGGAAGCTAAGGAAGGGGATGTGCTGGGACGCTGTGAGCAGCAAGCAGGACCGTGACGTCTACGACATGCTTGTAGTATCCAAGGACGTAGCGTGTTCTCATGAGGCTAAAAGTGTTTGCTAAAAATGTGTCTAGCTGAGCAGTGCCTTCTCTGTCGTCTTTACATTCAGAAGCTGGGTTACTTGTTTTCTCAAGATGCCTTCATAGCAAAAGTAGACTGTAGTTCCAGGCGGTGCTGGAGAAATTCACCGTGAGTTGAGCAAACCAGCTGATGTCAGTGTCATTGTTGTGTTGGGGTCTGTTGACCAATTGCAGCTTCTCTTCAATGCTCTATGCATCTGAGGCAGGGATGGAACTCTGGCAGTTCTGCGTAGAGCGTTGTATATTCAACCTGAACTCTGACGATTTCCCTGAGATGTTCTAGGAGTGTTATGTCAAAAATATGGCCAAACTTACTGAGTTTATAATGAATTTCACCTTGTAGCAAAGTCCAGAGAAAGCTGTATTTATTCATTCCCTGCTGCTTCCCCACGAGACAGGGTATCTCTGTGTAACCCTGGTTGTCCTGGGACCAGGCTGACCTTGGACTCAGGGATCCACCTGTCTCTGTCTCCCCAGGGCTGAGATTAAAGGAGTGCTACCACCACCCAGCTGAAAGTTTGTTTTTAAAGCTCAACCTTTTCTGTTTTTCTTTCTGTGAGAGAAGATTGACATATCATTATCTCCCAACTCGAATGAATGTGAAGAATTGAACGTAGTCAAGGTTTGGGGAAACCTCAAGAGTACACGGTATGGGAAGTATCTTCCTAGTCCCAGCTCTGACTCGATGGTGGCTGTGGCTTGGGGACAGAGGCATTGTCTCAGAAGCTCCTTCATGTTTAGTGCCCTCTTGCTTTATTTTAGACGTTTTTCATATTTTATCCTCTGGTAGGTTAACAGTACATGTGGTTTATGTGTGTTATGTGTAACCACCATTGTCTGGTTTTAATTTGTAGGAAGAAAAAAAGAAGTTTGACAAAGAGACGGAAAGGAATTACAGTCTAATCGATAAGCACTTGACCCTGTCTGCCAGGAAGAAGGACACGCACTTGCAGGAGGTATCCTACCAGGGTCCTGTCGGCTTGCTTTCCAAGTTAAAAATACCCAATATGCTCTTTAAAAGTGTACTTCACGTGTGAGAGCTTTTCACCTGCGATTGTGGAGACATGGGGAAACAGCAGATTCTTCAGTGGATTGGGGCGGGGGGGGGTCTGTGAAACGGGGCAACAATGAAGGTCTTACAGTATTGGTTCATACAGTGTGGTTCATACTAGTGACCATTAGGCTCTGAGATTTTCACAGGAACAGTAATGTTAGTCAGCATTAGAAAGGGTACACAGCAGCTGCCTGTACAGGGTACAGTGGTGTACACCTTCAGTCCCAGCACTCAGGAGGCAAAGGCAGGCAGATCCCTGTGAGTTTGGGGCCAGCCTGTTCTACACAGTGGATTCCCGGATAGCCAGGGCTACACAGAAAAACAGTCTCGAAAAGTTTGAAAAACAAACAAAAACTAGCAAAACCCACATGCTTACCATGCTCAGTGGACACAGCTAGGCCTGTTCTTGGCTTTCAAGTTGTCTTGAGGAATTGAACTGCACGAGCTCATACATATGTGTGTGAACTGCATGGGCGCACACACTGTCTTTTGTATGTAAACTGCATGAACCTTACACAGTGTCTTACGTATGTGAACTGCACGAGCTTACACTGTTTCATGTATGTGAACTGCATGAGCTCACACACTGTTTTACATATGTGAACTGCATGAGCACACACACTGTTTACATATGTGAACTGCATGAGCACACACACTGTTTCATATGTGTAGGAGCAGAATTAGTCTGATTGAACGCCCAGAGCTAGGGAGCTCCTTGTTGGAAAGTGGATCCATTCTACTTGTGTGAATAGACTGAGTTTGCTTTCTTTTTAAAGCAGTGTGCAAGCTGAAAGGAATTTATATCTTATCTCTCATTTTTCCCCATCTTTTCTAAATTTTTTGACTTTTTTCCTCCCTCTTATAGGCTTGAATAGAGACTTCAGTTATTCACAGTGTGAGGCATAGGCTTTTAAAAGAGCTTTTGTACTTTTACAATAGATTATGTGTATATATGTATATATATGTAAATGGTGTGTGTGTGTGTGTGTGTGTGTGCGTGTGTGTGTGTGACTGTGCACATGAGTGTTGGTGTATGTGGACATGAGTATCAGTGCCCACAGAGACCAGAATGGAGTCAGGTCCTCAGGAGCTGAGTTATTGTTGGTGGGAACTGCCTGGTCAAGAATGCTGGGAGGAAAACTTCTATAAGAGCAGTCTGCACTCCTTTTTTCTGAAGAAATAGTTCTTTATCACTGAGAACACACACACACACACACACACACACAATTATGAAGTGTGATCGTATGACACACACACACACACACACACACACACACACACACGAAGTGTGATCGTATGACATATTACGCTCTTCCTTTCCCCATAGCTACTGAAGACCTCAGTACCTTCCTTTAGCCCAGAACATAAGTTTTATTAGCAATAGTGTGGTGCACCATGTAGGATTATGACCTACGAACAAGAGCCCAGAGGTGCCTTCTCTCCGTTTGTTCACTCTTAAACACAAGCGAATCTGGGCGTGATGTTCCCCTCTGTGTGCATTTGTCGTACCATCCAGAGGGCAATAGCAGGAATCAGGCAGCTATGCTTTTCTTATAGGCTCCATGCGTGCACAGATCAGTGTTTGACACCCACAGGTAGTTTTCCGTTTTGTGTTTCTTCTGCCTTTGACGTTTGGATGACATCTCACGATGTCATCTATGGGTCATAAAGAGAAGATGGCTTTCATGTTGCGTGTGTCTCACTACAGTGGTTGAGGTGTATGGCTCCTCTCCTTGCTGCAGTCAGTGTTGGAAGCCATGTGTGGTTCCACCCGACCCTGCTTCAGTCTATGCTTCAGTCTGCTGCATTCAATGCAGGAAGCAGTGCAGTGGTTATTCCCCCCCCCCCTCCCCCCAGTCTGTTCTGCAAGGACAGCTGCTGACATTTTGGCCCGCTGCAGTTTTCATCCCTCTTCTCCGTAAGCTGCACTCACACTTTCAATTATTTCAGAGAGGATTTTTATGCCCCAAGCTAATTTCCACCTCCACATCACTCTAATTAGCCATCCTGTTCTAAATGTTTCTTGTGTATAATGTAGGAGGCAGCCTCAGTCCCCGCACTCCAACCCCTTCCACCCTTTTCATTCCTCTTTGAAAGCCCCGGAGCTGATGATTTCAGAAATCTTAGGGCGGCCTAGGACCCTGTGCCATGCACTGCACACCCTGCCCAGGACCCTGTGTGCCATGCACTGCAGACCTTTCTCAGGGTAAGCCCATTTTTTGCTGGGACTCACACCGAGGCATACCCTAACCCCTGCCCACTATGTTCTACCTTAGATCCACAAGTCTCTCTCCATCAATACTGCCTGATAGTTAATGCCTAGGCCATGTGTGTCAGGCTAATAAATAATGTCAGTCGGGCGATTCTACCCCACCTTTGACCTTTATGTTTATATTAAGCCTTTGAAGCACCAGAGCTATTCTACCCCAGAATCTATCTATTTATTATATCTACTTCCCTGCCAATAACCGTGTGATGTAGCTTGCCATTCTCTGCCTGGGCTGCTCTTACTCTGATTGGCCAGCTCTCTTGGCCAATTGTCATGATCCCTGTGTCTTTTCTTCTCTTCATTTTCTTCTCTGCTTGTGGTCCTCTCCTTAGACCACAAGCGTCTGGAACCGAGGCCCTGCCTACCTCTCTTCTGCCCAGCTCTAGGTCGTAGGCACCTTTATTCAACTCCTCCAACTGTCTGTGTACATCGACCGCCTCTGGCTTATTCTCACTCTTCCTAGGTAATGTACATGGCTTCTTTCATTGACCATAAGCTCGCTGAAGGCTACAATTCAGTCCCCTATCCATTCTGCCTAGAATAGTGCCGGTCAGAGTGAGAACCACAAACAGGATGTGTGCACAGTGAGTTATGGCTTCGACAGTGTCATCAGTCCCAAAGATAAGTAAAGTGCAAGTCATGAGCTTGAGAGGCACAGAAGGCGAGATGCTTCCAGTTTCATTTTGGTAGAACGTACTTTCTGTCTTGATTTCTCTGTTCTTCCCAGACGTACGGACACCCACTTGAAACAGCTCTCTTCTAAGCTTGTAGGCCTTAAGGAGAGGAGAGACTGACTGAGGAGGTTTGCTTCTAGATGCTCATTGCTTTGGCGAGCTTTTGTGTGGCCGTTCTTTTGCATGTATGGAGAGCTACAGTTGGATTATAATCCAGTTTTTTATTAATTAGTTAATAACAGCTTTTGATTACTGTGTGTGCTACTTCATTTTGTGTTGCTGTTAAAACCCGCACACAGATGGGTGATTTATAAACAGAACATGTACTTAGCTCATAGTCCTGGAGATCTGAGTGTGACATTGCCACCTTCTTGGCTTTGATAGGGGCCTCACCGTGGTGATGTGCTTCGTGCGACAGTGTTTGTATAAGAGATTTAGGGGAGGTGCCAGGCTTCTTAAAACCATCTAGTTTCATGGGAATCCATCCACTTCCATGAGATTTTCATTAATCCCTCCCAACGGTTGTGCCTCCGTGACTTGATAACCCCAGAGCAGGCCTCATTTCTTGAAGATTCCATCACTCCAAGAATGACATATCAGAGGCCAGGCTTCTCAGTACATTAAAATTTACAGGACACATGTACACTGTATCCAATCATAACGTGTTAGGAAAAGTTAGTGCATTTTAGACTAGGGCAGGGACCAGGAGTCATTCTGTCCTCCTAAGAACAACTGGAGTATTTTGTGGTAATATCGAAAGTTATGAGCTAGCTGTGAACTGGGGAATCTGGAGAGAGAATCAGAAAAGTCCATGGCCCAGCAGCTCTGGGTGTTCAGACATTAAGACTCAGGGTGCTCAGCAGTGTAAGGGGAAGCCATAGCGAGAAGACTTGAGAACCATTCGGCTCTGTGCACAGCAATGCCTCGTGAGGGTAATGCGAGCCAACCACTGCTTTCCGAGCCAGAGTTTCTTAACTGCTCAGCGTGATTACGGGTTTTGGCTTTGGGTTATACTGTTGGTAGATGAATAATCAGATACAAACAGCCATGGTTTTTAGGTAGAAACTCTCATTTTGCTAACTTTATACTTAAATTTTCTTTTACTCAAAGACTTTTAATTACCAGAGAAATACCACCTTGTCTTTAGAAACTTCTGAAAATTTGTGGGAAAATATTTATCTTCCAGTTTATTTTAGCCATTTGAATAGTGCGGGGGCATTGGCTTAATGCTTTACTTGGCTGTGTGGCCGTTCCCCAGCCATCTCCAGGCCTTCTTTGTACCTACCCAATCAGAAGACCCTTATTTGTGAAACTGTGACTCCTCCTGTGCTCTCAGCACAACTGTCTTTCTGTTTGTCTATCTTAGATCCTTCAAGTGTAGGAGTTTCTCTTTCTATGTCTGATATACACTGCCTTTCGTATGAGAGCCTAAGAGTCCATCCATGTGGCCAGAATCTGCTTCCTCTTCTTCGTAAAGCCATGATCTCGCTATGTAGTCCAGCCTAGTCCTGGTCATGTCCCTTAGCTCCCCAAGTGCTGGTGTTAACAGCTGCTCATTTCACCCATCATGATTTGCCTCCTTTTGTTATATTTCATTGTGTATGGATGCGCGCGCGCGCGGGTGTGTGTGTGTGTGTGTGTGTGTGTGTGTGTGTGTGTGTGTGTGTGTGTGTGTGTAAGCCAAAGGAAAGAGCAAGAGGACATCCAGTGTCTTGCTCTGTTACTCTCTGCCTTATTCCCTTGAACCTGGAACTAGGCTAAAGGCCAGCAAGCCCCAGCAATCCTCCTGCCTCCACTCCCTTACCCTCCTCCCCCACCCACATAGGAGAGAATGCAGGCAAGACTTGGTGCCCAGCCTACCTGGCACACTGCCCTTCTAACTAGTAAGCGTGGCACACCATGCTCCTGAAGTCTGGAGCAGTGTGAGTAGCCGGCAGCTGGCCTGCGACAAGCCTGGACTCTCCATGTCCCCTTGAGTGTGTTTTGTCCACAGAGACCCGGGTGGTGTGAGCCCTCACTGTCCAATCTGAGGTAATGTGCTTACAGTCACAGTCGATAGGCCTCCACCATGTAGGTGGCTACTTGTGTGCAGGACAGCAGATCTGTTCTCTGAGACCACCTCCAGAGTTTATCTCCACACTCTTTAGGGACTCTTGGGCATTGCTGTCTTGTGCGGCGGCGGCGGGGGGGGTGCTCCAGTAATGATGGGACCCCCCCATAGCGCTGTTACATGCATGTGTATGACCACACCCGACATGTTATGTAGCTTCTAGGGTCCTTGTGTTTGTTCCGCAGGCGCTCTTACCCTAGCTCTCCAGCCCCGTCCACTTTAAAGGGTGGATTTATTCCGAGAGCACATTTGTCCCGTGTCCATAGAATGTCAGTTGCTTCCAGCTCCGAGTCGTGAACAGCATTGCTACACTCGCGGCTGCACCCGTGGTGCTATCCTTGTTCTCAGTTATCTGCACGTGTACCCCAAAGTGTATGATGGTAACATCATCACCCTACTTTTATGGTTTTTGGATCTGCCATGGCTTTCTCTGTGATGAGAACCGCTCCTAGCAGCCACCCTGATGGGTGTGTGGTGGGGTCACTGTGCTTCCCTCATGACCGGTGCTCACCATGTGTGCTTGTCCATCTGGGCGTCTGATTTGGAGAAAGCCCTAAATGCACGCTTCAAGGGGTAAAAATTAGCAGAGTTGAAGAATGGTATTGCTTGATAACCTCTAAAGATAGCTTCTGAGATGAGCCTTCAGCTGTCTTCTCTGGCAAGGTGCTCCCTCTGTTCTCTGTCCCTCTGTCCCTCTGTCCTCGCCAGGCAAGATGAGTGGAATGCAGTATGAATAGCTTCCAGCTGGCAGTGGGAGCCCCTGTGCTCTGGGGATCTAGCATCCTGTGGGTTTAAGCATCCGCCCACCTCCACACCCCTCACCCAGTGCCCGGGTGACTGTGGCAAGAAAGCTTTACCCTTAGAGGACTTGCTTATGCAGGTGGTGTTGCTGGGACTTTTGACTCTGTTCCACGGAGAAGTGTAATCCCTAATCTTCAGTCTTTGAGGGACATCAAGCTCTTCTTTAGAGTTTGGGAAGGGCCATTTTAGACTTTTCTGTATGTTATGTCCTTGGAGCAGTGGTGCTGTCCTGCTGTGACAGGAGAGTAGCAATGAGTTGGACACAAGTTCTAATACAAGTTTATAAAAGTGCCCTGCCGTGGCCAGCACCGGGCTGTTGACCTCTGGTTTGATGGTCCCCTGTTGTGGGGTCAGCTAACAGTGCTTGTTTTGATGCAGGCTGACCTCCAAGTGGAACAGAACCGGCAGCATTTCTACGAGCTCTCTCTTGAATACGTGTGTAAGCTCCAGGAAATCCAGGAAAGGAAGAAGTTCGAGTTCGTGGAGCCGGTGAGTAGCAGGACGTTGGTTGCCATGGATTCCGTTGTGTAAAGACTGAGGGAGACCTCACATGAAGGGTGGACACAGGCTGGGAAAGGCTAGGAAAACATCAAACTGTTGGGAGGTCTTGGCACAGCCCTCTCCTGCCCCCGTCAGGAGTACAGCACCCCCCCCACCCCCCCCCTGTCAGGGGCACAGCCCTCCCCCACCCCCACCCCTGTCAGGGGCACAGCTCCTATGCATGGCCTTAAGCACTGCATTTGGTCTGTGAATGCGAGAGGCAGTGTGATGAGATGATAGTGCACTCGCTTAAATGCGTTTTTGTTTCATATATTCATGATTATTTCTATGTCACACGGTAGCATTTGAAGCAGTTTTGTTAATGGCTTTCTCCAACAGAAACGTTTGTGTTTTTAAAGTGTGTGGATGTGCACGTGAGCACAGTGTCAGCGGAGCGTCCTGGAGCAGGGCTCGTAGGTGGCTTGCCACTCGCGTGGCTGTGGGCATTTTACTTGATTCCTCTAGAAGACCAGAACATGCACATGGGGCCGTCTCTCCAGCCCCTAGTTTTGTGGTTACTGTGGTGCTTCTAATGAGTCGTTACTTACATATTAATAGGCACTTAGAGGAAGTGGATATAAACATCTTCTGAAAACCAAGTATACACGATGCTTTGTGCAAAGCAAAAAGTTGTGAAGGATTGGAAGTCTGATACTTTTAATACAAGCTGCATTTTCCCTTACATGGCTTCACTGAGCTATAATTCAGATACTGTAGTTGATTCATCGTACACATGATGAGGAGCAAAGGGATAATTAAGTGATACTTAAAAATAGGCATTTGGGAGTAATAAAATCAACCCAAGTCAATAATCAGAGAAAATTACGCCTTCAAGTGTTCCTTTCATGTTGGAATAACACTTGTGTGCATTAATTGGCTGTGTGTGTGTGTGTGTATGTGCGTGTGTGCGTGTGTGCGTGCGTTCGCGTGCCTTGGTTGGAGTTATTGTCTAAGTGCTGCCTGTCTCTCTCACATACACACTGACTCAGTGACACACTCATGTGTCCCTGTAGCAAGGAAAGACATAGAAGGTAAAGATTAGTGACTTGCCCAGTGCCACAACAAGGGTCCAGTGGGTGACCCACCCTCACCACCTTTTATTGCCTTTACCTTGCAGTGTCCTGAAGAAAATAAATTCAGGATTTAAGACTTATTTTCGGGGCTGGGGATTTAGCTCAGTGGTAGAGCGCTTACCTAGGAAGCGCAAGGCCCTGGGTTCGGTCCCCAACTCCGAAAAAAAGAACCAAAAAAAAAAAAAAGACTTACTTTTCTCCAGTCACGTTTGCTCACTTTAGCACTGGATGCACTGACCTGTGGGTGGAAGTGAACCCCTTCTAGGAAGGGACAGGTTAGGAGTCACTAGGAAGCTAAGGTCTTAGTAATTCCCCATCACTGAGCATTTTGGCAACAGTGCCTGGAAGCCACGAGCCCCCCATGGTTCCACCGATGCGACTGACTCCCCCCATGCTTCCACTGATGCGACTCTCCTGTGTGTAGCCGCTGCCATCAGGATTGCCCAGACTCATGAGGTTCTAATGGATGACTTAGAGCTGGATTTTTCTTGGAGAAGATGGTGTAAAAATTGCTCAATGATGCTGATATTTGTGAACGGTCCCATTGAATGTGGAGCTCGTGGATTGTCAGAGAGCTTCAGAGGTCTATTCAGTCTCACCCTTAACCACCATACTGTGATCCCTGCCCCTACTGTGTTACAGACGTGGAGACACCTTTATGTGGGAGCTAGGGAATTCAAACTCAGCTTGTTCATAATTTTCCACACAGACTGGCAACTTACAGTTATTTCATTTCTAGTGACTTCTTTGTGACTACTTTATTTCAGTGGAGTGACAGTGGCAGAGGCGGTTGGATGTGGGGATGGCGGTGTTGGGGATGGCGGTGTTGGGGATGGCGGTGTTGGGGATGGCGGTGTTGGGGATGGCGGTGTTGGGGATGGCGGTGTTGGGGATGGCGGTGTTAATGCAAGCCTTGCTTGCTTCCATGCACTAACACTCCTCTCCTTCGTTGTAGATGCTGTCCTTTTTTCAGGGAATGTTCACTTTCTATCATCAAGGTCACGAGCTTTCCAAAGACTTCAACCACTACAAGACAGAACTACAGATCAACATTCAGAATGTAAGGAAGCGAAAGCCTTCTGGCATTTAAAAGGCGTTTTCTAGTGTGGTGGCTAATCTTTTAAGACCCGGCTGGTACTGAGAAAGTGGGGATGTGTCGCCATCTAGTGGTCAACTTTCAGTGTAACAAGCTGCACTGTAGCTGAAGAGTTCTGCTCTTCGGAGGCTCTTACTTGGCTCTCGGGGGCAAATTCTTGGGGGGTAAATTCTTGGGGGTAAACTTGGTTATGTTAACTCTGAATCCTGTGAGTGAGAAACGGCTATCTTGGCATTCCACCTAGCATTTCTGACTTTGACCGTGCCTCAAGGTCTTCATTCCCAGACTGGGTTATGGAATTTCTTCATCTCTATATCTTGGGCGCGCTCTCTGGTGCATCCGTGTCCACAGCTGCCATTTGTTTTCCTTGCTGTCCTCTGTGGCGTGTGTGCTTTCAACCTGATGTTGGAAAATGACATTTGGCGATTCCTTTTACAATTGCTTTAGGCTGAGACGGCTCAGTGGGTAACGTGCTTGCTGTGTAAGCCTGGGGACCCGTGTTTGAATCCCAGAACCCAGGCAAAGCCAATTGGCAGACTGTGTCACAATCTCAGTGCTCCTTTAGCACGGGGAGGAGGAGTGGAGAGGATTCCCAGGGGCTCAGCTGGCCTGTGAGTGCAGCACTAACAACTAGAGTTATTTCTCAAGCAAGGTGGGAACCCCCTACCCCCATATGTTTCATTCATATATACACTCAAAAAAGTTAAATACAAGATTTTATTTAGGTAACAGTCGGTTTTTCCAGGTTAGACCTTTCTTACATGATATGTTCTCAGAGAATAACTAGTTAGGATATGTTAGAAGCCCACTGTGACGGCATCACACACAGAACAGAACACATAAGGGCGTGGGGGTCTTTGTGCTGTGGTTTAGAAGTTAGGTAGATAGAACTTAAAACAGAAGTGCACATCTGTGGGTCCAGGTGCATTCCAGTCCACCTCGACATTGTTCCCACGGTAGTAGAGTGACTTGTTTCTCTACGTGTGGTATATGTGCAGGTCAGGTACTCTCTGCCTGATCTTTGGAGACGAGGTCTCTCGTTGAGTGTGGAGCCCACGGATTGTCTAGGCTGGTTGGTTAGAGTGCTCTGAAGGTCCGTTCAGCCTCACCCCCTCCCACTGTACCGTGATCCCTGCCCCTACTGTGTTACAGACGTTATGTTTCACCCTCATGTGGGAGCTAGGGAGGTCCAGCTCACAGCTTTACATTCGCACAGCAGACAATTCACTGAGCCATTTCTTCAGCCCACTAGGAATTTTTATTAAATGATTTATTTTTCAGAGTAGCTTGCAGGCTGTAAAACATAGCTTGTGAAGAGAGACTAGTTGGGAAGATTAGAGTATAGACTGATCTCCACTCCCAACTGGGTATATAATTATAGAATTAGTCTCTTTTTCTTAGGCCAGTGGCTCTCAACTTTGCCAATGCTATAGTTGTAGTGACCTGAGACAGAAGATTGATTCCATTGCTCCTTCATAACTGATTTTGCTACTGTTAGGAGGCAGAATGGAAGTATTGGTGTTTCTGATGGTCTTAGGCAAGCAACCCTGTGGAAGGGTCATTTGTACCCCTGTCCCCCCACCGGAGAGGTGACCCACAGGCTGCGAACTGCTGTTGTAGACTTTATCTGTCAACTTCAGGGTAGACCAGATGAGAACCCCATTGTATGTATTATGGGATTGATGTGTAATGAGAACAGAACATTAAATCAATGAAGTCTTTCAAGCTAGAGGGTATTTAAACTTAGTGTGCTGTTTCTTGCTTCTCATCCCAGTGGGAGGAGGAGGCAGGAGGATCAGGAGTTGAAGGCTGTGTAGTAATTTGGAGACCAGCCTGAACTACATGCGATGTTCTCTCAGGCCTCTCCTCCCGTTATATAATAGGACATTAAGCCTATTGTGAGACCCTGTGTCACAGGCCCTATGTAAATGTGCAGCCTCCTGCCTAGGAAACTGTCTGGATTTAGCCCAGGCTCTGGAATGACAGAGGAACCCAGCAGTCTCCTGGGGCTTTGGTCAGCCGGTCCTCACATCCCTTCCTTCTGGACAGATGTCCTCTTGTGGTGAGGAGGGACTCTGGTGGGACTGAGTCATATCAAGTCATGAGATAATGGTGAGCAAAACTGGATGAGAGGAGACGGGTTTATTTGGAATACCTTGTTAACATGTTGATGAGCTAAGCAAGAGCTTGCATGTTTGATAACGACACCCATTCTTTATTGTGAGTGAAATGGACAAGAACTTCCTGGAAAGGGAAACAGTTTTTCCTTTATATTTTGGAAGCCAGAGATATCCATTCAGCAGGAATTGCTCCAAATCCTCAGTCTTCAGTGCGTCTCTCTCTACTCAGCTACCTTTATAACTACCCCTCAGTTTTATTCCGCTCTCTGAGGCTTCTTGGGTGCCGCTCATTCGGAAACTGTGCCTTCAGCCTCATTAGCAGGACCTTGGGCACTTGGTACATGCGTGTGTGCGTGCTTGTGTATGTCAGCCTCCCTGCGATTCGAAGTGAGGGCATGTGCTAGGTGAGTGTTCCCACCATGGTGTTCTTGACTACTTCTGTGGCTGGCTCCTGGCTCAGTGAGGGTCCTGCCTCAGCCTCCCCCTGGCTGCTGCTGTGGACCACAGCTGTGAACCCCACGCCCCTGCCTTTTCTGCTTTCAGCCACTTTCCACCACTCAAGTCCAGCACTTAGAGTCACGTGACATCATCTCTCCTCAGAAGTAGTGTCATTTACCCATTTTTTGGCTATTCATCTTACTCCCTTGTGATTTTTTTTTTTAAGATAAGGGCAGATACTGACTATATAAAGCCACACATTTCTGAAAGAAAACCCTAGTTATGTTTTATTTTTTTAATATGATATATCAACTGTACTGAAATGATAAAAACTGAATTTTAAGGTTAAATATCTTTATGTTATGACATTATAGTTAATTTTGTCAACTGTTTAGAATTTTATTACATAAAATAATTAAATTTAGAATGGCTCATACTCAGGAAGAGAGGTAATTTTGTTTAAAAATGAAAGCAAGCTATTTCCAGCCCCATATAGTTATATCTTTTATATCGTAAAAATGGCTGGATTTTTCCTGAGGATTTGCTTTTTACCCATTTTTCTGTAATCTGGAGTAATAAATAGAAAGTAAGAAAGTAGCAAGATGGCTTCTAGAAAGTAGTGGTTTTTTCCACCAGAGGAAAGGAAATTGAATCAAAGTTAAAGGGTATTTTAGAAAGCCAGCTTGCACCTCTGTGGTGCCATCCTGGAAGACTGGTGTGAGGAGGGCGGAGGTAGAAGTCCTGGCAGAGGAAGCCGTGGGGATTTCAGGATTATGGCGAAGAGTCTGCAGATTAATACGCATGGCTGAGAAGTGGTTAAGAGTATGGGTAGCTGGTTCTCCTTTGGTAGGAGATAATAACGAGATTTGACTAGTTTAACTATAGGCGAATGAGTTCCCCTGTGCTTGTTCTTGTGGTGAATGACTTACTCCACCGTGTACAGACAGCTGTCCTAACCTCTGTGACACGGGGGAGGAAGGGAGCTCCTCCTCTCTCAGACCCTCCAGAGAACTGCTTGCTTGCTGAGTCCCAGACCTCCTCTGCTTAGTTCCAGATTCCTGGTCTAGAAATGAGATCCCAGCTGGAATATCTGGGACCAATAAGCACAGATTTGGGGGGCATCCTGGTAAGGCTGTCTGCCCCCTTTAAAACCTTGTAGGAAACGAATCCTTAGCAGTAAGGTCTGAGATTTCGGCACTAGTGGCAAACCTTGCCTCCGATTCTAGGTGTCTGCTGGGTCCAGAAATCCACGCTCTGTGCTTTGCTGTGTTTTGGGGGCATTAGGACCTCATGAGCTATTCTCTGGGATCTGCCAGCCACTTTCTTTTTCTTCCTCCTCCATGTGTATAGAACTCTTGAGAGGCTATGAGTCTTAGTGAGATCTGCCTACCTGTCCGTCCGTCCGTCCATCTGTCCATCTGTCTGTCTTCTCATCCATCTTTCCGTCAGTCTTGGGAACCGTACTTTTCTGGTTTTGTTTGTTTGTTTTTGTAAGGTGAAATCCTCAGGCTGTCACTCCCCCTCTGCCCTCTTTTGCTCTGTGAGGGATGTCATAGGCTGAGGATGGAAAAACCTTACTGCATAATGGTGGTCGACCCTTGGAGTCACTGTTTTGCCCTCTACCTTCCAAGGCTTGTTTGAGGTATCTTAGTGTCTGTTCTGTTCCGATGACCAAGGAAACTTGGAAAGAAAGAGCATATTTGGGCCAACCGTTCCTAAAGTCGGCATCTCTGACGGCAGAGCAGAGGTGGCCGGCATAGCAGCTAGAACACAGCTGAGGCTTTGTATCAAGATCCTAGAAACACAAACCCAAGAGAGCAGAACTCAGAATCACATCAGGCTCTGTAGCCTCAAAGCCCCGTGACACACTTCCCCCAGCAAGGCCACACCTCCTAATCCTCCCCAATACCTGGGTGGTGTGCTTGGCCCCTCCCCCACCCCTCCTTTAGGTGGCTCAGCCTGATCCAGACTTTCTGAGTAAAGGCGCCCCAGTGGACTCTGGCTGTAAGGAAGGCTTACGTGGCTGGTTTTCTAGGGACAGCTTCTTTACCTAATAAGGGGGGCAGAGGAAGCTCCTGCGCTCCTGGTATTAGATGACACTGACCAGCATCTGTCTCATGTTTTACACCATTAAGGCACGGTGAAGTGTTTTACTGCCTGTCACAATTTATTTTCTTTGCAGTGCTGGTGATTAAACCCACGGTCATCATGTGTGGCAAAGCAAACTGTACACCCTAACTATCCCTCTAACCTTAGGCACCATTTGAAGTGCTTTGATTCAGTTTGTGACCAAATTCAGTATTCACAGTCTACTGTGATCCTGATTAAAGCACATCTTCCAATGTCCCTTGGGTTAATGCTGAGAATTGCTAGGTTGTAGATAATCTATTAATTGATGTTAGAAACCTGAAATTTCTACCCTAATTCATAATTAACATGAGGAAATATGGTAAAATTTACAAATAACCCTGCTCGTTCTGGTGCAAAGGCACGAGGAGGGACTGTGGGGCTAGAACTGGGGTCTAGAAGTGGCATGCAGAAGAGAGCTGGAGTGTGTGAGCGCCTACTTGTGCGAATGTGTCGAGTGAGTCTGAAAATACATTGACGGCAATAGGAGCTTGAGTTCTCAGTAGGATAGACCTGGGGAACCTCAGGAACTGGAATACAGGTCAGCTTATTGGTGTGCAGTCACAGGTTTTATAGTACAGCAGTAGTGGCTCCGTTTGTGTGTGTGTGTGTGTGTGTGTGTGTGTGTGTGTGACTGTATGTGTGAGAGTGTGTATGTGAGAGAGAGTGAGTCTGTATAGCTTGTGTGTGTATTGCCCAAGTCTGCCTGCCTAGAGGATGGAGCAGCAGCTATGAGCTCATTGTACCTGGTACAGAGCAAGATGCCTCCGTCCACTGAAAGCATCAGGGCTCTCGCAGAGAAACAGGACATTCTGGTTCAGTGATGGGGAGAGTCTATCAGCCTGAGAGTCCCTACTAGACAGAGGATGAGAAACTGCTCAGAGATTTAAAGGCTGGACACTGTAAGGTCTGCTAGCTGGCTGGACACCTGTAGGACACTTAGAGCATTAACACTAAGTAGCAGGAGTATCGTGGGTAAAGCCCATTGGATTAGATCTGTTTCTACATGTTTGTGGAGAAAATGAGGGTTGGGAGGAATCTCACTGAAATGTTGATGAATCGTGCCAATGTGAAATCAGTAGAAATAGACACAAACATGGGAGATGCTGAAGATGGGGACAAGAAGGGGAACCAGACCTTTTAATAGTCATTCATGTATGTATGTATGTATGTATGTATGTATGTATGTATGTATGTATGTATGTGTATGTATGTATTTATTAGACAGGGTTGCTCTGTGTGTGCCTGTGTGTGTGTGTGTGTATCTATATATCTCTATCCCTATCTGTCTGTCTGTCTGTCTGTCTGTCTGTCTGTCTGTCTGTCTATCTATCTATCTATCTATCTATCTACCTATCTATCTATCTATCTCTAATGTATAAATGAGTAGCCCTGTATCTCTGAGTAGCTCTGACTGTCCTAGAACTTTCTCTGAAGACTAGTCTGGCCTTAAACCAAGAGATCTGAACTGCTGGGATTAAAGGTATACACCACCTAGCCTGGTCCTGTGTTTTCCTAAAGGGCATACAAAAGTTCTTTTCTTCCTCTATTGGCTCTTAGTTTCTGTTTAAGTAAACCTCTGGAAATAGCTTTATTCTTGGTAGTCTGTGTCTGTCAGTACTCCAGCTTTTCTACATTTTTCTGCCCTTCTGAGCCGTGACAGTCCTTTCCATTGTAGGTCGGAGGGAGAGAGAGAAATTTTAATAATTTTCTGTCTGAGCCCCTCTGCAGTTTCACATCAGCCGCCATTGGGCATTAAGACAATTATTTCTGAGCCAGGCTGGAAGGCAGGTCCATCACCTGGGTGGTGGCGAGTCATCAGGACGGCCTGTGGTTGCTCTGTCTCTTCAGCTCACACGATGTGTCCACAGCATAGCATCCACTGAACAGGCATTGGCAGCCCACGTCCCCCAAGTTTCCAGAATGTCATGAGCTGCTTCAGATGCATGGGCGTTGTTTGCCCGTGAGATCTTCCTCTTCCTCGCCTCTCTCAGGGAAGAAATGTCATGTCATTTTCTAGTGTAGTTACCACAGTCAGGAAAAGTGGTTCCTGACTGTTTATTAGCTTGGAAGGAATAATCTTTCAGATCTCGGCGTTCACATTGCTGTTGCAGTAGTACCAGCTTAGGTCAGGTCGACTCTTGCAAACACCTTTTGTTTTCCCCGGCAGACGGGTCTTTTTCGACTTATTTACTCTTTACATCCAAGGTTAACAAAATCAGGAAACTCGAGGCAGCAAGTCCTCTGTGATGGCGTCGTCTCATCCTCTCTATTGACTATTTTATATTTGTTATCTTTGACTATGAATCTCAGTAAGGAGTCACACAGGAAAGAAGGAGCATTTCTTTGAGTTCTGTGGATTTAATTTTAGTTACACAGAGACATCAAAGTATATGCACCAAAACCAAACCAAAACAAAAACAAAAAACCATAGGAGGAGTTGGAATTTGTGATTTTGTTTTTTTGTTTTTTTTTTTTTTTTTGTTTTTTCAGACACGGAATCGATTTGAGGGAACCAGGTCGGAAGTGGAGGAACTTATGAATAAAATTAGACAAAACCCCAAGGACCAGAAGCGAGCCAGCCAGTTCACAGCAGAAGGGTACCTGTACGTCCAGGAAAAAAGTAAGAGGATGGTGTTGAATAGCCTGGGTCTGAGGTTTGAGGTGGTTGTGACCCAAACGCAGGTTCTCAGCAAGAGTGGAAAGTGCTCTGTACTCTGGCCCCAGAAGGCACACGGTGCACACTTCCTGCTTGGCAGCTCTGTGGAGCTCTCCAGTGGCCATGCTGCCTTAAGCTGTCTAATGATGTGCTTCAGGAATTCGCTTCCTTTGTTTCTAAGGAAACGGAGGTTAAAGGTAACAGTGGCCAGGAAGGCCTGTGTTACCAGCACCTTTCTCCTCTTTCCTCTCCCCATTCCTTATCAGTTCCAGCCACTGCTGTGTCTCTGTCATTAGAAAGGTGCAGGAGAGATGGCTCAGCAGTTAAGAGCACTTCTTGCTCTTCCAGAAGGCCAGCGCCTAGCACCTGCACCTTGTAGCTCACAAGGGCACTCTAATGCCTCTGGCCTCGGTGAGCATCTGTACTCACATATACATCCCTATACACATAATTAAAAATAAACATCTTAAAAGATATTAGGAGCAGCGTAGATGGATATAGGAGCAAATGCTCTATAGTAGGGCTTTACTAATAGAGGCTTTAGTGTTGGGCTGCCTGTCTTGTGTGGCTTGTAACAAAGTACTTGAGAACTGATACTTTATAAAAAAGTGATTTATTTGGCTCCTGCTTTTGGTGGTTGGGAAGTGTCCCGTGGCTCTGTCACATTGTGACAAAGAATTGGGAAGACAAATGGCTTCAATTTCAGTAACCTGCCATGGCCTGTGGAAGCAGCTTAGCTGGTAAAGCGCCTGTTCTGCGAGTCTAAGGATCCAAGTTAAGATCCCCAGCACCCATCAAAAAACCAAGGTGTCCCCACAAGTGTCCCATGTTAGTGTTGTGCCTGTATGGGGAAGAGGGCATCCTTGGACTTCACTGGGCCAGCCAGTCTAGGCAGTTGCCAAGCTCTGTGGTTAACGAGAGACCTTGTCTTCAAAAGATAAGGTGGAACACTCAGGAGGCAGAGGCAGGCGGATCTCTGTGAGTTCAAGGCCAGCCTGGTCTACACAGTGAGTTCCAGGATATCCAGGGCTACACAGGGAAACCCTGTCTTGAAAAACAAGCCCCCCGCACCCCAAGAAAACAAAGGTAAGGCGGAGAGTAATAGTGGGTAGTGGAAGATACCTGCTGTCAGCCCTGAGCTCATGTGTTCATGAACATGTGCACATGCATCCCCACATATGCTTACACATGTGTGCACACTATTCTCATGGGAAGTAACCCTCCGAGAACTCTGCTAATTCCTTTTTTGGGTGGTGTCCCGACACTCGGTCAGGCTCAGTATGATTGGAGTTAGGACGGTGGTTCAGCGTGGGACTCTTTGGGATGCAGACTAATCACTGCACATTGCTTTGCTCAGATACAGCCTAGAGGGCTTCCGAGTTGGGAAATTAAAGAAGCCAGAGCTCGTTCAAAGTTCTGAGTTGAGTTCTTCTGTTTCTCTCCTTTGTACTCTTAGCTTTGCTCAGGGCTACACACTTTTCTTCCATTGGTCATATGCCAACTCAGCCGGCTTCCACATTGGCCAGCTGGGAAGTAGAGAATTGTGGGAGAAGTAGTGCAGTCTGTTGAACTGAAGCTAAGTAACCAGGGGGCTGTCGTGCGTCCTCCATTTAACCTGGAGCCCGAGGAGCTCTTGGGCTTTCTAGCACCCACCGAGTATGTCATTTATTCTGATTATTACTATTGAGTGTGAGTGTGGATGCGCACGTGGGCTGGAGCGTGTGTGGGGTTAGGGGACAACTTTCAGGAGCTGGCTCTCTCTTTCCGTTGTGAGATCTGGGAATTGAACTCAGGTTAACAGGTTTGGGACATAAGTACTTTACGCTTTGGGTCACCCTGTAGTCTTTTTTTCTTTTTCTTTTTTTTTTTTTTTCGGAGCTGGGGACCGAACCCAGGGCCTAGCGTTTGCTAGGCAAGCGCTCTACCACTGAGCTAAATCCCCAACCCCCTCACCCTGTAGTCTTAACTCAGGACTGTAATTCACAGTCATCTGCTGAAAAGTCTCACAGTGCTCTAAGGGTGTCCTGTCCCCGTTTCCCCCCAACCTCTGTCCCCTTCTGTTAGTCCCTGGAGAGAGAGAGAGAGAGAGAGAGAGAGAGAGAGAGAGAGAGAGAGAGAGAGAGTGTGTGTGTGTGTGTCTCGAGACAGGGTTTCTCTTTGTAGCCTGGATATCCTGCTCACTGTGTAGACCAGGCTGGCCTCGAACTCCTAGAGATAGTCCTGTTTTTGCCTCCTGTGTGCTGGGATTAAAGGTGTGTGTCACCATGCTCTACTGACACAAAAACTGAAAACCTGCGCTTTGTTGAAGGACCTGCTCCATTTGGGTCCAGTTGGGTCAAACACTACTGCATGTACCGGAAAACAGCCAAGAAATTCAACATGATTCCCTTTGAGCACAGATCTGGGGGGAAACTGGTAAGTATTTGATAGTTTTCTTTACTTACATGAGATATTCTCATTGTGTCTGTCATTTTAGTAGTTTCATACTGACTATTGAGACACTTGGTTTTAGAATTAAAATCTTTGTTTTGTTTCTAAGTCATACTCCTAGGTCTTTACAGTTAGATTTTCAAACAGGGAGGAGTAGAACTTGTCGCTGTTCTAGAAGAGAAAGATAGTTCCTGTGCGAGGCTTCTGTGACTGGCCGGTCATCTTGCTTACACAGAAGATCTGGCCTGTTCGCATGCTGCACACAGGCAGAGACCTGAGCGAATCCCCTCTCATGCAGTTAGGCACGGAGAGGTTTCCTGTGGTTATTCCCTAAGAGCTAGTTGCTCATCCCAGAGAGATAAACAGCAGAGCCAAGCATGGCAGAGAGATGGCGGGGGCTGGCTGTGCAAGGAAGGCAGGCCTCCTGTGACCGACCGGTGAATAGCTGTGACAGATTGCTGGGGCGAGCATAATTGGCCACACGCTTTGAGAAAGCCAGTTTGCTGCTTGCTGGGTGGTTGGGTGACATTTTGCTTAGGTGAATTGGGAATTAATTTAAGCTGATTTCTGCTTATGTACTTACACTTCGTCCAGAGACAAACGCAAAGCCTTAAAGCAGGTTGTGAGAAGGAGCCTTAGTGGCGATGGATGTGCATAGAAAACAGCCACCCAGACGGGGCTGAGGCAAGACCCTATCACCTGTTAGAAGGGAAGTTGCAACATTTGCTTCGAGCCTGAGTTTGCTGTCGTAGTAAATTGGGGTTTTAGGGCAGTTCTTAGCGTTAGCTTCCATTTTGTCTCCAGATGACTAAATGAAGCAGTGTATAGTAGATAGCTATGTTGTTCTGAACATCTGAATATCTGCTATCTTTTAAAATATTAACAGATCCCTATAGTTTGGAAAATCCTAGCTGTGGACTTTTGCTCTGCATAGCTTCTGTGGCTACTCCAGTTCTAATGCTCTCACGGAGGGTGACACTGAGGAGGCACAGGTCCACTGGCTCTGTGTTAGCGAATAAACTTGTGGTCCCCGCAATATGGTGGGGTTTCAGGTCAATCCTTATGCAGTTGTGGTGTTTATATGCTAATAGTGGTCACACTGATAATGACACCGGATGTAATATAGTATGATATTAAAGCAGATTTTGACTTTTTAAAGAGTGTCTTGAGAGGCAGGCTATCACTGTAGAGCCCGGATGCTGCTGTAATCCTTCCTGCAGTCCTGGGGTCAGCATCCGCGGCATCTGCAGACAGTACTGCTATTGTCAAGAACTAGAAAGCCCTGGGGAAGAGCGGAGAGGCTTCAGAGCAGAAAGGGCTAGCCTGGGCTCCTGTGGTGCAGCAGCAGCAGACTCTGTGCAGAGTTTTGAGTGTTGTGCTTATTTGCAGGGGGATGGAGAGGCGTTCTTTTTGAAAGAATGCACCAAAAGGCATATTGACTCCACTGACAGAAGGTTTTGCTTTGACATCGAAGCCGCCGACAGGTAAGGTATTGGAATTAATTAAATATGATATTAAAATTAATGTGAAAGTATGATTTTGAAAACGAGTTGCAAGAGTGATTTCTCTGAACTAGAAAAACATTTCTTTGTTGTGTATCCAGGCCATCATTATTGTAAACTGTCGTTGGTCACTGTGTAGTTGTAGGGTCATAGCTTTATATTGGCTGAAGACTAGAATCATTGTCACCTGTGCTGTCACCTGATAGGGAAACTTTGAGCATTTCCTTGCTGTCACACTTGTGATTGACAGCAGAAAGAGAATGACGGAGGAGCGTGAGCTGTGTGTGGTAAAGTTTATGACGGTGCTTGCCGTAGCAGTGTGGAAACAGCAGTCCTGTGTGCACTTGAGCGTATGTACCCGTTATGTGTTAGAGGGTCACAAGCAAACCCTTCCAGTGAGGTCAAAGTGTTTTCTTACTAGATAACTTTGAAGCATTTAGTTTCAAGAGTCTTTGGCAGAGAGGCAGAGACGGAGGAGACAATGTCTGGCAGTAATGTCCGTGTCCTCCATGAGTGCTCAGTGCTGGTTGCATGGCAGGGTCCAGCCATCCCTCGCTTGGCTGCAGGAGATTTTAGATCAAGCTTTTTGGTGCGTATGCAGTAGGTTTTCCAGCAGAGTATTAAGAACAACCCTTTTTTTTTCTTCAGGTCAAACTTAATTGTTGCCACTTTCTTTATGTGATCTGGCCAAAAATGGACTTAGAACAGACAGGGAATGGCCCATGAGTAAGTTCAGTAAAGACCAGTTGTATAAAAATATGTACCTTTGGGTTTGGGGATTTAGCTCAGTGGTAGAGCGCTTGCCTAGCAAGCGCAAGGCCCTGGGTTCGGTCCCCAGCTCGGGAAAAAAGAAAAAAGAAAAAAAAATATGTACCTTTAAACCCTGACAAAGCTGACGGTGCTGTGGCAAGAACAAGTAGTCAAGGAGCATTTGCCAAGATCCCGAGAGGAAGAGTGCATTGCTTGAAAAGAGGCTAAGATCTAAGTCTGTCTCTACAATCTGGTCATAAGACTCTGGACTGTGCTACTCAAGGAGAGCCCATGCCTATGCTACCCCAGACCCAGCTCTTTCTCTGACCTTGTGAACCTTACCTGCTTTAATCCTCACCACACCTTCCAGGTCAGAAACTGCAGCACCGAGGGCTTCAGTGAAAACCTAGTAGAGGTGAAGAGTAGAGATTTGAACTTGTACATTCTGCCTAGCAAGGACAAGTCTTTTAAACTGCTGCATCACAGGCCCCAGCAGACTACCGTGTAGTCAGGCTGCTGCGTAAATGACTGGCAGAGATGAGTCAGAAGTCTGCTGGATGGTGCGGTAAATGGAGTAGGGGACTGCTTTAGACCAGCTGTCTCTAGCACTTCCCGCACCGTTTGAGTGAGTTCTGTATTGTGCTTGCGGAAGCTCCTACTTTTGGAGACATTGATGATGCTGAATGCTTCTCATTGGCCACGATCTTTACATGATTGTAAGTTGTAACCTTTCCTACTCAGAAAGACAGATGAGGGATTACAACCAAGTCACTTTCGTGTATAAAGGCTTGCTTTTCTTTCCTTCCTTCCTCCCTCCCTCCCTCCCTCCCTCCCTCCCTCCCTCCCTCCCTCCCTCTCTCTCTCTCTCTTTCTTTCTTCCTTTCTTTCTTTTAGATGAAGACTATGTCCTGAGCCTTTGGAGGTAGGCTAGGCTAGCCTCACAATCTCTCTATCTGTCTCTCCAGTGCTTGTACCCCATACCTGGCTAGGATAATAAGTTTAAAGTAGATGAAGGACTAGAACAGAACTTACAGAAACCTGTTCTTTTTTTTTTTTTCGGAGCTGGGGACCAAACCCAGGGCCTTGCGCTTGCTAGGCAAGCGCTCTACCACTGAGCTAAATCCCCAACCCCCAGAAACCTGCTCTAATGTTTTGTTTTGTTTTTAACAAAACGACTCCTTTTTGAAATAAAACTGACCTTTACACATATATAAAATCATTCCAAAATACAACTTTCTTATTGATGAGGAGCCTCTGCTCTTGAAGCTACTATTCTCTCCTGTGCCCACCTCAGTTCCTAATGTCTGCTCAGACCTAGAGTTTCTGTTTGTCCTTCCTTCCTCTCCCCTCCATCAATAGACTCTCCTGTAACCCCGTCTGTCTTTGAGCTCCCATTTTCTTCTGCCTCCACTTCCTGAGTGAATGCTTGGGTTACAGGCTGTGCTAGGCTATAAGCACACTCCTTACCAACCAGCCATCACTCTCCTTCCTAGCTTTAGTTGTTAGTGGGACTGTGGGTCCTTTCTGCATTAGTCAGGGTTCTCTAGAGTAACAAACAGAATTTATAGAATGAATAAATGAATGAATCTACTTTTCTGTCAGTCTGTCCGTCCATCCGTACACCCATCCATCTATCATCCATCTATCTATCATGTATCCATCCATCCATCCATCCATCCATCCATCCATCCATCCATCCATCCATCCGTCTACTTAAAGTAAATGGAGGCCAGAGAGGGCCCCAGCTCCTCTGGAGCTGGAGTTACAGATGGTTTCTCTCTGTCACAGGGGTGGTGAGGCTTAAACCTGGGTCTTCTGAAACAGTAGCAAGTCCTTTCAACAGTGAGTCACCTCCACTATTTGTTTTATGTCCTGCTTTGAGTGGTTGGTTGGATGTGTGTCTGTGCACCATTTACATGCTGTGCTTAACAAGGCCAGAAGAGGGCATCAGATCCCCTGGAACGAGAGCTAAAGATTGTAGCTGCCCTGTGAGTGCGAACAGGAATCAAAACCGGGTCCTCTGGAAAAGCAGCTGGTGCTCTTAACCTCAGAGCCATTATTCCGGTCCCCACTTACGTTTCTTTTGTTTTTCTTTCTCTCTTCCTCTCTCTCTCTCTCTCTCTCTCTCTCTCTTTCTTTCTTTCTTTCTTTCTTTCTTTTCTTTTTTCTTTCTTTCTTTCTTTCTTAAATTAACTGCCACAGGGTGTTTTAAGGGTGACTCTCTCCAGGCACCAATGCCACCATTCCTCGCCTCTGTGCACTTGTCCTTAAATTTCCTCAAGTGTTTTCAGTGTGGTAGCAGTGTTCATCCATGCTACTCTTGCCTCCCAGCCGCACTCACAGCTCTCGCCTCTGCGTTTAAAAAGTCGTTATCACACCTTCAGTGAGCCATTTCATCCATTGCCCATTTCTTTTCTCTGTAAACAGCAAAAATTCCTTAGAAAGCTATCACGTCAATTTCACAGATGTCTTTCCCTATTGTGTCAGGCTGTCAGACTCTCAGCCTGCTGCCCCCTGCAGGGCTTTGTACTGGTGGTCTTGTGCAATGTTCTCTGTGGGCAGGCCTGCTCTCCCCTATGGTACAGTGGGCTCATCTGCTCCAGGGGCACCATTCCTTGCTTTTCTCCTCTTTAACCTTGTTCTCCAGCTCATTTCTCAGGTCTGCGGAGCCCCATGGGCTTAGTGTTTGCCTTCCCTTATTGGCCTTGTGTAGCTCATCGTTGTAGTGATAAATTTAGTGATATGTCAATCTGTATTCCTGCTTGGATGGCTCAGAGGCTTTCACAGGCGACTTCATATGTTCCTGCTCTTACCACTTTTCCCTTTTATAGGGGGGCTGGGATCTCTAAGACAGGGTTTCTCTGTGTGGCCCTGGCTGTCCTAAAACTCACTCTGTAGACCAGGCTGGCCTCAGAGACCTGCTTGCCTCTGCTGCCTTAGTGCCGGGATTAAAGGCGTATACCACTGCTTGGCTGAGTAGTTTTTTTTTTTGTTTTTTGTTTTTTTTGTTTTTTGGTTCTTTTTTTTGGAGCTGGGGACCGAACCCAGGGCCTTGCGCTTCCTAGGTAAGCGCTCTACCACTGAGCTAAATCACCAGCCCCGGCTGAGTAGTTTTTAAATTGTCATTATTTGGATGCTGTGTTGCGGCCCAGGGCTCAGAACACCGTGGTAAATATTGTGCTACCAAGCCATTCTTGTAGTTCCTGCTTTTTTGTTTTGAGGGGAAAGTATATTTTGTTGATGGGAATCCAGCATTTTATATACACATATGAATTCAATCTTACATAAACACCAGTCTATAAATGTCTCAAAAAGTTTTGTTTGCTTAGGCTGTACCTTTTCGTGAACCTGGGTGGACATTTGATCTCTTTGCAAAGGAGTCAGGAGCTTCTCTGCAGTTGTGGTATTTTGTTTAGATCAGATCTGCTTAGATTTACTGCTTTTGGAAAGAGTCAGCATGACTTTTAAACAGGGTTAATTTGTCTCTTGTTTTGTTGGGGAAATCAAAGGCAATCAGGCCAGGGTAGAGACTAGTATTTTGTGTATGACTTTGCTTTCTTCTGGGCCTGGTTCATTTTCTCAGATGCCTCTGGCTCAAGATACTTGCTCCCATTTTTCTGAGAGTGCTGTTGTTATGAATGTTTTCCAGAGGTTGCCCACACTTGCACATTGCTGTTCTGATGGAGTCGCAGCTAGGCTGTATATTGAGGCATTCACATCTCGAGGCTGGACATTGCCTCCTTGTGTCCAGCATCCCTGTGTGGTGCTGATGCTTAGATGCTTGTCTCCTGAGAACTAAGGGGACTGTGAGTGACAGGGAGCTGGGTGGAGGCCACAGGCCCTTCTTACTGTGCTGTTTTCTAGGCAGATATATACATTGTCTTTTTTTTCCCTCCCTCAATTCACAGAAAGGTTGCTTTGAATATTTTCTTTGGTAGAGGGAAGCATTTAAGAGCATGTGATAAAAACCATTAAAATACCAAAAAGTAAAAATTTGAATAGATTTTTATTGAATTCTTATAACTCAGTAATTAAAAGACAACATTGCAAAGTGGGTAAAAGATTTCTTTTTGAGGAAATATGCACATGCCACATGCACATAAGCTATTAAACATGATTAGTTAGTAGAGAAAGACAAGTCAGATCACAGTGTGGTATTATTTGATATCCACCGGGATGGCAGTGTCCGTGAGGAAAAGCAACTGTTGGTCAGGGAGGGTGTGGAACTCTGGGAGCCTCATACCCCAGGGGTGGGGATAGAAAGATGTAGCAGCTGCTTTGGAAACAGTTCGTTAGCTCTCTGTAAGGTAAGAGCTCTTGCCATCTGACCCAGAAACTATCTTTTATTTGTGCACATACTTGTAGATGTACATAAATGCATCTGAATGTAGCAGCAAGCACATATGTCGAGAAGAACATTCGGGTGGTAATTCACAGGCGCATTTTTCATAGGTCCCCCAAATAGGAATCTCTTGATCGTTTGTATGTTGATGCGTGGGCGAATGAATGAGTGGTGTCTTCTCGTAGTGAACAGCGGTGTCCACCCAGACGCATGATGGGATGGCTGTTGGACTGTGGGGAGCAAACCCTTGGAGTAAAAGAAGTCAGTTGTAAAATAACACGCATGATGCACCTCCACGTGTGTACTCTTATGTACTTGCCTGGAGCACGCAAAGTCTGTTTGACAAACAGCAGGGAGGCTTGCTCAGAAATGGGAGTGATGGAGACCTTTTCCTCACCATGACCAGAAGGTCTTCAAACGGACTGTAGTAATGAATGGAATGTATTCACTTACAGTGAATCAAGTTGACAGTATGAATTATATCATAGTAAAGCTTCAAGGCAAACAAAACCAAACACACTAACAACACAGCTGCAAGCCAACAAAGTCTACTGGTGCCATACGGGTTTTTAAATGATCATAAGCACAGTCTTCCTCAGAGCTGCCAGGTTTCAAGTACCTGGGCTTGACATGGTAATACCATCCATCTTTGGTTGGAGAAATAGACTTTGAATATAGTCGTCTGGTTCAGTGCAAGCCATGGTTTCTCAGGACATGTCACTTCATTCACAGCACCGCCCCTGCCTCAGCACTTTGATTCTGTGACTTGTTGGCATGCTTACCATAGTGCCGTGTTCTTCTGGGGCCATCTCCATCTCCTTACATCGGCCCGATAAATTCTCTCCTGAGCCTCTCTGCCACATCACATCCATGCTGTGCCCGAGGTGCTTCCTGCTTTGTGTTTGGTCCCCTGTTGGTTCAGAGTCTGTACTTGAGTGATTTTTCTGAGCCCTCCGGTGTCACTCATGAGCTGATGATCAGATGCTTTTTACCCTCACAGTTTACCTGCTTATATTTTAGTGCCCTGTGGTGCTGAAGCATTAGGTGGTGTGGAAAGCTTGTTCACTAGCAACTCAAGTGCTTATGTGTGCATGTGTGCTCGTGTGCGTGCAGCCCTGTTCCTCAGATTGAAAGAGTGGGGCATGTTCCCCAGGTGTGTGGACAGCTGTCAACTCATAGTGAGGGTGGCAACAAGACAAGAGTCACATTAAAGTGATGAAAGCCCGGGCTTCCAGGACATGACAGCGTAGGAGCACTTCTCAAGCTTAGCACCGGAATGGAGAGGCTAGCGGGCCAGCCTTACTGTAGAAAGTCACTCTTCCCTTTTATTGTAATACTGAGGTTTGAACTCGCAGCTTTGCAGATGTTTTGCCACGGAGCCTCTGAGCTACAAACTGATGTTCTCCAGACGTTTGTGATACAGGATCTTGATGAGCTGCCCCAGTTGTCCTCAAACTGCGCTTCCTGCCTCAGCCTTTCAAGTTCCCAGGATTGCAGGTGCACACTGTTACATCCCACCAAGAAATGATCTCTAAATGGACTCTCTGTTTGCTCTCTGGACTGGAGACCGGCTTCGCGCATGCTACACTTATGATCTCTTATCGAGCATCCCTCCCAGTCCTAAACTGAGCTTTGCAGAATACATGACAGTTGGGAAGCTCAGAGAAATGAGGGTCCCCAGCATAGCAGGTGCTGAGGCAGGAGCTGAGGTAAACTGTAACCAACAGTTCTCAACTGGGGACAGTTTGCACATTTGTCTGTGGGGACAACTGGGGACAGTTTGTACATTTGTCAACCGCTAGAGACAATTTGAAATGGGCCTATTTGTGTCTGCGGATGGGGTAGGACTGGGTTTGAGGACCAGGGGTAAGAGTGGGTGGTAGCTGGGGGTTAATGGATGCTAGTGGAGCAGTTGCTGCAGACATCTTGTGGGTAGAGGCCTGAAGCATGTGAACTGGCATGCAGACATATAGCGTTCAATATACGGTAGCATTACCGTTGAGAAGTCACTGCATTTGATGAGACAGACGACAACGAATGTGTGTAGAATTATATTGTTTCGTGTAAATATATGTGTGCAATGTATATTTCAGAAAACAGCGTGCCACTCGTTTAATTTGGCTCTAGTACAAATAATGACTTAAAGGTGAATGGTGAGTCGTACAGAAATTTCACTTCCTGTTTAGAGAGAGAATTTATTTAGAAAACAAAATGAAACAAAGCCTCTTAGTAGACCTGGTAGGGCACAAGCCAGGTGGAGTTAGAAACATTTCTGAGGCCTGTGTGCTTTTCCGCTTTTACAGTTTGATGCGGAAAGGGATTTTATAGATACTGATACATTGATAGCCATATTTGATGTTGATTTAGGCACTTAACTCCAAATTGACATTAGTTTGGGGTTAGTCTTGAAGTGTGTGTGGAAAGGCAGTGAGTGCCCCTTGGGTTGTAGAGATGCCTAGGGTTTGTGAGGAGAGCACTTACCACAGGGCTTTATGGAGACAAGCTTTCAGTTTCTGTTTGCACGGGGTAGACACCTACACCGGAAGTGCTAGGTTTGCACCCTGTGGCTATGAATTCTTTATCAAATGTATTGTGAAGCCACCCTTTAAAAATAATTGGCAGGGTTGGGGATTTAGCTCAGTGGTAGAGCGCTTGCCTAGGAAGCGCAAGGCCCTGGGTTCAGTCCCCAGCTCTGAAAAAAAAAAAGAACCAAAAAAAAAAATAATTGGCAGGATTTTTCACTATGAGATTTTTTGTATACACCAAGCTCAAAAGGAACTTTCCTGTTTTTCTAAAAAAGTGAAAACCACTGTCATTAATGTATAACTTGTTAAGATTTGGCAGGATCCGTGAATGGTAACAGGCATATTTATTTTTTTTTTATATATCTGTACAACCAGTATTTCTGACTCGGAACAACGGCATAGACTTCAGTCTGATTTAACTCTTTTATTCCCTTTTCAGGAATGATGTGGCTGCGTGTGGGTGGACGTGAGGGATGAGGACACAGGTCCATGCTGTCACCCTTAGCAGCCTGAGGGACTTCAGCTTAGCCAAGCTAGGAGTCATGGCTTTGACACAGAGGAATCTCAGGGCCACCAACATGAGGCAGAATTGTTGTTTTAAAAATAAAGATGTGTACAAAGAAGGAAAACACACCCCAGAGCACGGCCTGGCATGGGACCTGAAGGAGGAGCCATGGTTATTGGAAGGATTGTTACTGGGCTGAAGAGATGGCAAGAGTTAAGAGCACTTACTCCTCTCAAGAGGACCTAGGCTCAGCTCTAGGATCTCCATGTCGCAACCATCTATATAGCTCCAGCACTAGAGAATCACATGTCCTCTTCTAACTTCTCAGGGCACCTGTCATGCATGTAGTGTTCTACATACACACAGGCAAACACATAAAAAACCCCCATAAGATAAAAATATGTAGATCGGATAAGTAGATACTTAGGGAAAGGGTAGGGATGGGCTCTGGAGGGAAAGTCGCATTGTAGTGTCTTTGTGTTAGCTGTGTGTACCATTTCACTGACCCTCAGGTTACACCCCATAAAGTTGCTGAGGGCCCTCTCTCCCACAAACAAGTGAGACGATAGGGTGCCTCCTGGGGCTCCTTGAATGGAATCAAAATCTGGTAACGTAAAACTAGGAGCCACTTGGGTTGCACAAAAGGTCTCTGGTGAGAGTTTTAGAGAATGGACAGGCTGTTGAGAGAAGAAGGCCTTGTCAAGCTGTTAGCTGTGTTAGAATGCTTTCTTCTCAGCTGGTGGGAAGCTTCAGGTCAACTCTTTCTTTCCCTGTCTCAGCTCCCCCTTTTGGAGACTTCAACCCCTCAATCGATCTTAAGGATTGTTGAGGGCAGATGATGGTTCTCTGTATCCACACTGATAAGGATATAGACCCGGTGTACTGGGGGAATCTGTAGTCTCAACCGGTCTGATCTCCTGTCTCATAAATGAGAGAGCCATCATTGGAATGGAGTCTGGAAAAGGGGATCATCACTCAGCATCAGATCACACGTCCTCACGCATGTCATGCCGGGAGGAGCACCCAGAACAGCAGAGCCTCTTTCATGAGGTACCTTGCAGCCGCATTACTAGCAAGTCCGGCATTCCAGTGGATTAATTTGTGTAGATCTCGGAGGGTCAAGGACACGGTACCTCAGGTGCCAGGCAGTGTACACTGCGGCTGCTCAGGGGTCACTGGTAGTGGTCCCCATCTTAACTTGAGTTAGGAAGTGTGATCTCATGGCCTATATAGAGAACATAGTTACAAAAGTACAGGTTTAAGAAGAAAGCAGTGGTGGAATAAATTAAAGGACTTAGTGTGAGGCCACAGTCATTGAGTGTCTCAGTGGTGTCAGAAAATAGTAAAGCAAACAGCAAAATAAGGTCATTGTTAGCGAGAAAGTTATGACCAAAATGGGAGTTTCTGTTGTATCAGGAAGTCCTTTTTCTTGTTTGAAGGGATCCCTGAGTTTTAATGTTTTGAGGGCACAGAGGCCTTGTTATCGGGGTGGCACTAAGGCGGTGCAGACTCAGAAGGGAGAAGTGGCCCTGTAGACCAGCGGTTCCCAACCTTCTTAATGCTGCTTCTTAACCCTTTAATACAGTTCCTCATATCATGGTGACCCCAACCATAAGATTATTTCCAAGCTGCTTCATAACTAGTTTTGCTAGTTATGAATTGTAATATAAATATCTGATATGCAGGATATCTGGCCCTTGTAAAAAGGTCGTTCAACCCTCAAAGGGGTCTTGACACACAGGTTGAGAACCACTGTTCAAGATAACACATTATTGAATTCTTTTACTCAGAGTGTGAAGGCCTTTATCCACCCTGAGGTGTTAGCAAACCTCAGAAGTGTCCATGACAGGAGAGTGTTTGGACACTTGGTGTCCACACTTGGTCTGCTTTCCCTAGAATGTGACTGTTGTAACCTAGTCAGTTAAGGAAAGGACAGTGGCTTAGCTTTACCTGTTGGCCTATTACAGAGGAAGAGCAGAAAAGCATTTAAGAGTTTTGGGGGGGAAGCAGGAGAGGGGAGACCTTGAATTTGATAATCATTTCCCGAAAAAGCACTCTGCTCTTAATCAGTTTTTCTAAATGACACAAGTCATGAAGTCCCTTGCAGTTTTTTTTAAGACAACAGACATTTATTAGATCTATTAGTCATCTTCGCACAGAATGCTCCCTTCTGCTTCTGTATAGGATGAATTTACACTTGGTTTTGTAAAAGCTGTTTCAGAGTCTTGTCTATAGTCTTAGAGCCTTACCGTAAACTGAAGAGTTGGAGCATTTTGGCTGTTTCAAGACTTCCTGAGGCTAGCTGTGGGAGTGACTTCTTTGGCATTTAGGCGTTTCTATGGACACTGACAACCAGTTTGTTTAGACAGGAATATTATGGTACCTAACAGGATAGTGAACAAAGACCCCATACTGAAAAGTAACTGTTTTCCCATGTCAGGGATGACATCTGACGTCAGTCCAAAGCACGTTGTCGGGGGTTTTTGAGCAGCTTCTTCTAGAGGCACCATCTGGAGCTTTACGACCACTCGTCTTCTTTTGGACAGCACAGCTCTGTTTGTTAGAACAGTAGAGGGAAGTATTTTATTACTCTTTGGTAGTTCAAGTATGCTGTTCTTTGTGGCATGGAAGACAGTGGTAGGTGCTTGAAGCAGCTGGTCATATCCACAGTCAGGAGCATAGACCGTGGGTGTGCCCTTCGGCCCGCATTCTCCTTGTAATGCAGTATAGGACTCTGGCCTGACGGTGGTGCTGCTGATGTTTTGTTTCCAAGGCAGTCCCTCACAGGCATACCCAGAGGGTCAACTCTTGGGTGAATGTTGACCCTGTCAAATTGAGACTGCCTCTCATGCTAGGGCCTGCAGGGCCTTCGGTAAAGCACACACACCTAGTTTATTACTATTGTCATTTGCATTGGTAGGGACTTAACCAGAGCCCGCCACATGTGGTGGGAGCTGTCCTCCACTGAGCTGTCTCCCAGACGTGTTGCCACCACCATGCTACTTTTTGAGTAAGTGCATGGAAAGGTTGAGGTGCCTATGACTTGTAGGTACTGGTTCCAATGGTGTGTGACTGCACAGAGTTCAGTTCCAACTATGCGCTCTACAGAGAACCAAAATGCCCTGAAGGAAAGAATGATTTGTAGGCATGATTTTTTTCAAGCTACTTTAATAAGGGTTCAGCCTCCTCTCTACCTCACCACCCACCAGAGGTAGTGAAAAAGAAAGGTTATAAGGATATGGGGAAAGTAGACCTGGTTAGAAAGAGTTGTTTGGGAGCGAGTCCAGTCTTCATTGTCTTGATATCAGCAGTCCAGTCCTCTAGCAAAACACCAACACGAGTCAGCAGTTACAGTCCAGTCCACTCAGCAGATAACCACATATGAACCTTCAAGGCTAGTTAAATCAGAAGAAACCATGAGGCTCACCAACTGGCCCAGGTCAGAGGGAGTGGCACGAAGCCACAGGAACCTCACAAGAAGCTCTGGCAAATTTCTGTCTTTTGAGTCACCACTGGGGCAGCTCAGCAAAGCAGTGTAAGGCGAACCAATACGTGCATGTCACCAGGGAAGAATAGTGAGGCGGAGCACAGTGAACCAATGCTGGAGCTCTCACTGTCTGTGGGGTGAGATTTCTATCCCTTCTAAACACCCGGGTCCTTCCATGTGTCAGCTTTAGCAAAACATCCTTTGCCTGTGTGCCCCAGCAAAACATTATCTGACATAACTGACTTTCTGAAGAAACCAGAAGTTTCTACTTCAATGAGTGTCCTGACAACTCATTCTCTTGTACCTGATTCATTTTTCTCTTTTATGAAGTTCATCGGGTTGCTTTTGTATTTAGCAAGGCTCACTGTGATGGATGGTTAGAGCTTGGTGTAGTGTGTGGTATCTAGCAGTCATGATTAAATAAGAGATCAGTCATGTCCTCCGTTCAGCCAGTGAGCGTTTGCTCGACAGGGTAGTTGACTCCTAAGAACCCCAAGGTAGACCTTTTCTTCAGTTCTGTTGTGTATCAGTGGTCTCACCAGAGCTTCTTCATGGGCGTGTTTTCTTAGTGAGTGTCTGGTCTCTCTCTGTCTCTGTCTGTGTCTGTGTCTCTGTCTCTCTCTCTGTTTTCTTATACTTGCCTTACTTTAAGTAGTCTTTTCTCTCCAGAACATACAGACTTTTGTAGTTACCGAGAGTTGCTTCGATGGGTAGGGAATTGCTGTTCCCTGTTGCTTGTGTTTCATCTCTCTATAGGCGATCCATGGAGCAACAGGGTTCTTGCCGTCGTGTTGCTGACCGTAGTGTGTGGAAGCCCTTCTGCAGTTTTCCCGGAGCAGGGCTCGTCCTTCTGTGTGCCTGCTGCTACCCTGTGCCTTCTTTCCAGTGTCTCTTCGCTGCTGCTTCTCCTTTTGAAAAACTGCTTGTGTAGTTCTGACTTTCCCAGGCTTGTCCTATACTTGCAGTTATGCACATGTAACCCTGTGTCATGGACTCGTTTCACCCAGTAATGATGAACTTGCTGTGTTTTGGGGTGTGATGCATGGTTGGTTTAGTGCTGAGGAACCCACTGCCCGGGCTCCTGCCCTGCTCACCCACTGAAGGGCACTTTGACTGCTTCCCACTTACAGAGGTTGTGAACAATCCTGTGCAGGTGGACACAGACCCTGATACCTCTGGAAAGATTGTCCTAAGTGTCTGGCTGTGTCTGTAGGAAGCCACAGAGCTGCCTCACATTGTTTGCGTCATTTTACGCCATTTTATGCCATTGGTATTTGATGGTGTGAGAGTCCCTTGTTCCCATCCTCATCAACATGTGGTGTTCTTAGTACTTCTGACTCTGGCCATCCCAGTCAGTGTGTTATTAATTTGCTTATCTTTGATGGAAATTAGGGTGGGAACATCATATATACATACAGTATTAAAAAGGAAGATTTATGATGTATGTTCCAACTTAGATGAACTTTGCATTAAATGAAGCTGGCTGGAAAATATGAATAGGATGTGGTTTCTCTTGCTATGGTGCTTAGATTATCCACATTTGTAGAAACACAGTGGATAACAGGAGTTGCCATAGGAGGAGGAACAGTGGATAGGAAAGAAGTGTTTAGTGGTTTTTAAAGATTTGGTTTTGCAAGATCAAAACATCTCTGGTCTGGCACAGAAATGTTGTATAATACTTGTAATTCCAGCACTCAGGTGATGGGGGCAGGAATATATTGAATTCAAGACCAGCTTGAACTACCTAGTAAGACACCCCCTCCCCCGATATTCTGGAGGCAAAACATGAGGATGGTTGTACAATGATATATTTTTGTTTAAAAGTGGCCTAAATAGCAAATTTTACATCATATTTTTTTATTGTAGTTGAAAATTAATGCAAACCTTTAATTTGTATAGTCAAACCTTTGGAAGCAGAGGAGAGGTTTTGCGTTGTCACTGGGTGACCTGTGTTTTCCTGGTGTTTTTCAGGCCTGGCGTCCCCTTGACCGTGCAGGCGTTTTCAGAAGAGGAAAGGAAGCAGTGGTTGGAAGCTCTGGGTGGAAAAGAAGCTGTAAGAACATCAGTGCTGGAGCTCTTGTTTAAATCCGTTTAGCTGACTTGGTTCATTCCCACCTCGGTTTTGTTTTATAGCGTTTGAGAGCAGTTCCTTGCTGGAGCTGGTATTCGGAATGGTCTTGGAACCATGTTGACACTCCAGTCGTTTCTCTTGTGCAGCGGCAGCTCACCCACGCCTGGGGCATCATTCTCTTCCAGCTCTGAGCTTTGTCACTCTGATTGGCTTGGCTGTGCAAAAGTCAGCAAAACTCTCACCTTCTCCTGTTGTATACAACTGTGTGTGTGTGTGTGTGTGTGTGTGTGTGTGTGTGTGTGCGCGTGCGCCCACGCGCACGTGTGCTCGCGCGTGTGTAGTAAGTATATTGGATGCTTGCAGTGCGCTTTAGATTCTGGAGATGGGACAGTAAGTGTGTGGCAGGAAGAACTGCTGCCCATATTGGGCTGCTACTTAACAGTGTATAACACTGTAATGGTTTCTCCTTCGTAGTGTAGAATAGAGTTGCCTCTTTATACATTTGCTTCAAGGAGTAGATTAAAGGTATGACACGGGTCCAAAGGTATCTGAATTCTGAGTGTTGGCACTTGGTTCCAGCACTGATTTCTTTGTGTGTGTGTGCTGCTGGCTTTTGGGGCTCGGCATCTGGCAGATCATGTACTGAGTTGGGGATTTAGTAAGGGCAACTATAGAAGGAACCACAGATGCTCTTTCGGTATGCTGTGGAAAGTGCTACGATTCTAAGTAAACTGCCGGCAGGCGCCGCCTGGCCTGCCTATGAAGACTTTGGGGAAAGCATGATCTGAAGATGGGAGAGGGGTTCTGTTCAGTCAGGAAGGAGGTTTCAGAATGGAGCTCTCTCAGAGCGTGTAACACGGTGCTGCCTTGGGCTGGCCGCTCAGCCGCAAGGGCACAGCTGAGAGTCCAGGGAGCCCGAGGCTGGCTGGAACAGTGTGTGCAGGCACTCAGAGTGAGAACCCAGCTACTATGTTTTGACCCTTGATACTGTTTAAGAAATGTATCCCTGAGCCAAACTATCCCAAATTAGATTTGTATGTTACCGTATCTGAGCTGGATTTAGACTCTGTCTCTTTGTTTCTGCCTGGTTTTAGTGCTAAGGTTGAACTTCATCATCACCAGTGCCTGGCATGTACTGGCTCACTGGGCAGACCTGTCTGCCATTCAGCAGTGCTCAGTTTGTTCTTAGAAGTTTTGGCCAGGAGTTTTGATAGAAGTCCAGAGAGATGCTTCAGTGTCTAAGAGTACATACCATTCTTGCAGGGGACCAGAGCACAGATCCCAACACCCTTGTTTGGCCACCTGTAACTCCAGGTCCAGGTGATTGAATACCTCTGACTTCCACAGACACCTAAACTTACACACACATACACACACACACACACACACACACACACACACACACACAATTATTTTAAAAACATCTAAAAAAGAGGAGTTTTGAAGCCCAGAATGGTCAAACATTCCTTAATTCCTGGCACTTGGGAGGCGGAGTCAGGATCTGAGTTCAAGACCAACCTGGCTTATATAGAGTTCCAGGTTGGTCAGGGCTACACAGAGAGAGATCTCTCTAATAAAGAAATTTGATAGTGATCGAGATCTAGTTCTAATACTTTAATCCTTTTTAATAACCCTGATGATCACCCCAGAGCCTCGAGAAGTACTTTAGAAAGTGAGTTTGCATAGCAGAACTACGACCATGGTTGAGTCTTTGGAAGAAAAGTGAGCTTACAGTTTGGTTTAGTCTTGAACTCATGATCTGCCTGACTTTCCCTGTAAAGAGCCAGGCCATTAACAGAGAACAGAAGAATGTGGAGAGAGGATAGTTTGCATAGAGACTGAGGCACAGCAGATTTCCTTCCTGTGCTATGTCTTGCAGATTGCGAGCCAGTTCGAGAAGCCGAATTACCGTGGTGCTATTGCAGATGTATTCACTAGAAGGATGGGCAAGGATTAACTATTGCTTATGTAAATGCCGGGGTTAGAACAAGAAACAGTGGAGTAGACAGTAGTGGGAGTTTTGTTAGAGGTTGGAATGGAATAGTTTGTCAGCCTGTATCTGTAAGGTGGAACTTTCTCCATTTACATAGACTTTTAACAAGTTCCTTAGAGACGGTAGACGCTTTGATCTCATTTTTGCCGGCTTGGCATGTCTCTGGAAGAGAAGAGTAGGCTGAGAGATGTCCTGTTTGTGTTGCTTACTTTTGTATGTGAACTCATGATAGCATGTCATTAGACCAGTGCAGCTCATCTGGCCTGTGTCCCCACACAGGTTTCCAATGGGGGATTTTCCCACACTGGCAATGTCTCACACCAGGTGGCTATCCCCCAGGTCAGTTCAGCCCTGACACTGCTGTCTGGGGTGTTGATGGCAGATCTTACACACTGGGGGTGCAGATCTAGATGGCTGCCTCTGCTTTAGTCTTGGTCTTTGTAGCATAGTGTGATGTGAATTTGAGATTCCCATGACCCCTTCCTTGGGTGTAGTCATTGGTTGTCAGCACTCAGGGTAAAGTACACTTGGTAGTGTCTTATTGATCATGTTACAACTTGAGCGGGCTCAAGGAAGCTGTGTGTAGGGCTGGTTGTAAAGAGAGTGTGGGCCTTCGAGGAGTTCCCAAGCCTGGTAGAATTGTCACTATCCCAGCATTTGATGTGTTCATCCACAGAAACTTAGCCAATCCCATTGACCTTTATAGATTGTAAGCTTCTTCCCCAGGTGGTCAGTGGCAGACTCTGAATGTCTTAATTCATTCATCACGTGGAGTATCTAGCTGTATCCTTATACTGTATAGGTTTTCACTTTTAAAAAAGATTTATCTAATTTATTTATAGGAGCACACCGTTGCTGTCTTCAGACACACCAGAATAGAGCATCAGGTCTCATTACAGATGGTTGTGAGCCACCATGTGGTTGCTGGGAATTGAACTCAGGACCTCTGGAAGAGCAGTCAGTGCTCTTAACCACTGAGCCATCTCTCCAGCCCAGGTTTTCACTTTCTAAGTTACTTGTTCAGAGTTAAGTCTAGAGCTGTCCCAAAGGGCTCCTGAATAGCAAATCATTTCTATCTGGAAATTCCAGGTATGGGAACTCTATGCTGTAAAGCAGGGACGAAGACTAAATATATCTTTTAGATGCTAGATTGTCTAGTGCTAAATTCACAGAAATGAAAAATTGTGTGTTCTTACTTGACTGACTTGTAAGTAATCTGTTGAAAGTGTTTTCTTTCTTTCTTTCACCAGTTGTTCCACACTTTTAATAGAGCCATCGTCCCAAGACCAGAAGGAGGTAAGTGTTTATTTATCCTGTTCGCTTCCAACCCCAAGCTTTTGCTGGGCTCCGTGTGTACCCTCTTTAAGCCCATGAAGGAGCCTCATTGTTTGTCCCCTAGAGCTTTACTGTGAATTCTCCTGCACAGTCTTTTGCTGTGTGTGTCTCCACTCGTGAATGATGATGGGAAGCTTTTCAGTAGGCAGCTGGTAGCTTTCTGAGCTCTTGAGGGCCTTTGCAAGGGGTCCTCGGTCCATGGCTTCCAGGCCTCCTTATCCTGTCATTCGTCATTCTAGATAGAAGTAAGCAGATTCTCCGGACCACGTTTGGTTGGGAATAACAGGATGCTGTAGGGGTCCTGCGCATGCTCTAGGAGCTTCAGGCATTTTCAGTAAGGCTGATGAGAGGAGAGAATTTCCTCGGCAAATGTGAGAATTAGTTCAGATAGTTTAAAACAGTCATCCTTGGCCACAATGAGTAATGAAATAAACAAGAATGGCCCAGCCTGGTGGTGAACCTCTGGTCGCCGGGCAGATTTGTATGCACGAGCACTTGTCATAAGGTGGTGGTTCTGTGCAGCGTGGACTTCAGGCAGTCAGGACTGAGAACTCCTTCGTAAGCTCCTGGCTTTGTTCTCTGGCTTGGGCTGATTTTTGACCAACCGTGTAGCACCCATGTATTACTGTTACACCTTGAAACCCTCTGACCTTGCAGCTAGACTGTGTCCTATACAAGACACATACACTTGGGAAATGGTAAGCTGTTTACATACAGCACAAGAATCTGTGAAATCAAGGTTATGCTTAGCGAAGCCACAGGAAAGGCTGTGTTATGTACACATGGTTTCAAAACAGTTGCGGTCAAAGACTAAAGATCTGCAGCCTGGCCTTGGATGCTGACTGGCGCTCCACGGTGGGGCGCGTCCACGCAACACCTCAGCAGTGCGTCCCTCCTTTCTGTCTTGCCAGCATCTCTGTCTTAGGTCTCCCATCCCTCACATTCCTCTCCCTCTTCTCAGACTTCCCCTTATTGTCTCTGCTCTTTATCATAAAAGCGTTGAAACATACCTCTCCTGGAGATGGCTTTGCACAGCAGACGGAAACAACGTGCATTTTATATAATGTTACCAATAGTGGATTCTCGAAACCTCTGTTCAGTTTTCACCATTAAAACTCACTTTAAGCCTATTGATACAGATTCTGAACCAAATTTATATCCAAGGCCATAAATCCCCAGGAAGCGAGCGCTAATGCCACAGCCCCTTGGGCCCTGGAGCAGCGGCCAGAGGTGCCTTTTTCCTTAGGTTTTGAAGCAAAAACGTGATCTACAAATATATGCCAACCTGGTCATAAGCAAACATTTATATTAGAAAAAGCATAAAGTTATATTTTTAAATTGGCCTGTTGTAGCATATGAATCATCTGTTTTCAATTCAAATTAGGAAGATAATAATGCTATTAAAAAAGCTTGGTGAAGAGTACAAATTATCAAAATTTTAACTTACTTGTTGTTTACCTTGCTGTCCAGATAGCATTCAACGAGAACTTTTTCTTGAACATTTCCTTCCTGTGTTAAGCAAAAGCTCCGATGCACGATGGGAAACCTTCATGTATATTTGCAGTTTTCTTTAACTCAGCTACTCTTAGTATTTTGGGCAAAATTCAGATTTTTTTTTAGGTAGCTTCTTTAGAGATGGCTCCTATATTCTTTTACTGTTTAAGATAAACCATAATGATTAACTTAAAATGTTATGTTGCAAATTGAATTATAAGTTGATAGTTGGCCATCTTCATTTGCATCACGAAGCCTCTTCTGTAAATGCATAACGTTTCCACTATATCCTTTGCATGGGAAATACGTGATTTTCAGCAGTTCTAGAACAGTGAAACAAATGTTACATTACCTTAATGTTTTCCTTCTTTTCGTAAGGGAAAGAAATACAGTGACTACTTGCCCCTTACCATCTTATAACTGTTTGTCTTAGGTGCACAGTTGGATAAGATGGGATTCACAATTCTCAGAAAGTGCATCAGTGCTGTTGAGACACGAGGTAATGATCACGCTTTGCTGAGCAGCTTTATTGGTGGAGACCCGTAGGTATGTGACACCCGAGCCCGCCCGTCTCGGCCCTCAGTGCATGGCTGCGTGCTAAGGCATGAACTTTATACGCAGCACGCCGTTACTCCCGCTAACTTACTTTCCATGTAAATGTGGGGGGCAAACTTCACATACTTCTTTTTTGCCGCAACAAGTGAGGTCATTGTTAAAATGGAATCACATTTGCTTGTATATCTGTTATCATAGAAAATACCACAGGGTGGATGGCTCGAGTGGAAGTTGCAGCTTCACAGTTGAGGAGGCGGGAAGGCTGGAGTGCAAGAGGTGGTAGGGTTAGTTTTCTCTGTGCCCTTGGCTTGCAGATGAAATTTCCTTGCTGTGCCTTTTCTGTGTGTATACATGTCCCTTCTGTCTCTTTTGTGTATTTAGATTTGCTCTTTTTTTTTTTTATAAGAATTTATGTCATGGTTGGGGTAGCAGGTGTGTGTGTGTGTATGTGTGTGTGTGTGTGTGTGTGTGTGTGTGTATTTTTAATGTTACATTCCTAGGTTCTAAGGTTTAGAACTGCAGGTCGCCGTTCAGCTCATTCTTTGAAAGAATCAGCCCAGCAGGTGGAAGACTGATTCTTAGCACATTTTGTCCAAGCTCCTTATTGCTGCTTTTCTTACTCCTGGGATCCCATTAAACATGATCTTTTGGGACTGGGGTTGAGCTCAGTGGTAGAACCTGGGATGTGCAAAGCTCTGTGTTTGACCTTTAGCACAGATACATTTACACACATACACGAGATACAATTTGAAAGTAGCGAAGCTCAGAGATCTTTTAAATGTATTCTTTGAAGATTTTATCCCTGTGCACCACGCATTTAGATCATATCCCCCCCAACTCCTCCCAGAGCCACGCCCACTTCTTTCCAATTTTATGCGCCCTTTTTATTCACCCTTCCAAGTAATCTACTAAATCCAGTTTTTGCAGCCCCTATACTCATGGTGTGGGACTATGCTGGCTAGCTTTATGTCAACTTGACACAAGCTATGGTCATTTGAGGGGAGGAACCTCCATTACAAAGACGGAGCTATAGGCAAGGCTGTCAGGCATTTTCTTAGTTGGTGATTGATGGGGGAGGGTCCAGTCCATGGTGAGTGGTGCCACTTCTGGGCTGACAGCCCTATGTATTATAAGGAAGCAGGCTGAAGAAAGCCATGAGGATTAATCCAGTAAACAGTGCTCCTCCATGGCCTCTGCATCAGCTCTTACCTCTGGGTTTCCATCCTGCTTTACTTCCTACCCCAAATTAATTTTGTAATGAATGGTGCTATGGACACCTAATCCAATAAACCCTTTCCCTCTTTCCTCCCCAACTCGCTTATGCGAGTTTGACTTGATGGTGGCAGTGACAGACAAAATCTATTCAGTGCGGTGTGCTGGACCCACCAGGGCCCCACCCTGAAAGCAAACAGACTGACCCCAGCGCCCATCAGCCGTCCATAGCTACTCAGGTAGGGGTGTGTTGGAAACTGACTGACATTGACTCCCCAGATGTTTGGAGTTTCAGACAGTCGGGGCAGTCCTGCTAACGGTTCTTTCTGTGCCTTGGCAGTCACCCCTCCTTCCCACCTTGCTCTTTGGTTTCCACTGACCTGAGTTTTGTCTCTTAGGTTGCTGTAGTGAACTATTTTAAATGTTTCCTCAGTGGAGTCATGATTGCAGTCGGTAGTCTTTTGGAACCTAGCTTATTTAACACAGGGCTTTGAGGTTTTTTGTGCTCTGTGGATCACAAATCACTACCTTTAAATTTGTTTCCCACCAAGATCAGACAAAGGTCCACATTCTGCTGTAGCCATCAGCACACCAAGAAAAGGTAATGGTTTATAGTAACATTATTTTAGAGAAAACATCATATATTAGAAAGTAACACAGACACTAACATCTCTCTGGCGGGGTGGGACTGTCGGGCAGTTACACCTACATCTCAGAATCAGTCAAACCACACACACTTATTTGCTCATAAAATTACATGGTGTATGGGCGTCCATCGCTCATCCAGCACCAGAGTGAGGAACTTACGTCTTATCCAAGGTGAAGGATTCCATCAAACACTTGCTGCCAACTTCTGCTGCATGTTCATCACGGTGAGCATTTAACAATACTGACGTCACCTCTAGTACGCAGTCTCACTTAAGTGCTACCGGTGCGAACTGGGAATTGGCTATTTCAAAAGCGCTCACCACTTGGTGACAATGTCCAGTAATAACGTTCTGGAAGCACTGTCCTAGGAAAAGCATTGTGTGTGTTGGAGAGAGAGGGTGCACACTTACTACCTTCCGTATTGCTAGTGACTGCTACTCGGAATCTTTTTTCTTAACTTCTTTACTTAAAACACAGTCCAATTTAATCCTGTATAAAACAGCGTTCTGTAGAAAATGGCGCAGTGTTCATTTCCTCAGTAACAGATAACCCGCCGTGGTTTCGCCCTCGTGCCAGTCGGAAGGAAGCCAGTCTGTTAATTAGGATTTATTGAGCAATCTCCAGGTGTACAGAGCCTCGCCCCAGGCCTTTGGAATAGACAGTGAAAGTTGGCTCCATATACCCGTAAACCAGGAATAGTAGACAGAGCAGAAAGATTTGTAAGTAATTGAATTATTGCAGGTGCTAAGATAAAAACGTAGCAAGTTTGCACAGTTTAGGAGAACCTTGGTGTATGACTGTTGCTGTAAAATTATATAAAAATTCTGTCTTTTATCCCGCACTAGGTCCGGCTCTGTAGTGCCCCAAGACATCCGGTAGACATCTTCATCTCAGTCAGCAAAGCCTCTCACCCACTCTGCTCCATCCCATATCACACTGCCGATGGCTTCTCTCTGAGCCTGGCAACAGTCTCTCTACCCATCCAGTTCCCAAGGCAGATTGCCACCATGCCAGACATACATGTGTCTCCAACCATCACATACTCTCTTGAATTCAATTAAATCGCCACATGAAAGAACACACAACACAATAACCTCTGATCCAGTTGATAAGTATAATTGCCCACCTAGACATCCAAAGCCCTGTACACATCCATCCCTTAAGAACACTCATAACAACCTGTAAATACAGAGTGGAATATTAACACCTGCCTCCATGTTCTCTTGGTGGCTTCCCCTCTCCAGTCCCTTCCGTCCCAGTCTCCTCCTCTTCCCTCAAACTTTTCTCCCGCCCATCTTTCCTTCTTGTCCAATGACAGGCCACATTCTATCTTGTACCTGCCTTCACCTGCGTAATGACATCATCCTACATATGACAACGGGTTAGAAGGCTCGGTGCTAATTGGGGACTGTGGTGTAGGAATGGACTTTCTTAGATCTAAGGGATGAGGGTTATATCCTGGCATTCAGAGAATTATTGACTAAGATGTAGACAGGATGTAGCTAAGGGAGTTCAAACTTGATTGGGAAGGAAACACAAAACTTTGGTCGTAGTGAAAGCATGTACCTAATGCATTTCCCCGCAATGGTGCTAGAGGGCGCTAAAGAGCAAGCAGGCTTACAGCGGTTAGCAGGAAAGGAATGGCTGTGACATGTGCAGAAGCTACAGAGGCTGGACTGCTCCCTGAGTAGGGTGACCAAGTTGGCAGAGGTGCACATAGTTCAGAGCTACCACGTGACATCACTGGTCACATAGTGCTTGGATACTCACCGGACTGCTGCAAGGACTTTGGGAAGAGGATCAGGGACACATAGACATTTGTGACACATCCTTGCTGCATTTTGTGCCTATGGATTCCAAGTGTGTTAAGGACTGTTGTTGGTTTCTGCTTTAGGTAGTGAAACCTGAGAGGAGTAGAGCAGCTGTGGAATTAGAGGGGGGTTTTGTTTGGCTTTCAGGGCACAGGAACAGCCATGGGAGGCTTCCGTGGGAGTAATGTGTGAAACCTATTCACCGGGTTCCCGGAGTTTTAGGGATTGTATGTGAATAGGGATTTATAGGAAAACCTCTGTTTTAAAAGGTCTAAAAGTAGTCAGATCTGTGTGTCCAACTGAGAGATTAGCCTGTTAGATGCTATGCAGTTGAGGCCTAGGGGAGTTGAGGAGCATTTGCATGGTTCCTGTTCATTCACATTCAGTGCTTTGCTGTAGTCCCTTCCTCCTGTCTTCTCTCATGTGACATCTACTTTCCGTAAGCCTGTGGGGGTAGCTGACCTGTCCTCGATGAGGAGGAATTTCCCCCGCCCCCCGCCTCGTTGGATGTGAGCTTTCCTGTGCAGCTGTGATGTGGCTCACGGGATGAGGTGCTGCTCTGTATGTGTTTCTGAGGAAAATGATGGCTTAGCATTCTTCTTTGTCCTCGGAGCATCCTGATTCATGGAGGCCTGGAGGATCCAACTTAACTGAATGAATGAATGAATGAATAAATAGAGTTGGATCTCAGTTTTGAAGGTCCCAGTCCATGATCAGTTGCTCTGTTAGCTCTGGATCCATGGTGAAACAGCACAGCGTGCCTGGACTGTGTAGTAAAACCACTCATCATATAGCTAGAAAGCAAAGAAAACAAAGAGGAAGGCTTCCATAGTCCTCCTCCAGGCCTCCCTGGGGCTGGCCCAGGGACCTTCTGCTAGGCCTTGCTTCCTAGATGCCAATCCTCCAATACATGGGCCTTTGGAAGGCGCTCTGCTTCTGGACTCCCAAGGCTCTTGCTTATCTCATAATGGGAAATCATTCCAAGGGCCCTGAGGTTGTATCTCTCACAGCATGACTAGAATTCAAGTCCACGGTTTCTTTACCAAGACTTAAAAACTCTGCATGGGGCTGCCCCATGGCCAGGAGGCAAAACAGCATCTCCCAACTGTTGGTCTGAATTCTACAGGGGAAGGAGAATTGTCCAGGTTCCTGCTGCCGTGGGCTTTGGGCCCAGGAGTGTTGGTAGAGGTGTTGGTGTTTGAGTGAATGTGCTGCACCTGAGGTGTGAGTCAAGCGAGAGGAGTCTGGTGGAGCAGGCTCTCCAAGTCACTCCTCTGAGTGACTGGGAGCCTTGAGGTCTAAGCTCCTGTGAGGTACAAAGCCATGCTTTGGAAGGCCCTTAGCTTCTATAAAGAATGTGACAGGAGTTTGTGTGTATGCTTTCACTCACCTGGTTTGTGGAGATGAGCTGGCTTTAGGAGATTCCCTGTGTTCTCCACCATTATGTTTTTCTCCCCCGCTGTAGTTTTTTTTTTTTTTTTTTTTTTTTTTTTTTTTTTCTGAATCCGGAGACATTTGTGTTGTTCCTCTGTTGCTCAGCCCCTGGTTTTGTTAATTCCATTTCCTGTGTTTATTTTGTTTCTGAGAATCTACTGTTTCCTTGGAATGGAGAAATGTCTTCCTTACCCTTTGTGTGCTTCTTTTTCTGTCAACATGCAGCGCCTTGTGCGTAGGAAGCACTCAGTAAGCAATTGCTTAGGCTCCGGCATCCGAGGGAGAGAACCGACATGTCATATTGGCGAGTTGACAAATTACAGGTTATAAAGTTATTGGAAGGGCTGGTTTTCTATATGTGGTTAGAATTAATATTTCCATGTAACATATATAGGAGCTGATGTCAGCATCTTTATGAATTATGGGTAATATAGAAGACAGAGAAAGATCATCTTGCATATGGAAGAGAGTGAAGTATTTTAGAGCGTGAAATATGCTTACATAATTTTCTCAAGTAAATAACTCCCCTTCCTAGAAAGGAAACATGCCTAGGACTTTTTTTTTTCTCGGTGGGCGTGCATAACACCTAATTTTGAGGTATATGTACTATAATGCAAGCAAAAACAGTAATCCTTTTTTTTGTTTTTGCTTAAAAACATCTTAGTTGCTGTTTTTTTTTAAATAGTCATTATGTTAAAACTAAATTTGTATGTCGATTTTGTTTATGAAGTTTCTCTTTAAAACCTTCCATATGTGCATAATTTGAATATTCACTTTACTTTTCTGGAGCAAGGCATAAGATGTTGGCGCAGGCAAGCTGTCAGCTATCAGATTCAGCATTGTAACAAGCTGCGAATTCATGGGAGGGAAAAGACAGGACAGACCTTGATTGTCACATCTAAGTAGCTTCTTTTCCTTCCAACAGTGGAGTTTCAGATGTTTGGCTTGGGGATGGATTGTGCTGCTTCCATATAGTGCTCAGCCGGTGTGGGGGCCCAGGATGAGTTTTTCCAGAAGATAACGTACAGTTTCACTATTAATCTTTGGAGGCGTGTTTGGGTGGTAAGGTGCCCAAGTGAAGTGGCAGCATTTGACCGTGATTTGCAAAGTACTCTCACCTCACCGAGGGCAAATTCCGTGTGCGCCATCTCTGTTTTAATCAGCATGGGTGTGAGGTGAGAGTGGGCGGGAGCAGAGGACAGTCTCAGTGGGAGGGACTGGAGAGCCAAGAGGCGCCTGCAGAAGTGCAAAAGCAAGGCTGAAACGCTGCAGCCTGAGCCAGGCAGGCTGGAATAGTCATTGCCTCAATTAACGACTTTCTCAACTTCAGAAAACTCACTGGGAGAAGCTGTTAGCTTTAAGTAAAGGGTTAAACTAGTAAGGGTAAATGTTTGCAAAAGGACGGACTTCCCCATGTCCCTGCTTACCTCATGTCCCTGTGGTGGAAGGTTGGCGAGGGGTGGTTAATTCTTATCTTGTTCAGTGGTTCCTTTCTCACTGAAGAATTCTCCAGCTTTCCTTCTTCCTTTGTTTACCTGTGGTTTTCCTCATGTCCCTAGGCCCTGGAATCCATGCAATAGGAGTGAACTTTGTCTAGTAATTAGGTGAACGATCTAACGGTGGGTATGTGTGTGGTTGGATGTAGCACAGGGGCAAGAAAACAGCAGTGGCGTATTTTCAAGGCGTGCTGTGCGCGTGTTTAGACAGGAAACTTGTGAGCTTGGTGGAGTTCTCTGGTTAGTTTTTTTTTTGCTGCAGGTTAGTGGTCTTGGTTTTGTGTGTTTACACCAAAATCAGGTAAGTTTGTGATGTCTTATCTTTTTTTTTTTTTTTTGGTTCTTTTTTTTCCGGAGCTGGGGACCGAACCCAGGGCCTTGCGCTTCTTAGGCAAGCGCTCTACCACTGAGCTAAATCCCCAGCCCCGTGATGTCTCATCTTAATGCCTCTATTTTCCTGTCGCAGTGGATGTTCCTGGACTCTAAAGCCAGACCTCACTAGCACCTCAGCTTGGGCGATGTCAGCTCATATCTTCATCCTCCTTTTACTATCACTGAAAGTGGCTGTTGCCTCTGTCTCTTCTCTACCATTGTGGTAATGGGACACGTTGAATTCCCATCCCCATCTCCACTCCCCCACCACTACCAACCATCCCCCACCCCCCAGCACAGAGGTAAACTTAGCAATTGGTGCTGCTGACGCTAGGGAAGTGCCACTGTTGATTCAAGGCTGGAGGAATCCACGTTTCTCCCTCCTCATGGCAGCCTACGTACTGAATAGCTCCCCTGACTTCCCACGATTCAGTCATCGTGTGTGTCTTCTCTAACAAGCAGCAAAATGAACTCGTTGGGTTTGTACCCTTTCTGCTCCTCGCTATGATGTAGTCACTTGAGCAGTAGGCTGTCTCGAGTACCAAAAGGGACAGATGGTAAAGAAAAGGTGCTCGGAGAACAGTGTGGCCATTGCATTTTCTCGTGCATTGTTGAATATTCTGGGCTTCTGGAAAATTCACAGAAGGGGAGTAGAGGGCGATTGCTTGGTTGCCTGGAATTCGTTGTTACCTGGTGCCATGGCTGCTTAGAAAACATATGGCGGTTTCAAGGCAAGGCTGATGCTTTTGTCTGCGTGGGGAGGAATGAAGCAAGGCTTCCAAAGAGCAGGAGCCAACTTCTGCCTTGTGCCTGAGGCTCTCTTCTAATTTATGTTAGTCAAAATTTTCCATCACTTAAGCCTGAGTTGTGTTGTGATGAGTTTATTTGGCTCTCCTATCCATCCCTGCGTACTTTAATACGTTGATTTTGCTGGCCACACATGTGACTGGTGTAGTTCAGTCGTGTATAGGAAAGATACTGAAAGATGAGGATGAGCTCAGCCAATTCTAAGACAACTACGGTGTCCCAGTTACCTTTACTGTGCCCCGATGATCACCATGTACTAGCAATGTAAGGAAGGAAGGGTTTATTTTGACTCATAGAGTTCAAGATACATCGTAGTGAGGAAGTCAAGACAGCAAGGACTTGAAGCAACTGGTCCCATGACCTTCAGCATCAGGAAATAGACAATGTACTCAGGCTAGCTTCCTCCTATTTATGCATTTGAAGACCCAAGCCCATGGAAGGACTGGATCTAGTTTATCTTCCTTCCTACTTCAGTTAACCTGATCACAAGTACCTCAGTAGGCATGCCCAGAGTCTACGCTAACTCAGATTCCCTCACAGATGCAATGCAAGGCATGTTCTGTGGGTTACTCTAGGTCTTGTCCAGTTGACAGTCAGTAGTAGCGGTCAGGCATCCTTGAGAGTTTATTCTGCATTCCTCTTTATGAGTGATCCCAGGCAGTTTCTTGGAGACCATTAGAAGAAAAAAGACTCTTGCAGTAGGGACAACTGTCTGCATGTGAGCCTCAGTTTCATAGAGACGATGGTCTGCGTGTGAGCCTCAGTTGCAGTAGGGACAACTGTCTACATGTGAGCCTCAGTTGCATAGAGACGATGGTCTGCCTGTGAGCCTCAGTTGCAGTAGGGACAACTGTCTGCATGTGAGCCTCAGTTGCATAGAGACGATGGTCCGCATGTGAGCCTCAGTTGCTAGAGTTCTGTCTCTGCTTGCTTCATTCACCCTCAGTTACCAACAGCACCTCCAAGAGTGCCATATAACTGCCTCTTATGATAAGAGTGAGTTGTGCTGTGCAAGAAACCTAGACGTTGAGGAAACTCAAATCTTTTCTAATAGCAAGCAAACCCTTTCTTCCTTATAAAGGAAGGGGACACTATTTCTAAGGCCGTAGGCAACCTGCTCTACGCTATAGAGAGGCATATCAGAACAGAAGGTGCTAAGGCAAGGTTTTACTGGCTGTGCTGGGTGGCTTGTGTGAGAAGGTGCTTTGTGAACAGTTGAATGTGTTGGAACAGATCTTAGCTGCTGGGCTGGGTTGCATGTGACCTCCAGAGGCTGGTGTGAGCTGTTGATGAGTTTGAACAGCAGTATGTTGAAAGTAGTCTGGAAGTTGACTGATGAGGATCAGATAGTAAAAGGTGGTCGGCAGAATGGCTGTTGGGATTCCAGACATGATTTATCTAAGAGGTGTTAGCGTTTAAAGGAGGATATGTACAGCATGGAGATGCTTCATTGATTATAGAAGTGTTGTATGGTCACGTAGTCGCACTCCTGCTTGCATGGTCAGAGGAAGTGAGGCCAGCGTGTCACATAGACTACAGGTTGTGTTCACTGGGATACTGTGTACAGTAGCCAAGAAATGGGAGCATCCTTGGCATCCAACTGATGACTGGACACAGACAGTGTAGTTCATGTGTACATACAGAGAGCTGTTTAGCCACAACAAAACATGGTCTTGCCATTTGCCACAACACCAAAGATTACTAGGTTAATGGAAGTAAGCCTGGCGCCAAAAGGCGGGCACGAAACTGCATCTCCATGACCTCACTCATAGACGTTTTGAGCATGTGGCTGTCACAGAAGTCAGGAGTAGAATGGTGGGTACAGTAGGCTGGGGGTGGGGCAGGGTGGGGCATGATAGCATGCAAGTTAGCATGGTGGTTGTAAGAAGTGCCGGTGAGCTCTCGTTGCCAGAAGGAAAGAATGAAATGTTTTCACCAGGGAGAACATTGCAGGAAATGAGCACTGTTATAAATAATGATGGGAATCTCATTATACATATGGAAATATAATGCTGTGTGTATATGCTAGTGTGTTGGGAATGTATACAGGCTTCATATTTTTCTGTAATAGTTAAAAAAAAGGTTGACATTCTATCAGATGCACGAGGAAATAAGGCAAGAAGGGACGGGCAAGAGGCGACATCTGACAGGAAAACGTACTGTGGGCCTGATGGCCACAGGAAGGAAAGGAAGTGGAAGCAGAAGCCGACTAATGTCCCAAGCCAGGCCCATGATAGATTCAGTCCAGGCTGAGGTGCACGGTGAGCAGTGAGTTCGTGAGGAATAGCGTTTGCTTTTAGATTCTCGGAATCCAAGGTTCATGTGACATATGTGTAGGAGTTCAGATGGAGCTGTGAAGAGAGAAGGAAACCGTCTCAGAGGTGAAGTGTGAAGGGTCATTCTATAATGAGGTCATCATAGAATCCGAATGGGTCCTTGTGTTGAGGGGACGATAGTGAGGACAAAAAAGTCCGAAGGAACTGTAACTAATAGAAGGTAGGATGGCTCATAGCTAAGTGGTGGATCACTCAGTCAGCCTGTATAAGGCCTCTGGTTTAATCTACAGCACCTTTGCCCTACCCTCAGAAAGGACAGTTACAGAGAGCTCAGGGGATCGTGGTATGAGGGAATCCATGTGGGAGACCTGTGACCAACTTAGTCACTCCAGAAAACTTAGACAGAAGGCACGGAACGGCAGCCTCCTCTCTGCGGGTGAAGCTCGAGTGTCTTAATGAGTTTCTCATGTGAGTGCTATGTGATGGTGCCTTCCCTCAGGGACTCAAGTGGAAGGAGGGTTGTGATCGACTGTGGAAACTTCAGAGGTAGAAAGCTGCGTACGGGGCCTCACATCCAAGTGGCTTAGGTCTGAAGGCCTCACCACCGTGTGCTCAGGGAGACAGAGGTTCAACAGGCTCATTCGAGGACCTCAGCAGAAGGAAAGTGTACGAAGGTGACAGGTTTGGAACATGTTAGATGGTGCTGGGTACAAACTGGAAGTGAGGACAGCATGTTCTTGGCCCCCGAGTGACGCCTGCCTCCGTGTACACAGTCCTGTACGGCCTGCAGATGCCTGAGCGGCTGAGGAAAGATTTGCCCTGTGCCTGAGCATCTCCATGACACCTTACGAGCCTCTTTCTGGGAGATAAAATGTCAGAGTGGCATCTCAATCAGACCCTATCTAAACTCCAGGAGACAGCTGAGTTGATAAATTCATAGAGGGCTACACATGCTCTCAGTCTCCAGACAACTCAGGAGGTAGCCAAGCAAATACATTATTTAATAAGCTTGGTTCTGTTGGTGGCTCAGAACAAGTTAGAGGAAGCCTGCCACTGTCTCACAGCTCAGACTGGGGACACTGTGTGGCACGTTCCTTTTGTCAAGAATCGAACCATGAGGAGAGACTGACGGACCCACATGGTGAGTCGTAGCCACCGCTGAGATCCAGGGACAGGTAGGACTTAGACTTCTGTGGAGTTCGGAGCCTAGGAGCTCTTCTGTTCTCCCGTAGCTTTGCTTTGGTCTCACCTGAGCATTTCACCTGCCGGTATGGATGGTTGCGGATGAGAGTCGTGAGTCTGGGGGCTGTCGACACTGAAACAGACAACAGGAAGCAAGGGCAGCCGTAGTGGTGTGTGGTCCATTTGATCTGCCTTCAAAGGTAGCTTCTAATAAACCAACAGCCTGCCACATTCGAGGCTCACGTTAGAGGTGATAAAGCTTTGTGCATGTGCAGAAATCCTGGCTTAGGTCTGGTGTTTGCCTTATACCTTCTCGATCTTGTGCTGGGTTGGGAGGTAGGAGCTGGATGTTAGCCATGAGTGTGGCTCATAGTTCCTGTTACATGCCAGACTGCCTGCCTCTTTCCTCTGTGCAGCTACTGATTGGTTTGGGTGAGGACTGTTGAGAAGGAAGGGCATGTGCCAGTGAGGACCCCATACCCATGCATACAAAGATGGCAGAGATTGGACTCAGTGGACGCTTTTTTTTTTTTTAAGGAACATGCATTTGGGAGGTGGGTAAGGAGACGGCAGGTGTGGGGTGAGCATGACCCCGATGTTTTATATGCCTGTTGTCTTAGTCAGGGTTCCTATTCCTGCACAAACATCATGACCAAGAAGCAAGTTGGGGAGGAAAGGGTTTATTCAGCTCACACTTCCACACTGCTGTTCATCACCAAAGGAAGCCAGGACTGGAACTCAAGCAGGTCAGGAAGCAGGAGCTGATGCAGAGGCCGTCGAGGGATGTTACTTTCTGACTTGCTTCCCCTGGCTTGCTCAGCTTGCTCTCTTATAGAACCCAGGACCACCAACCAGGGGGGCTCTCCCACCTTGATCACTAATTGAGAAAATGCCATACAGCTGGGTCTCATGGAGGCATTTCCAGAACTGAGGCTCCTTTTCTGTGATAACTCCATCTTGTGTCAAGTTGACACACAAAACTAGCCAGTATAGAAAGTATGGAATTTTCAAAGAACTAATAAGTGCATTTTAAAAATGAGAATGTGAAGTCAAGTTTGCAACTGATAGCAAGACCCCGAGGAAGGAGCTAGCAGAGGTGCCCGCCCATGAATGTTAGTTGTCGGGAATGTTTTGTTTTTACACAGGAACTGGGAAGTCTTAGCTTACATCATAAGTATTCAGTTCACTGAATCATCTCCCCAACTCTTGTCTCTAATGTTTTTCTTTCTTTCAACCAGATATTTAGCGTGTAGGACAATAAGTTGGGAAATATTATTGGTGAACAGGAAATATATATATATATATATATATATATATATATATATATATATATATATAAAATGTGCGTGTAGATGACAGGACAGCTTGTGAGTTATGAGTAACCACAAGATGGGGGTCTGGCAGCTGAGCTCGGGGTGACAGGGTTACTGGCCTTTAACTACTGTACCGTCTTGCTGCCTTGAGATACACATCTCCGTGACTCATTTCTGTTAAGTATATGTTGATTCTCTTCCTAGCATGTGCTGTGTTTTATAAATGTGGGCCACAGCCAAGCATGTCTTTCATGTTTAATACTACACCTAGCTATTTTGTAATTAGGTTTAATTTTTTATAGCACAGTTAAAAACTAAACATTGCTTAACTTTTCCCTTGTTAGTGTCTGCTTGTACAGTGTATGGGGATTTCACCCTTCTTTTACCTCCCCCATCTCTCCTCTCCCGCATCGTAAGTCCCACCCTTCCTTAGTTCCACCCCTCTTAGTTTTAATGTCCTTTGTATTTTCCTGCTCCTTCCAGTTTGACATCTGAGGGTAAAAGGAGACGTACCAGTCCCGCCATCACAAAGTTGAAAGGTCCTCTGAGGGGAAGTGAGGCTGATTATAGGAAAGATAGAAAAAAGATGCAAGAAACAGAGGAGGAAACCTTAATTTGTAAGGATTGGTATCTAGTGACATTAGGATTTTGGTTTGTTTCCTCGGGGCTGCCCAGGTCTAGACGGGATAACAGGTTTGTAAGTTCTGTGTGGAACTTCCCTCACACAGCTGCGGTTGGTTCTGTGCTTTACCACTCAGCAAGCAGCTCTTTGCGCTACTTCACGTGAGCTAGAGGTGAACTGGTGCATGCTCCTCTTCTTCCGTTTCAGAACTAAGGAAACAGAGAGCCTGAGGTGATCTGTGCCCCGTGAAAACACAGCAACTCCATTAGTTCTGTTGGCTTATATTTAAGATGATGTTAATGCCAGTTCTGAACCCAAAACTGTCTCATATGGCTCAGTTTCTGATAAGGGTATCTGTGTATCAGACGATTTAATTTTCTACAACCCAATGAAACAGATAGGTTTACTCTATTCAGGTTTTTGGGTGTGCATTTATTGAGGATATATGTATATGTGTATATATATACACACACACACACATATATATATACATACATATATGTATGTATACACATTTACATTTATATGTATATATATGCAACATAGTTTTAAATTTTTTGTTCCATAACATGAAATATTTGTGAACTTACCATCTTTTTAGTTACCTATTTAGCATGTAATTTTTGGCCATGCTGTGAAGATTTCTTCACAGAATTTTTATCAATTTCATATATGGTACTTTTTCCCTTTTGTTTTCAAGTCTTACCTTACCGTTGATTAGAATATACTAAAAATAATGTTTACTATTTGCATATGCATGAATTTATGTGGTTTTTCCTAATAGAATTCATATGAAAATTTGCCTTTGCAATGCTGGTGGGATATGTAGGCTGCATTTGTGTTTGGGTATACACAGGTGTATGTGTATGTGTGCATACATACATACATACATACATACATGTCCTACTGAAAATGAAATATTGAAGACTTCTGATGTAAGTCCTGTGATTATGAACGTGAACGTTAATGACCCTTCCTCTCTTGTCTTCACACACAGTCTGACACATGCTGTCACATGCCAGGCTCTCCATAGGTTGCTAGATGAGAGCTGGATGCATGTTGGTTAATGAGTGGGTGGAATTAGATCATTTGTTTCTGTGGAATCATGCAGCTGTAAAATATTTAAAAAATATTCCTTTCCTGTTTGCACTGCAGTGCCTGTACTCCACTTCAGGTCACATCATCCGCTCATACCTGTTTTAGATAAATGTGTTGGAAAATGAGGGCATTCCCAGTTCTTGCTCTGTCCTTTGGACTACCCATCAGGTTATTAGTCCATTACCCATTTATTTCATCCACTCATTTACTGGGTCTGTTTGTGATGCGATTAGCACGTGAGGTGCGTAGCAGAATCACTGAGTGGAGAGCCTCCTCCTGAAACCTCACTGGAGACTGATTACTCTCCTTTAAGTTAATTTTCTCATGGCCATCCAGTGTCTTTATGTTCGTCTACTCCTGTGTCTGGAAATTGTAAGCACTCAGTTCTCAGGAAGGAAGATGTTACACACTCCATAGCCCGCTGCCTTGTGCTTCTCGTTCCTGCTCATTTTAGAGTCTCACTGTTTACGTTTCCCATAGTTTGCTGTCTGCTTCCTTTATTCCAAAAGTGATGTGTGTGTGTGTGTGTGTGTGTGTGTGTGTGTGTGTGTGTGTGTGTGTTCCTGCCCTTTCTGTTTTCTTATTCACTTTCGTTACTTGTCGACTAGAGTTTGCAATTGTTTGAATTTGACTGACTAAGTCCGTGACTTGGAAATTCAGTCCACACTGCAGTGGAGTTGAGAGGTAATTAGGTCAAAGACTCTGCCTCCACCTCATGAAGGAATCGAAGCTTTTATCTGTACTGTGCACTATTAATTCACTCCCCAGTCCCTCACAGCCCTCTTTCCTTTATTCCCGCCCTCCTCGGAGGCGTGTGATCCGGTGCCCCTTGTTCATCACCGCTCCCCAGTTCAGTGCCTGGCCACTGCCGTCCTTGCTGGGCCTCTGGACGCTCTCACCAACCATCTTTTCCTCTTGCATCCGATTCTTTTTTGGTCCCAGGTGACTTCCTTTCCTTCCTCTTTTCCTCGTCATCTGCATGAGCCAGTGGGTGCTGCCAGTGTTGGTTGCTTCATGATTCCCTGGAGCAAAGTGGACTCCACATGAGCTGCGTCTCTCAGGTTCTGAGAAGAAACAGACTGCAAGCAGGCAGCACGAGGTGCCTTGTCCTTGCTCTTGGACCCTCTCTGTGTGGAAGATGGGCGTCCCTGTGTGAATGCACGGCAGAGCAGAATGTGAGATCGGTGGATTTCAGCACCGCTGCCGCTGCCAGACGTGCAGCTCTCCGCCTCCCTACTGTGGAGGTTCGCCCATGTTTACCTTGCTGATGAAGAGAAGGGAAACCTTTATAACCATTGTGAAGATTACAGTTTTTAACTCAGAAAATTACCATTATGCACTGTTGAGCATTTGTGTCCTGAAAAATGTTTGATGATCTGTCTACTTTAACTTTTTCAGGTCATAATTCTATTTTGCCCTAATCTTTATAAGTTTGACTTAATTTTGAGACATACATATTTTGTACCCATTCTTTGTACGTAAGCTACCGTGAAAGCAGAACAGAAGACACAGTTAAATGAGTATTTTTCTAGGTCAGCTATGTAATACGGAGGAGAAACCGCGGGTGTAATACAGGTCTGCATTTGTTTAAAGACGCTTAAGATGGCCTGTGTTTGGGGATTTAGATTTTTTTAAGTCGAAAGGGAACATACAATACATAACTGTATGTATGTGCTTCTTTAGTAAAGGTGAAGTTCTTCACTGAGTGAATAAAATAAGGAATTGACCTGGGACCAGGCCAAGCACTCAGCGTCGGTTTCAGGAATTGTGAGCAATAGAGTATGGACTTGTTTTAAAGTATATGAAACGACAAATTGGAAGGAACTCAGTGCGAGTTATGGTGATAACAAATAAAAACAAAACAAAACAACAGCAACAACAACAAACTAGGCGGAGTTCTGTGAGACAGTATGAGAAAATTGAGTTTCCCTGGATTTGACTTGAGTGAGAGCTCACTTTACCCTTTGCCTTGGGAGACTGGGATCCTAAGTGGCACTTGTTGAGTGAGCCGTCAGGGCAGAGGGGTACGTTTGTAAACATTGGGGATCAGTGGTCTTGGCAGCTGAGATACCAGCCTCAGTACGTCCACGAAACATGGCCTGAACTCTACTATTTGCAGGTGACTGCCTGTAGTCTGTTCTGAGTAAAACTGAGGGACAGTAGATAGAGGGGGCAGGGCCTGTTGTGGATGTGCAGGGTAAATGGGGGTGGAAGGACATACAGACGTTTCTGCACCACTAAAAAGGGCAAGGGTGTTGGTGGAGTGGATCCTGGCTGTAATTCGTTATGAGGATATTTTCATACTTAGCATGTGCCCAGTGTGCTTTGCATAGGAAGAGTATCCTAGTATCCTCTGACCTGTTGAATGTGGAAAATTAGGAAGAGCTTAAGGCTGGTTTCAAAATTCTAGCTCTCGGCATAATCTTTAGATTGAAAGAGGGCATTTTGGAAAAGAAGGTGGTGAAGTTGTGCTAACTCACCTGTAGCTTGGCCTATCAGTTCTGTGCTCCACTGTCTGGGACCAGTATGTTGCCGTGAGCAGATACGTGTTCCCGGATGAAAGGGATACTGTCACTCTGCAGACTTTAAGAGCAGAGTGAGAAGAAACAGAAAATCCTATAAGACTGGATGTCTGACATGCCATTTCCAACCTGCCTTTGTACAGGAGGAAAAACTACGTTGAGGAGCTTCATTCTTCCTTAATTGTTCTTTTTTTTTTTGGTTCTTTTTTTCGGAGCTGGGGACCGAACCCAGGGCCTTGCGCTTCCTAGGTAAGCGCTCTACCACTGAGCTAAATCCCCAGCCCCCCTTAATTGTTCTTAATTAATATGTGATAGTTATTAACTCTAGCTCTCACAGATTGACGAATTTGAACTTGATCAGTTATCTGACAGCAATTAAAAAAGCCCGGAGTGATCATCATAGTAAGAATGCTTGTGTCATCTCTATTTCTGCCACTTTTCTTTCATAATTGCCCGAGTTCGTTTGACCACAGAATCTCGCTCTTTTGACTTCTGTCACTGAGGTGAAACTACTTGATCCTGGGGTGTTTAAACCCCCAGCCCGTGCCCTTAGCGTGGGAAGGAGCCGGGCTTAGTCCTTTCCCCTTTTGCGGATTGGATGTTCTGATCTTGCTTCTTGGAAGTTTCCTTTGCTTTTTTCTCCTTGGTGGTGGTGGTGGTAGTGGTGGTGGTGGTGGTGGTGGTGGTGGTGGTGGTGGTGGTGGTGGTGGTGTGGAGGCGCCGCCCTTCCCCTCAGCTGTAGCTATTGCTCCTTACAGAGGAGATTCTCTGCTGTTGGGGTGGATCGTCACTGTTTTGGACAGGTGTGTCTAGACCGTGGGCTAGTTCTGCCCTCCTGGCTCTAATGAGACGTGGAGAGAGAAGGGGTGTCAGTCATTGGGCTCAGGCTGTGACAGCATAGGATCATACAGTGCGTGGTTTATACACAGAAGTGATTTCTTCCACATCCCTGGGAGCTGAAACTTTAGTAAGTAGTTGGCATAGTTTGTTTCTAATGGGTTTTTCCCCCTTGCCTGTAGGAGGCGCTTGTCTTCTCGTGTCTTCATGCGGTCTGCTTGGTCACTGTACCCCAAAACCTTTCTTCTAAGGGTTTACACTGTATATTTGAAGTTAATGCGTCTTTAAAATATCCTCTGTCTAAACACAGGGATCCTGAAGAGATGGCTTAATGGTTAGGAGCACCGACTGCTCTTGTAGAGGATCGGGTGTGATTCCCAGAACCCACATAGAAGTTCCACTGCAGCCAGTCACGGGGAGCGAGGTTGCCTCTTTGGGTATTGCATGCACAAGGTGTATGCATATATGTGTAGGCAAAACACCCATGTACATAAAAAAAAATTAAAGGTAAAAAAATTAAATGCAGTTAGGAACTAGAACTTTAAACTAGAAGTTTAGCATGTAAATAGTTCTGTTTCACAATTAGTCCATAACTGATAGCACCTCCTTAACCTACATCACTGAATACACACTAGCTGAGAAGCTAAAAAAATGAGTAAGGATGGACTGGGGGTATAATTCAAAGGTGCAGTGTTTGCCTAGCACGCTAGAAGGCCAAGGTTCATCTCAGTATTGCCAGGGTGAAAAGGAAGAAGTAAAAAAGGAAACTACAGTGTGGCAGCGACGGCTCAGAGTGAGTAACATCCTCACTTCTCAGGCCTGAGGACGCGAGTGCCCACATAGAAGCTGAGCATGGCAGTGTGCACTGGCGGCTACAGTGCCCTGTGGCACAGACGATTGCCATTCCTGTTTCCGCCCAGCTAGTCTGTCCGTTAACAGAGAGCTGGAGGATCAGAGAGAGACCTGGCCTCAGAAACTACTGAGACAGAGAAGCAGTTGGGGTCAAAGACATCTTGATGTCTGCCTTTGGCTTCCCCACACAAAAATGGCTAAAGAGGAATAAATACTGCAAGAGAATGAGGATACAGATTTTGACTGTGAATGGTGAAAGTTTGTGTTTGTGGTGTGCTGTGAGTTACAAAGCGTGTGTTTGCACCATCTTCTTCCCATCCCAGTTTAGCACAGGGGATGCTACCCTGGTTCTTAGGCCACCCAGAAGCTAGCGGTGTCCTGACGTGCTCACTACTAGGTAGAGCTGAACCCCGACCTTTAGACCCCGCATTAGCCATGTTGCCGTAGCACGCAGGGAGGTTAAGAGCGTAGTCCCTGTGGGCAAACACGGTCTTCGGTGACCGGGTTTTCGTGTCTCGAAAGCTGGGGATTACAGACATTTCTTTGGCAGCCAGTGTGTTCTGGTTAGCTTTAATGTTTGCAGTGCAGAAGGCTAGCACTCAGAAAGCTGCAACTCTCGGAGAGTAAAGACACAGAGCCACCCTTCAGAATGTCTTATTTGTTAGGAACATTTCAGATCTAAGAAGCAGTAAGATTGCCACGGTGAGCTCCCAGTTCTTGAGTCCTGGTTTGATGGTTGGATGAGTTTTGGGATATTTCATCCGTCCCTTCGCCCCCTCAAGGCAAATCTCTCAAGAAACGTTTAAGATGTGCTGGTTTAAAACACATTTTCTCACCTAACCCAATTCCCCATTGTAGCTTCCTGATCGTGTCCGAGTGTCACTTAACTACTGGTTGGTGCCTACGAGCGTCCACACGAAGACATTGGTTCTACACTTGTTCAAGACATGAAGCCATGCTGGATTCTCTTGCCTTTGTCTTTTGTACTCAAGGTTTTCAGGTTTCCACAGAGAGTGAACACATTAAGTTGAATTATTTATTTATTTTGATGGAGTATATGGCAACTCTGTTGTTTAAAAAGACAGATTCAGTGCCTGGTCTTCAAAAAAATCACCTTTCTTCCCATGGGCTCATCCTCATATTAATAAAAGGGCCGAGACTTCCCAAGAGAAATGAAAGCAAGTAAATAAGCAAAACCATGGGCGTGCATTGGGCTGTGCTTCAGTGTGCTCTTACGGCTGAGAGCATTCCTATCCCTGTGGAATTCTGCTTCTTGTGGCCGTTTTTGGTCGCAGCTCATATACAAAGCTGATACACTACTTTGACGAATACTTGGTTTTGTCAGATATTTTTACAGTCTGCAGGAATGCCGCTGTTGGGAGTTAGTGGAGATCTTGGAGTGCAGCTGTTTGATAGCTTTTAAAATACACTGGTCTTGTAATCTGCTAACACTTTGTCTCTCTCAATAGGTATAAATGACCAAGGACTGTACAGAGTTGTGGGGGTGAGTTCAAAGGTCCAGAGACTTCTGAGTATGTTGATGGGTATGCCTCTTTAATCATTTTTCCATGCATTTATTGTTTATGCTCATTGACTTTGCAACTTAATATTTAAGAGTTATATCTGGTGTACTTAGGAATACATCTTGTCTTGTACCACTTACTTGGGTTGGTTGTGTCCACAGCGGAGGCTGAGGTTATCCACATCCCTGGTACTTAACAAACAATAAGGTAGAAGAATGCAGCTTATAGGTGGATGCCTCTCATAGTAGGGCTGGAGTCAGGCCTCTGGGCTCTGCTTGGTTTCCAGGTTGCCTGTCCAGAATCTTGACAGTGCATTTGGCTAGACAAGCTCACTGGGACTCGCTCATTTTTATAGTTTCCCTAACTGTCATGTGTCAGGGAGGACCTGTGTCTCAGGGATTCATTGCTTGCAGTTCTTACCAGGCTCCTCTCCAGAACCATGCTCCATCTGTGCTGATAACACAGCGTTCCTTGGCATCGCAGACTGGAGGAAGCCAGGAGTGAATTCATTCCATTGCCCCAGACATTCTGTGAATGACGCAGCACTTTTCGCTTTACCTGCTGCCGTCAGTTCCCTGCAACTTGTAAGATGCTTTGTGTCTCCCCTGGCCCAGAGCAGGCTTCCCTTGAGGGGTGGTCACAGCTCATCAGCCTGGAGGGCCTGGCTATTAAACAGATCTGTCATTTTGGCCTTGCTACTTAAGAATTTATTTGATATCTCACTCTAGTTAGTCAACACCAAGGATGCCCCCAAGGTATGCGGGGAATTCATTTGAATCTGTTTGTACAAGAAGCTCACTTTTGAAAGTGTAAACTAAGACGAATAAACCAAGCGACAGGTTTTGGGTAGTGCTGTTCCTCGGGCGTTGTGTGAATCAAGAGTTTCATAAGCAAGCACGTTTCAAGCCACGGAGCACAGGCAAAGTTGCCCATCGCCATTTGCTCGCTTTGCTAGAACATTTTCACTTTCACGGGCTGTCTCCATTTTCTGCCTCTGGTTTAACTTGGGTGTGCAATTCTGGACAGACACATTTTCCTTTTTACCGTTAGTGGGCTCCAGATTAAATAGTCGGGTTGCCAGTGGTCCAGGAGCAGCTGGAAGAACTTAACGGGCGTGCAGCATGTGCTTCTACTTAATTTTAAAATTAGAAACGCTAACTTGGTGTTACAGCGCTTAAGACTGGAAGATGATGTTGTTATCAGAATACACTTAAGCAAAAAGGCACATTTTGGAGTAAATCGGCCAAAGGAGCCGAGGCTTTATCTGGTCACTCCTTTGCTCACATTCAAGGAAACTTCAAACCCAGGCATTCCGGTGCTTACCACGAAGTGTTCAATTGTCTTCAGATTTGTTCTTAATCTCACAAAATTTTACAAATACAGCACTGTTTAGCTCCAATAGGAGTTCCTTTGCTCTTGGTGGGGGAAAAAAACCCCACTTGCTCAGCTCACAAAGTATTTTAAAATTGCAAAGCCCTCAAAAGTTCATGGCTTGGAGGGCTCTGGGGGACAGCTCAGCAGTGTTTGCAGTCCAAGCGTATAGACGTGAGTTTAGTTCCTAAGACCTACCTAGAAACAACTACTTGTAACTCCATTGCTGGGTTGTGGGGAGCCCGGGGGCTCACTGGTCCATAGGTCTGCCCCAACAGTGAGCTCAAGGTTCCATTAGATACAGTCTAATTGTTTCTTTTAAAAAAAAAAGTCACAGAGAAAGATGCTTAATCTGAACCTCTGACCTCTGTATGTGCATGCATGTATGAGTTCATCTGAGCACACACATACAAATAAACATGTGCATAGACACAGACACCTTCACCACCACCTTTATTCTATCAGAGAAGTCCAGACACAGTCATGTTAGAATGTCATTCAGGTGCTGGCAGGGAAAGTGGTGTGTTTTCAGTAACATTGAGAAACAGAGGAAGTTAGAGAATTGGAGCAAAGATATTAACTTGTTATTTCCTCATTGAACAATTAATTTAAGAGGACTCTACAATGTGGGTTTGTTAATCTGTGGGTAACAGGGATTAGGAATCAGGTTGCCCAGAGTGTAGACGCTGTGCTAGTTTGTTACCAACGGTAAACTTAGCTTTTGAGAAAATAGATGTCCTCACTGTTTGCCGGCCAAGTTAAGAGTTTCTTAAGGTATCCCTTTCATTCTGATAAGGTATTCAATGTTCAGTGATTCAATATTACTTTGAAAAGCGTTTTAGAGTTCCAATGAGCGTGCCCTCACACCTGCAGATGTTCTCACTGACTTTTCTGTTTACATTGTGTAAGGCCATATCCTAAAGGAGGCAGGGCATGAGCCTGCCAAATGCTTCATTTCTTTTTAAAGCCAACCAGTGTCTTCTGGGGATTCTCCAAAGTAATATGTTCATTTCAAATTTGTAAAATTTTCAGAGCACATTTTATCGATAATGGAATTCTCTTCATGGAAACTGAAAACTCATTGAATTTTTAAGCATCTTGGAAAAACCATTTTACATTTTTAGAAGAGGGACGTATTTACTTGAGACCTGTTTAGATATTATAAAAAAAGATTGCCATTTTAACATGAACTTTTATCATTTCCGTTTCAAATGTCTTAAGTACTTCTCAGACACACAGATGGAAAAGTTTGTGGTGATTCCCAGGGCTTGACTTCTGCCTCATCGCCTGCATGTTAGCCTCGCTGCCCCCCTTCCTGTGGCGTTTTCTCCCTTTCCCTTTTAAGATTAAAATAGATAAGAATGTTTCTCCCCATTCCTGTTCCCCTCTCTCCCTTTGTCCTAGATCTCTTCAGCTAGCTTCCTGTCCTTCCAGATCCTTTTTTCGTCCTGCTCTCTCCACTTCCTCTTCTGCCCACAGGAGATGTCAGGAGACATTTTCTCCTCCTCCTCCAGGCCAGGTCCAGGAGAAGCCTGCGGACCAGCGGTGGTGTTTCAGTTTCTAGCTCTCCTTGATCCCTACTTGCAGCCTCTGAGTGACTGCTCTCCTCCCGGGGAGAAGCCCCCTCCCCTCCTTGCCCCCTTGCTGTCTGTAGGTCAGGGCACATATAGTCGGGGAGAAGGTGTTCTTTCTTTCTCTCTGTTTTAATCATTCTGAACAGATGAGGAGGAGGGCAAAGAAAGACAGCAGGCGGAGGAACGTCTTGGGAAACTGTGGCAGTTCTGGGTGAGAGAAGAGCGAGAAGATGAGTTACCTCAATTAGGGGCGGAGAACTGGTATGAGGTAGAAGTGCCCGTAAGTCTTTCTTCTTCCTAGATTAGAGCAAAACCGGAGCAGAGCAGGGGAAACCTGGAGAAAATGTGCTCTTAGCATATCTGGTCTGCTAGATTTTGCTACTTCTCAGCCTGGTTTACAAAAGACGGAGTGTTTTTTTTTTTTTAAACTGCCTTTTAGACACAGAACTGTAGAAAACAAAAAAAAAAAAATCACAGAATTTTGATTTAAACTATTTTCTGGTTTACTTTGTCGGACAGTTCTCTGACAGAGCAGAGCAAAGTGAGCAGTGCAGCCGGGAAGGATTCGAGGTGATGAAGCATTATTTACATAACACATGCACTTTTTGCTTCTTCACCTCTTCAAAGGAGAAAAAATGGCCCACGTCCACGGTGGCCAGGGTAGTGACTCCCAGTTAGTCAGACTCTGCACAGAGCGTGGGGCACGCACCTCCAGCTTCAAAGCAGTGACCAAGGTCACACAAGAAGGAAACATTAGTACAGTAATAAGATGCCAGCTCTTTGGTTCTGTGCTTGTTAGTTTAGATTTTCAACTAACGAGTTATGCTGTTCTTTGGTCAGGGAGGAAACGCAGGGCTCTCCCTTGTGGCGGAACACATAGCCCGAATGAACACTCTAGACATATTTTGGGTGTGAATCCTAAATAAATTAACACATTCCACCTGGCCCACTGATTGCCAAGGACTGCCAGGGATGATTGAGCTATTTGAAAACAGCGAGCATTTAATAGATGATTAATTACGTAGACATAGTCATTACCTTCTGAAGTGACAGCTGCTTTTGTTCTGCGAGTTTAGAAGGATGCCTTATTTTTCCAAAGAAGGAATATGAATCTCAAAATACAGAATGATAGTTTGGTAGAAACTGGAAATAAAAAAATTCCTTTAGAGGCCTCATGGGTTTTAAAGTGGTGATTGGCTTGTAATAAGTTTATTGAAAATGTTATCTGACTTGTAGAAGCGAGATTTTTAAGTAATTGACTTAATGAGAGGCAGAATATTCAGTTTCAGAAGTAATTGGTTGGCAAAGCTGTTAGAACAGAATTATTTAGTCCTAGTTATAAAAGATTGCATCTTTAATCAGGGTGCTTAATTTGATTTTTTGAATATATCTGTGGCTTGTCTGACAGGCTCAATAACAAATGAGTTCTGGATTGTAGGGACGGATCAAAATGTATCGGGTGTCAGTCACCATGGTAGTTCATTGCCTGCTGCTGTCAGCTGCTGTAATCAAGAAATGCTGAAGTGCCTAGGAAGTCTCCAGACCTTTGAGTAATTGACCTCATACTTGTGGTGTTGTGGTGTAAAATAGCCATCACTTCCTGTTTGATTTTTCAGAAGGTCTGAGTCCAGCATGGAACGGTTGTTCCTTTGTGGTCACGCCCATGCCTACAGCTCTTCATACAGTGGCCACAGCGGGAGCCTTGGTCCCAGTTGGACAGCCTTTCCTTTTAGCTTCCTTCTAAAAAGGAAGAACCAGCAAGATACCATTGTCCACTGAGGGACCGGAAATCTGGAAACAGCTAGTTCTCTGTTCTTAGTGAGGGAGGAGAAGTCTCTTCTGTAAGTTGCTTATTATCTCCTTCTCCCTGGAGGAGTGTGGGAAGCCTGTCAGGTTTAGTGTAGCTAGAGATGCCCTTCTTTATAACCTGTTTTCCTTTGGGAAGAGGACCACCATGAATGTCCTTCCTTGTAAAACCCTGGCTGTGGCAGTGATGTAGTGTTAATAATTCATGTAGGTCTGCCTGTGATCCTTCATTTGCTAGGATATCACACCGGTTTATAGGAACGTTTACTATGCTAAGATCTCCTTGGTCCAGATGAGGATCGGAAACTTAGGTGCATTTGGGACTCCCTCGCTTGGAGTGATTTATTGGTCCAGGTAGAGCATTAATTAAAGCTCGGCAGTTGAATACCCAGGCTCCGGCCATGCTGGTGTGCAGGGCATTCTGGGCATGCTGGCCCTGAGGACAAGGATGGTAATATGCTCAGAGTGTTTGCCTTTACTACGGTCCTGTCGTTCTATTTCAACCTAGACTAACACTTTAACCGCCCCCCCCCCTCCATCTTTTTTTTCCTGTTTATTCTTACATATGCTCCCCTCTAACCCACCTAGGGTGTTTTTGGTTTTTTGTTGTTGTTGTTGTTGTTGTTTTCTGTTTTGTTTTTTTGTTGTTGTTTTGTTTTTTGTTGTTTTGTTTTGTTTTGAGATGGTTTCTCTGAGTACAACTGGCTGTCTTAGAACTAGCTTTGTAGACCACTCTGGCCTTGAAGTCACAGTGCCTTCATGCACTGGAGGTGTGTGCCACCACCACCCAGCTACACACCTTTCCTTTGGAGCACTAGCTATTTCTCTAAAGGAAAGAAAGTATCAGTAACCCAGTTCTAGGACAAAGAGACCTGGTTTTATTGAGAGTGAATGAATGCCAGTGGCGCCTCCCCCAGGAAGGTGAATGGCTTGTAATGTTGGAGTGAATGGTTATCCATAGACAGTCAGATTAAACCCTAAGTAGCATTTTTGAGTCTCCGTTGTGGTGTTTCTCTTTGGGTTGGTCATGTGTTAAACTTGAGAGAACTACTGTAACAAATACAAGTGTTAGAGTGTGTGACCAGGCTAGTTACTCCCTCTCCCACTGATGTGCTGCATTTTAACATTCTTTTACCTTAATGGTGATGGTGTTTCTCGGGGAATACACAGGACGCAGTGGCAGTACCAGCGGAGGCAAACCTCACGCACTCTGAGCTCTTGCTTGCCGAACGGCAGCTTCATTTCCCTGGAGCTGCCGTGTTGAAATGCCTTACTTTGTCTCATTCCTCCTCGCCTAGTTACGTCTTAGATCCTTTCTTCTCTCCTGAAGACTTTCTGAAGCGCCAGGGTTATCTACAAATAGAGGGTAGCTTATGCTATCATTGAAAGATTACATACAATACTTTTCTTGAGAAACTGTCGTTTGGCCACTTAAAATTGGAAGTTTTACGAGATAGTTGGATCTCTGGATGGTCAGGTCTTTACCTTTTTTTTTCCTTTGCTGTTCCCAGATGTAAAAACGTGCAATGAGCTGGACCTGGAGAATTCCACAGATTGGGAGGTGAAGACAGTAACAAGTGCCTTGAAGCAGTATCTGAGGTGAGCTGTCACACCGGGCGCCCACTCCACTGAAGTGGCAGTAGTTGTGTTGACACTTACTGGCCCGAGAAGTCTCCAGGATATCCAATAATGTTCCAGAAAACGAGACGGCAGTGATGAGCAGTGTCTTAGTCACTGTTCTGTTGCCGAAGAGTTACCATGGCCAAGGCAACTTACAAAGGAAGGCATTTAATTGAGGGCTCGCTTATAGAATCGCAGAGTTAGTTCATGACCTTTATGGTGAGAAGCATGGTGACAGGAGGGTGGGCAGGCAGGCACTGCCACAGTGGCTGAGAGCTCACATCTGATCCGCAAGCAAACTTAGACACATGCATGCCCGCACGCATGCACGCGCGCTCGCGGAGGTCGGGGGGGGGGGGGGGCTGAGTCTGAGTCTGAAATGGCATTTTGAACCCTCACAGTCCACCCCCAGTGATACAGCTTCTCTAGTAAGTCCACACCTATTAACCTTCCCAAACAGCTCTACTAACTGGGGCTCAAACATTTCTGTCTATGTGGGGGCTGTTCTCATTCAGATCACCGCAAGCACCACAGTGAACTGCACCAGAGCAGCCTTGGGTCTGAAGTCCATGCAGAACATTTCCATTATACACTGTGTAACAAAAGCAAGGAAGGCTATTTCCTAAATACGCTGAATCTTTTATTTATGTTTTAAACTAAAAGGAAGACTGTTGGAATTTCACTAATTTGAACAGAAAAGTATAATACATAAAAATATTTGAAAAGTTTGCTTGTTGAGGTTTTAAAGCCATTTTCAGATAGATTCATTACAGAAAAGGACATAGGCCTGGAGTGAGAAAGCATTGTTTCATAAGTAAAGGAACTTCCTGGTGAAAAGCCAAGGTTTCCTGAAGAGCGACAGTGGGGATGGGGGTGGGGGGTAGCGATCACAGCTGTAGTTCTCTACCATGGCTCTTTGAGGTTGAAGTTTCCATGGCAGAAAGGGTGACAGGTGGCACACTTGCCCAGTGCAGGGCAAATGTAGTGTGCAGAAACAATTGTAGGGTGATTTCCCGCGTAATTACATTGGCTTCCATGAGTACATGAGAATCTAATTACATTTTACTTTATAGTTTTTAAAATGAAGAAGCGTTTCAACCGGAGAGACCCCGGGAGGCTCTCCTCGTGGCTCAGGCACATCCCACCTCCATTTCAGCCTTTACCCTGCCACTTTATTTATGATAGTAAAAAGATTTCTTGGAGCTATATTATTGTACTAACACATACTTAAATGATTAGTATACTTAAAACAGAAAGACTTGTAAAAAGGATAACAGGAATATAATTGCTATGGCCGTCAGCATTGGTACCCTCCGGTGCTCCCCAGCCTGTGCTCATGGGATTTAGATGATGTTGGTAATTTGTATGGTTGCTAGCTTTTGAGTCTGGGTTAAGGCTGCCCCGTCCATGATGGTGTCTGTGGATGGCTGTTTTAAGTGGAGTGCTGTGCATGTATGTGCGCTGGGCCTCTCCACCCTCATGGTGTACAGCACGGTCTCTAGCATTTCCTGAAAGAGGCCGAAGCCCATAGTCTGTTAAGGTCAGATGAGGTTGTATTTCATCAGCTTATTTACGCGACCCATCCCCGCGGTGCCACTTGTCCCTGTTGTCTCATGTCACCCTGTCGTCTCACGTCACCTTGTCGTCTCGTGTCACCCTCTCATCTCATGTCACCCTGTCGTCTCGTGTCACCCTGTCGTCTCCTGTTACCCTGTCGTCTCGTGTCGTCACCCTGTCGTCTCATGTTGTCACCCTGTCGTCTCGTGTCGCCTTGTCGCCGCTGCCGCTTGTTTCTGAGTCTTACTAAAAATCTGGCCTTGGGTTCAGACATTCTTTTGCCGGCTTTTGCCCATGTCATTTAAATATATTTCTCGTTCTTCAATTATTGTGCGCATTACGGGTTCCCTAAGTTGTCTCAGGGCAAACTTAAAGCTAAACATACATGCGGTATCCCTGGCTTGCCATCCGTGGCGGCCATTGGCCACTGGATGAGCTCTGTGGGGTTCGGATGAAAGTCCCCTGGAGTTAGATGTCCTGTGAGTGCTGCTCACCCTAGTGTCCCATTCTGTCACTGAAGCACGGTTTTCAGAGGTGGTTGGCTGTCTACAGAGTAATCGATAGCTGCATACTTTCTCTGATTTATTTATCTTAATTTTGTATGGATGCCTTACCCCATGCATGCCTGCGTGCCACGCATGTGCACTGTCCGTGGAAGCCAGAAGGCATCAGCTCCCTTTGGAACCGGAGTGAGAAAGGATTCTTGTCTGTCGTGTGGGTCCCAGGAACTGATCCTGGGTCTTCTGGAAGAACAGTTAGTAATCTTGATTTCTAAGCCCCTGCATACTTTTTTTTTAAATTGTCATAAATCCTGGAGGAAGTCTTACTGACATCTGTAGATAGGGGTTGGGAGGGAGCTGTTAGTCCCTCCTCCTTTCTGTAAAGAATTATTTGATCCTGTATATAACGCAGGCATTCTGCAGTAGCGCTATAGTTGAGATCGCCATGTTAGATGGGCAGAGGAAAGAGAGGATGGGATAAGAATGGAGTGTTTGGTATACTCCACTGTGGCTCTGGCCTTGGAGCCCTCAAATAGTAATCGATAAGTTATACCTAGTGCGGATAAAGAACTGTCCGAACGGCAGTCACTGATGGAAAACTGAGAGTAAACATGACCTCTTGATAGTGAGCTGTGCCTCCTGCTTCTCGCCTCTCAGATTCTCCTCTTTTCCTTTTTAGGGGACTTAACTTAGTAAAGTTGAGGGATCATGTTCACTTGCACACTTTGCATTTGGATCTCGAGATTCTCTGGAGCTGATTCCGTATCCATGCTGGTCTGAGATACATTATTTTCCCTTCTCTCGGTCCATTGCCTTGTCCAGTTGAATTTCTCTTTAAGTCAACCAGCACATACAGAAAGACATTGGGAGACACAGTTATTGTGTAACTTGGTCGGAAGTCCAGGCATTCTGCCTGTGTTGAGCGATGACCCTAGCACGGCAGAGGAGAGGAGCTGGGAGAGATGGGGTGGTACCCTCTCCTCCGGGGTGTGCTTGGCAGCTGTATGTGCACCCATTAGGCTTTAGGTGATTTTTCCCCCCGTTTGATTTTTAAGTGGGAGAAAGTGTGAGGGTCTACCCCCCAAACTCTCCCGGTTTCCTATGGAATTGTGGCCAAAGCCACAGCTTTTCTTGGCCTGAGAGGCATTGCTATGCATGTGATGGGGTAAGGATTCAGAGGTCTGGAGCCATCAGCTAGCCAGGGCCAGCATCTGTCACTCACAACACCAGGACATAGCTGTGAGCCCCATTTCTCTCCTCTCAGCCTTTTGCCTGTGAGTATTGCCTGCACTTCCCAGCCTGGATGAGGTTCGAGCAGAGCTACAGGTAGAGGAGGGATGCAGCTGAAGCACCCGGCAGAAGCAGGGAAGCAGACTGGCTGTGTCTCAAAACAAAACAGAACCAGTGCCCGTCAGTGAGGTGCAGCATTTTACTCCTCCGTGAGAGACCTGGCTCCCAGCCCTCTGCGATTGCCCCTCTGGTCAGTGTCATTACCAGTGATGTGTCACTGCCACACTTTCCCATAATACCAAGCAGGTTATGAGGTTTCTAGTGAAGCGACTTTACCTGGACATAACCTCTTTTAAGTGTGGAAATTGGAATGGGTTCTTAGGGAAGGAAACACCACCGTGGGTAAATGACCTGACAGGTGGTGGAGAGAGGCAGCTTAAATACCTGCCGAGTGGGAGGCTGGGAGATGGAGCTACTCATGTGATAAGGTTTGGATGGAGAACTTGTCTTTTTATTTCTTTAATTACTGCTTCCCTAACATTAATGATATTTGTTTTTTATGCAGTATTGCCAGCTAGACATGTGGCAGTGATATAAGTAAGAGACAGGGAGACATAAACTGTTTTATTGGAGAAGAAATACCCTCCTCGAGGTTGCTATGTGTTGTTTTTTTCCTTTTCTTATGACCTAGCACCCAATTTTTTTCCATGAAAGAGGATACTTCTCTCTCCTCTGCTATTTCTGCTCGAGTCTGTGCTTTGAAACAGACCCTGAAAACTGGCCATTGTCTGTCTTTCTCCTGCTTGAGGCTCGGATGCCACTGTGAGTTTGTTCCTAGTTAGGAATAAGAGAAAGCAGGCGGAGGGAGAGGGGCTGAGGCAGCTAGCTCTCTGCACTGTGGCTTGTGGCTTTTGGAAAGGGACACTTTGTGTACACTGGCACCTAAGCCATGTGCAGGAAACATGTCTGCAAACGTTTTTTATATAGCTTTGTTTTTTAAATAGATTTTCTTCATGAATCTCACATGTGTATTTGTATCATTTAATACAAACATTGAGATAGTGTATACCTTTTATATACCTTATATATATATGTATATGTCATACATATATAAGTGTATACCATATATATAATAGATAGTGTATACCTTTTATATACCTTATATATGTGTGTATATACCATATATAAGTGTGAGATAGTGTATACCTTTTATATACCATATATATGTGTCGTGTGTGTGTATGTATGTATATATATGAATATATATGTATATATATGAATGAGATAGTGTATATATATACCCTTTACGGCTTTTGTGAAGTATAATTGATTTGGAGTGAGCTGCATCACAGGTAGCATACATTTTCATACACTTGGTATTTTTATATGCTTATGAAACCATCACCATAATAGTCCTGAGCCTGTCCATCACCCTTCTAAATTTTCTTGTGCTTCTTTTGGCCTTCCTTCATCTTGGCCGCATCCATAGGGAACTGTTTCCGTCTTTATGCCTTAATTTGCCTTACTATGATCTTTATAAGTGGAATTGTTCAGTGGGGACTTCAAATCTTATTTCTCCTTAGAATAATTAGGAGAATTGTTGTGGCATGCTGAAACCTGTTGATCTATTGATGTGTGTTTGGGTGGTCTGTACCTTTTGGCTGCTGTACACAAAGCTGCTTAAATGCCTGTGTATAAATCTTTGAAACAAAGATTCTCATTCCTTTTGGATGAGTCCTAGTGGGTAAGCACCTGGGCCATGTGGAGGTATATGCTTACCTGTTTGGAAACTGATCGGCTTTTCCAAATGTGACCCAGTTTGTTGTGTTCCCCACCAACAGTATACATGAGTCCTGCTTCCTCTGCGACCTCTGCATGAATGAGGTCAACTTTCTTACTTTAGTTGCTATGGGAAGTATGTGCTGGCACCTCGGTGTTCTTTCTGTGTGAACGTTCTCAGTGTCCAAAACTTTCTAGGTGTGTGAGTGATTCTCCACCCACTTCCTAGGTGAAGTGTCTTTTTTCCTTGTTTAAGAAAAAACATTGCTCCTTTAAAGTTCTTCATACATCTTAGAAATAAGTCCCATTTCACATGTTCAAATGTAAATCTCCATGTTTCACACACACACACACACACAGGCAGGCAGGCACACACACACACACACACTGACCAGAGGTTGACTTTGGGTATCCTTGCATTATGTTTTGGGACATGGTGTTCTATTGAACCTGGAGCTTAGTTGCTCAGTTGGTCAGCACTTGGTCGAAGGATCCTCGTGCCTCTGCCTCCACAAACCAGATGATATCTGTGTAGCACTGTACTCAGCTTCTGATATGGCCGCTCGTGTCCCAAACACTTTACCCACTGAAACATCTCTTCTGCCTCTCCACTTCTATTGAAATCAAAGAATGGGCTGCCTTTGACTTTTAAGTTGACCAAGATGTGTTTCATAGCTCAGAGTATGGTTTTCCTTACAGAGCCAATTTTCCGTTTGCAGAGTCTGTTATGTATTCTGTGTTTGGGCAGATGGTCACTCAAGGAAAGGCTGTGCACTTGGGTGAAGGGGGTGGGAGTTTTGCTCAAACATTGTTTCCTGGCTGATTTCTTTTCCACTCGTTCTGTTGGCAGTGAAGACAGAGAGATTTAGATCTGGGCCTGTAGTTGTGGGTTTGTCTGGCCCGTGCAGTCTTGTCAGACTTTGCTCATTTATTGCTTGATCTGAGTGAGCACTTGGTTTGTCCTCAGTGAGGCAACGTGAGCCTTTCTTATCCCTGGCACTATGTGTGTGTGTGTGTGTGTGTGTGTGTGTGTGTGTGTGTGTGTGTGTGTGTGTGTATGCATGTGCACCTGTGCTTCTGTATGTATGCTGAGTCCAGGGTTTATAACCTTTCAAATGCTCACAGTACCCTACCTAACCAGTTCTGCAGACTGACACTTGTTCTCTTGGGGTTATGCAGTTATTAACCCTGGCCTGGCAAAGATGTATTTACATGTGACATGGATGGAAGTTCAGCGTCATGCTACCGTTTGTACAATGTAGTTTGCAGAAAGCTAAATGCTGTGTACGTTATTACATTGTCATCATTCTGATTTTGTCTTCCTGTTTCATAGTCATAGACCTCAAAACCATCTTTTTTTCGTTTTTAAATTTTTATTAATGTTTCCTCTTTATTAGTGGTTTTCAACCTTCCTAATGCTACAACCCCTTAATACAGTCAGTTCCTCATGCTGTGGTGACCCCCAACCATAAACTTATTTCATTGCCACTTTATAACTGTAACTTTGCTGCTGTTATGAGTCATAATGTAACTGTCTGATATGAAACTCCACAAGGGTTGGGAACCACTGGTCTGTATGTATTTAGGCATAAAAACTAAATGCAGTTATTTTAATAGAAATACCAAGAGGAGAGGCTTTGTTTTTGTTTTTTAATATTTTCTGTGTATCCTTTCGATATCAATATTTTAAAGATGCCTTTCAAAATGATGTGTATATTGCTTAATTCACTTGCAAAGCTAGGTGTTCATAAAGCTACCTTCCAAGATTAAATATGAAACCTGGTATACTTAGACCTGGTAAGAATTCGTGGTTGGTTAGGAGTTAACCGTGTCTAGGGGAAATAGCAGCTAGTAAAGCGGTCATTGTGGTTACATTCCTTTCGGTGCGTAAAGGTATCCAGCAGGGAGAGCTGGCATGTTAGCTCAGAGTGCACAAGAGGTTCAATATACTGTTTAATGCACTAGTGAATCAATTTACAGATGATATCTGGCCTGGTTTGGTAATTGGACTGTGTTTATTTTTTCTTTTATTCCAGGAGTCTTCCAGAGCCTCTCATGACCTATGAGTTACATAGAGACTTCATTGTTCCGGCCAGTAAGTATTATGTGGGTATACAAAGACTCAGATTTGTGCTTGATGGTGTGTACACATTAAATATTTCCACATGAAAATTTAACTTAATGGTTTTGCCATCTGTGTTAAAAGAAGAGATCATTTTAGAATTCACTTCCTTCTTTTGAAAGTGAACAAAAAAATTACATAGTATTCACTTCAGATACGTAGTATTGACCTGAGCCCACCGCTGCAGGGCATAGCCCACAGCTACAGGGCCCAGTACACTGCTGCAGAATAGGCCAGCGTTGAGCTTGCAGGAGGTCGGAGAGATGGCGGTTTTGGAGATGCTGCAGCCTGGAGATGGTTTCATTTACAGAGACATTTATTTGAACGTCACTGACAGGATCATTAGGAGACAATGCCACAAGCCCAGACCACTTGATAATGAATTGTGTAGGGTGCAGTGCTGAGAGAGAAGGCTGGTAGCTTTAACTTGAGCTTTGGTGTTTTCTGAGTACCCACTGGAGTATTTGTGCTAGCAGCGTGAGGAGAGAGTTGCCTGCTGCAGACAGACTGGGTGCATTCTTTCCCACATAGCTCGGCTTTTGTCCTTAGTGCATACTGTTTAATCATTCCTCTGAAGGATACTCAGGTAATTAAGAGGTAAGGAAATTGAGGCTGAGACTTACTAAGTAACTTCCAGATTATACAGACCGTTATGTAAAATTAGAACTGAACTCCACTGACTAGATTTTGCAATATTGGTTTTTAGAGATGCCCTGACAGTGGATGAAATTGTACCTCCACACCCCGTGAACATCATAGATTATGCACCAACAGTGGGTGAAATTGTACTCCCCACAACCCTTGAATCTGTTTTACAGTTTAATCTGTTGAAAAACTTAGAGCAATCCCATTGGTCCTGTATCACCGCAGCCTGATCATGGCTCTAAATGTTACCTTCTTGTGAGGTCCCAGCTCCAGCCTGAGATTTCCTAAGCTGTTACAGAAAGAATCGGTGTGTTGGCCACATTACACTCCACACAGAAAGGAAGGCCAGAATACAGCTGTGTTCAGAGTTACTCTGCAAGAGAGAGCTGGTATTGTGTGATCAGGCTAGAATACAGCTGTGTTCAGAGTTACTCCGCAAGAGAGAGCTGGTATTGTGTGATCAGGGAAGTGAGGAGGTTTCCTTGGCAAGAGCACGAGCAAATGCTTGATTTCTTCCCTGTGGCACTTTTGGCAAACGAAAGAAAGAAATTAAATTTACTTGGAGGACAGTTTCAGGTTGTGTTCATCTTAGAGCCTGGAAAAAGCCAAAGTGTGCCAGCTTGCATCTAGAATTCTCTGCATTCTGGAGAAAGCGTGATTATGGAATGAGGTTTTAAATCACCACAAGTTAGTGTCGTGAGAATTATTACCATATGTGACTAACGATGAAGTGTTCAGAACCTGATGTCAAATGTCTGTTACCAGATGAGGACGTTTCTACACATCAGGAGGCAATGAAGCCGGAAATGTGGGCTTTGCTGGTCTAGTTAGCTGTGCTACTGAGAATCTAATAGATGCTAGAGGCTCTGTCACCTGCTGGGTCGGGACTGTGTTTTTCTCCTGACCTTGTGGCCTTGGTGTAATGGTTTACATACTAATTTAAATACAGTTCCATTGTAAAGGAATACCTTACTTCCCGGAGTTACTGGCAGGAACTTGCACCTAAGTACACTTGTAGTTGGGAGGGCTCACACTAACTAATCTGTTTTAATGAAACTACGAGTGCTTAATGGGTTTGTTTACTTAGGGGTCTCTGTACTGGGCAGGGTTTGATGTCACAGTTTCCTTTCTTATGAGTACCTTCCTCTGCACTCTTTGGAAAGAGCTTGGGACTAGTTCCTCTGGCATTGCAAATGTACTTACGTACTGAATGCACTTACAGAATTCAGAGGGGTCTCATTCACAGGGAGCCTCCTTTTGCGGGTTGGTAAATTGGGATTGTGGTTAACTATCACTTCCCATTGGCAACAACACAGCCTGCTTTGCTTGGTCCCTTGTCTGCAGCTCAGTTGATGGCTAAAATGACCCCGTGCGGCCAGCCTTTGTGGCTGTCCCTCACACCAGCACAGGAACTGGTGTTTGATTGTTCTCCACTCTGTGACATGAGAATGCTGCTCCTCTCCTTCACTGAGAGTTCCTGGCCTCCGCCATTTCCTTTCAGTGCCTTATTTTCTATCATTTTCTGTCAAGAATGTGAGTTTATAATACAAAGATAAGAAGTTGGTTTTATGTTTTCGCTACATACAAAAAGTGCATATCTTTTTTTTTATTGTAAAAGAAAAACTGACTTAATATGGGAACATGTGAGAGGCATTTTTCAATTTCAGAATTGAAAGTCTTAAACTGTTTTAACCACATTCATTTGGTTTACTAACAGAACTAAAGTATCTCTTCATGAGAAGCTACACTATACTTTGAGGGGTAGTAGCCCACAAGCCACACATCTTGAATTGAGAGGATTGTGTTAACCTGTGCAAAGCTGATAGCGTCTACCTAGAAGCCTTCTCTGTGAAGCCGATTGCCTTTTCGGTGCTGTAGCCCTTGTTCTGTAGCCTACAGTCTCGACCCGCCCATGGTGAGCATGGACCCATCCTGTTGGGCTGGACTCACATTGGACTTAGCATGAGATAGACAATTTAATCCTTGGTACCTGGCATCAGGTATTGAGAACCGTCTACCCACTGGTCGCTCTAACTGGAACACTTGTGTTTCCTTGTTGCACATGTGTCTTCTGTAGTCTGGTTACTTGTGCAGCACGCTGAGTAACCACACCATTTCTGATGAGAGACAGCTAATTTAGCATCCGGGCATGGCATTTGCATAACGAGAGCCTTCTATTCTCTTCTGTTGGGACACACAGGAGAAAGGATGCGGAATTATTGTCAGTACAGGGGTCAAACATGCAATGTCTCCTGTTTCCTGTAGGTGGGTGAGGACCACAGTAATGTTTGCATGGTGACTGAGGCTGGCGTGTCCCATAGGAACTGCTTGACAGGTTACTGATTGTAACTTCCTTACAATAGTATTGACACATGGCATTTACATATTAGACCATTGCATTGTCTGCCTGTGTGTTTCTGTTAAGCTCTAGTAGGCTTGCTTATACTCCAGTCTCTGTTGTTATGCAAGTAAATAGACACAGAAGTGTGGTGATGCTGATGTGCCGTTTCTCAGTTGATTTTTCTTTTTTCCTATCACAGCAAACTTGCACAATGGGAATTTGGGGTATGGTCAAATTAAGTACCCTAGGAAAAAATGTTACATTTTCATTCTTTGTCAGCTGATATCAATGAAAATACTGTAAGGTGCATATAGAGTAAGTAATGGAAAATAATGTAATTTAGCAAAAATTTGGAATAGGAGGTCTATGTTACCTTATAGAAGTGCCTATTAATAGAAGGAGGTGATGTCAAAACAGTATAAGTTGAAAAACTTAAAAAAATAGCAGACATAGGAAGAGACAGGTATGTGTGTGAGAGACAGAGAAGGAGGGAGGGAGGGAGGGAGAAAGAGAGAGAGAGAGAGAGAGAGCGCACGAGCGTGAGTGAGCTTGGTTTAATGAACTGTAGTAGTGAAGAGGAGTGTGAAACATAAAAGGGAAGTCTCTACTCTTTCTCAAATAGCTTTAAAATGTTGTTCGTGGTTAGATGTGAAGAATGCTATCACTAGAGGGCAGGAAACTTACCTCTTTAGCTTATATTTCTATGTGCTGAATTCCAAAATAACAAACTTGAATTTTATTGTAGGGTGCTGCTTCGTAGTGCCAGGGTAGGCTCCGAAGCCAGTAGTTTTCTGTCACAAAGCCTTCAGAGTTCTAAATTTTTGATAATAAAATTGCTGTCTTTGACAGTTTTCATGTCAGTGGAGCCTATGACTGCTTCTTCAGAGTTTCTGCTTTTATTTTGTTATTTAAAACTCAAAAGCATTGACATGAGATTATATTCTTCTTACTAATCATCTTCTTCAACATTATACAGTCTTTATTGGCATCTGTAGATTTCTAATATGAAGCCTCTGTAGTTCTTTTGCTTCTACTGTTTTGATGTTTGCTATTTGAGGCCTCTTGTGTCCCGCAGGCCAGGTGGTTCCTAGGTACAAATTCTGGTCCTTTTTCATATACTGATAATCGGTATGAAGCCGGCATTCTAGTTGTAGACCCATATTATAATCATCTGAGGACAGCTCAGCTGTCTCTGCACCCTTAGAAGTCGGAGTAACAGTGCTTGCCCTTCCTGCCCTGTGTCTCTGGACCTCCCAGCACCGTCCACTATAGGGGCTCCCTGTCTCTGTCCCTCCTTCCCTTTATGCCCTGCCTCACCCTGGCGCTCCCTTGCAGGCTCCTACGTGGCTTGTGTGCCTTCTCTTGGTTAGGTATAGTCAGTCAGCAAATAAAGCATGAGTTCAGTTTAGAACTGCCCGTTTCTGAGGTACCTAAATGATATAACTTGGTCATAAATTTTAGGGGAGATTCACTTGAGCCTGTAGCTAAAAGGATCCTGTCGTTGATATTGGACTTGTGGTTCCTGGTGGATCACCCAAGACTGCAGACTGTCACGTGTGCTGTGAGCTGTGGAGAACAGGTGTTGATCAGGGGGCTGGCACTGGAGCTGCCTGTGCCCTTAACACCAACCCTGGGAAGGCATGCTTGGGGAAAGGCATAGCTCATGCATACATGAAACCATGTGGGAGTTACTTGCAAGGTGGAGGGACAGTTTAGCCTTAACAGTGGTGACAAAGATACTTTTGAAGAAAAGTTGCCCACAGCGATTAAATTCATTCCTTCTTCAGCTCCTAATCAAACTATTATAAACCGTAGTTTGATTCTGAGTACTCTGTTGACCACTTTTCCCTTTTCCTTCTTAAAATAGAAAGTGGCAGCCCAGAATCCCGTGTCAGTGCCATCCACTTCTTGGTACACAAACTGCCAGAGAAGAATAAGGAGATGCTGGATATCTTGGTGAAGCACCTAACCAAGTGAGTGACTCTTTCCTATCAGCCCTCCCTCAGTGCCACCAGTGCTGCCATTGTTAGTGGAGCTGGCCGTGTATCCCCAGTCCCAGGGGCCAGACCTGAGGACCAGGCTGGCCATTTGGCCCACTCTGTGTATTGGACAGGGTGGTGAAATAGAATGCCTGTTGATGCTGTGTGAGTAGCTTAAAGCCACTGCCAGCAGCTTGGTGAAAGGAGAGGCGTTGATTGTATATTGTCCTATACAATTGAACACAATTGTGTCTCCACAATGAACACATTGTGGAGATAGGAATGTGAGTCTGTTAGCAGATTGGGCTTGGTACCCAACACATCTAGCACTGATTTTGAACATGTCCTTTAGGTTCGTTTAATCTAGTAGTGGGTTCATCCATGTGTTACAGTCCCGTCTATAAAAAAGCAGCTCCCAAATCATCATTTTGGTGAATGTAAAATGTGAATGAAGAACGGTGTTTGGAACTCGTGTCTTCTCTAAAGAAAACTGAGCGCCATTTAAAAGTGCCAGTGGACACATAGTTGGACAAGGAAAATGGTGGCTCTGCTCGGTGGAGAAAAACAGATTACAGTGAATGTTAAAATGACTGCAGCTAGGTAGCTAGCAGAAGAACAAGGCGTGTTAAGACAGTAGCGAGCATCTCTTGTAGTAGGAAGTCCTGAGTTAAGTGTAGGGCCCGGAGCACCTTTCTGCTGTGCTCCCCGAGTGGCAGGGCTGGAAGGAGGGAGTGAGCGTGTGCTGATGAAGCAGATCTAATTGCCTGGCATCTAGACGTCTGTGGTAGCACAGGGATGGTGATCTGAGGAAAGATGGGTATCCTCAGCTGCTTTTTCTCTTATGTCCTGTGATTTGTGGAGTAAGACACACTTGTTGAAACGACAAGCAGTATGACTTATGCTTGTGAAACGGACTATGATTAATTTAGGAGATTCCATTTTTATTTCCAATCATTGGTTCAAGACAGCTGCACCGTGCTTTCTATCTACATAAATCCACTTGTCTGTCTAATGTTGAGTGAATACATGTAAGAAATGATGACAGCGGCCATTGAAAGAAAGGCTGCTTAGAAAGGAGCTAGCTAGTATGAGGTCTCTCTTCAGAGGGAACGACTTAACGGAATTGTCCTTCATTCTGGCAAGGTCCCCAGCTGTGCTAGTCTCCATTCCTGTGACACACATCTGAGAGAGGCAGCTGAGGTGAGGGGTTTGTCTTGGCTCCCTGTCTCAGGTCTTCAGTCTGAGGTCAGCTGATCATGCTCAGGCCTGAAGTGAATCAGAGTATCAGCATGGAAGGAGCCTGTGACTGTGGAGATTGGTTATAGAGGAGAAGGGAGGAATGGAGGACAGGAAAAGGGGAGGTGGCATCGGGAGGGGACAAACCAGTCTCGTCTGCGTGTGCTGGCTGCTGTTTGGTTCAGACACTTTGCGTCTTCTGCCTGTCTGTACGTTAAGGAAATACAGATACAGAATATTGAGTGCTCTATTACTGTGGCCACCCAACTAAGATTTTTTTCCCTTCTAAATCAATATTAGTGTGTCAAGTCACTCGAAGCAGAATCTAATGACAGTGGCGAATTTAGGAGTGGTATTTGGACCCACTCTGATGAGACCACAGGAAGAGACTGTTGCGGCCATTATGGACTTGAAGTTTCAAAATATCGTCGTAGAAATCTTGATCGAAAACCACGAAAAGGTACCGCTTTTCTTCTTTGATAGTACCTGTGAGTGTGGCTTGTGAACTTGTGCGTGCTTTGTTTCTAGTCTGCTCCTGTCTTGTGCTTGCTGTGGACTTATTCCTAGGAAGTTGACATTCAGTTGTCTTCTGCCGGAGTTGTGTGAATCTGACCCTTACCTGGTCTCCTCATTGCTTCACTGATGAACATTGTATCCAGATGCAAGTGAATACACAGTGCAGATGCCACTGTGGACAGTTTAGTTTCCTAATTAGTTGACTCTTTTCATTTCTGTCCTTGGATTTCTTCAATTTTATGTGTTAGTTGCTTGCCTTATACCCTTGGTTAAGCGAGGGCTTTTTAGCTCAGGGAAATAAAAATGTGAATGGAAGTAATATGGAGCCAGGGACCTGCTGGTCACCCTTTTGTGGTGACAAATTTCCTGTGGAGGGGGGCAACTTAGAAGGAAGAGGGGCTTACTTCGGCTCATGACTTCAGTAGTTTCTAGGAAGCACGATTACTGTTCGGGGCCTGTGGAAGTGTGGTGAATCATGGCAGTGCTGTGTGAGAGTGGAGGCTGGAAAAAAAGAGACCAGAAGGCACGTTTCTCTGTCATGAGAATTCTCTCTCAGGAGCCAGCCAGGAGCATCGCTTACGTAGAAGGCTGTGTCCCTTTTGCCTCTGGTTAGAGCTACAGAGCTTCAGTCTAGAGCATGGGAGAAGATTTGCTTCAGGTCCTGAGTGTGGCTGTGTCAAGTGTGTAGCCTGCCCCATGGCAGTGTGTGCTCTGCGGGGAATGCAGCTGACTGGCTGGGGTCACTCAGGGTAGTGTGTGTACGAGAGGGTGTTTTTTGTGCCCAGTGTCCTTTGCTCGCCTCCTCCCCTTCCTCAGGACTAAGTTTCTTCCTGTTAAAAAAAGCACTGACAAGCGCTCAGGGTTGAGCGAGGCACCCTTTTACCCTTAACAAGACAAACAGTTTAAGAAAAAAGCACTGTTGGGTGGGGGCAAAGTCCGTAGCCTTTTCGGACCTCTCCTAGTTAAAAGTTCATAATTATGCTTCTCCTCTTACCCTAAGAACTTCAGCTTGTTACCTGCACTGCCACATCTGAGCACTGGGGGAAGACTTTCCAGTTCAAAGTCATCTCTTAGGTGGCTGTTGTGTTGTTCAGGCAAGAGGTGACTTTTAAAAATACTTAAGAGTCTTTCAAGAAGTCCTAGAGGGCCCCACCTCTTCTGTCAGCTAGAGTTCATGGCCTTGCTAGCTTCCTGTGGTTGCCTGTAAGGCAGGGGATGCGAGGACTGTAAAGACACACGGTCGCCCATTTGTGTGCTTAAAAATTGTAATATATGCCAAGCTTGTAGCAGGTCCTGGGACAAAGCGATGAAACTGGAAGGCTTGGTTGGGAAGTAGGTGACAATCATGTTGAGGGCTGAGTACCTCAGCCTACCATTCTTGCAGCTTGTTTTCTTAGTCGATGTCTCTCTCGGCCTGCTTCTCTCTGCCGGACCATTGAGCACAGTGATACTTTTGTGTGTTGATGCTACCCGTTCCGTCCACAGGGAGTGATTGCTGATGAACCTGGCACACCCTGTGGGCCATGGGGCAGTGGGAAGGATGGAGCAGACAGACGTTCCCTTGGAGCCAGCTGAGAGCAGAGCTCTCCCTGGGTCCTGGGACTTGCTGCTTGTTGGAGCAGCAATGGTGCGCGTAAACTTGTATTTATCCTGGCAGTCTGTCAGATTTTACTGATGTGGTAAAGACAGTTTGTTTGGGACAGTGAGTCTTACTGTCTCGGTAGCATCTGGTGGTGAACTTATGCCTTCATTTATGGTCCTGTCACACTGCCATTGAGCCTCGGCATGTACTGAGTCACCAGGGAGGATGGCTACTGTTCACATTTAGAAAAATACATCATTAGACCACCACCTTCTGAACGTGACAGTCACTCAACTATTATTACATTCAGTCTTGATTAGGGACTCGGGTGCAGTTCATCTATGAGAACTGGGCTTGGGGTCTTGCTCTTGGGTAAGGGGGACTCACACCCCTTCTTCTGGGGAAATGACCACGTGATGTTTCTGTAGGAATGTGGTGATGGCTCTCTGCATTGATAGGTTCATAGAGATTTCTGGTTAGCCCTGGTGAACCAATCCCTGTCTCTAGGCAGAAGAGGGCAGCCGTGCATGCAGTTCTCAGAAGTACAGTATTTTAGAGCCAAGCTGACCGAGTTTGTGGTTTTTCTCTGCCCTTCTGTGGCTGGACACAACCTATACAGATGAAAAGTGCCAAGATATTTCTCTCTCTCTCTCTCTCTCTCTCTCTCTCTCTCTCTCTCTCTGTCTCTCTCTCTCTGTCTCTCTCTCTCTGTCTCTCTCTCTCTCTCTCTCTGTCTCTCTCTCTCTGTCTCTCTCTCTGTCTCTCTCTCTCTCTCGTTAATTGAAACAGAATTATATCACTTCCCCAACTCTTTTTCCTTCTCCAGCCTCTCCCAGCCTCCCTGCCCTCACCCCTCCCATACCCCCTCCTTCGTTATCTGTGCCTTACATCTAGGAGCTGTGATGTGGGTGTCTCTCCTGTGGCTGGGCTCCCACGATCTGCTGGTCCCTTTCTTGGTCCAGTTGCCATTTTCTGTGACAGTTCCATTGCTGTAAAGAGAGGCTTCTTTGGTGAGGGTTGGTCACCATGCTTATCCAGGAAAAGTGGAGAAAGGTGGGCAGGCTCTGTAGGGAGGCTGGAGGCTGAAGTATGAGGTAATGTGGCTGTGCAGAGGTGATGGTCTGCGTTCATTTGCAGTTCCTCACTTCCTGGCTTCCTCTGACTTCCCCTGTGTATTGCAAAGTTTTTTAAATTTTTATTTTTCTGAACAGTTTACTGGGCTGCATGTCATAGATGGGGCCTGCTTTAAGGAAGAATAAATCTGCTGACAAGAGTGTTTGTGAGAACTGCATACAGATGTGTGTCTATATTAGCCACATGCTTCTATTGGACCTGAAAGTAGTGAGGGATTGAGTTCCTCTGACAGACATTTAGGAATAAGAAGCACAGAGGAGAGTGAGGCTAGGAGGCTTGTGAGGAAGGAGAACATTACCGCAGTGCCCAGCCCGAGGGGAACGTACAGAAGAGAGCAGTGCATATGGTGCCCTTGACAGAGCAGACAGGAGGGGCAGCAGCAGTTGAAGGTGGTGTTTTATTCTCTTCGTGCTTATTTTCCTTCCCCAGGCCTGGGGAAAATGTTGAGTGAGTGTAGGAACATCACCAAAGTAAAGAGGAAGTGCCATGCTATTGAAGCAGAAGATCTCCAGCTGGGTCTTGGAGTGAGGAAAAGGCTTAAGTTCGTGTGCTTCAGAGGCCATGATTTCCAAGCCCCTTGCTTGTTCTTATAAAATCCATATGTACTTGCTAGGAAACTCACTCCATATGTCTTGCTTTCTTCTGCACACTAAACATTAAGATGTTGTTTTAAAAGGAGTGTTCCTGGGCCAAAAACATTATCAGGGTGGTGTGTGTATTTTCTTTTCTTTGCAAGACAGAAAATTGTTTTTCCATTGTAAAATGGGTACTCTGAACCTCCCACAGATTTTCCAACTGTGGTTGTAACCATGGCTTTGTGACTTTTACGTATTTGTCATACATTAATTCAGAGCACTGTTTGCCGAGGGCCTGTTGCGAGTTAGATGTGTGTGATTTGGGGAAGCTAAATATGAGAGTCGTGTTATAGGAAAGGAAAACTCAAGAAGTAGCCATGAGATACAGTATGGGAAACTGAGAACATGCTGAGGCTGAGGACTTCATAGGGAAGACTATGTCAGCTTTGGGGTGAGGGTGTGTGTGTGTGTGTGTGTGTGTGTGTGTATTGAGGAGTATCCCTGAGAAGCTAGGCATTCCTTGGATGCCCTGTAGAGTGTAGGTGTGAAGACCATATCATAAGGTAGGAGATGGTTACTCGGAGAAGATGTCACAAAGACATAGGAGATGAGGTTAGAAAGGGGGGTGTGGCTGGGTGCCGACAGGGTGGGTGTGCCACTGGAGGCTCTCAGGACAGCTCTCAGGACAGCTCTCAGGACAGGTTTTAAACTTTCTTGTAAACTTGAGTCAGGCAGCTCAATAGACTGGGGTGTGTAACAGCAAGTAGAGGTATATGTAATCTGGAGGGAGGGCTCTGGTAGATTAAGGGCACGGTCAAGATGACAACGCTTTCCAAGGTGAACAGCACCACTCAGCAGAATCTGCTGTCTGTTTTCTATGGCTCTCGTAGGAACCTGTAAGAACTCTGTTCTGGGAGATCTGAGGGAAAGTCACCCTCAGCAGGCAGGATAATAGTTCAGGACATGAGATTGGCTTTTAGTTCATTAAAATACAGAATTTGTGTCTTTTGACTGTAATTGGAGGTTTTGTGTTTACAGACATTTAAAATACATGCTAAAAACATGAAGTCATCGTTGAGCATGGCGCATGCAAAGACTGAGGCAGATGGGCATTAAGTTCCAGGCCACCTTGCTGAGGGAGTTTGACAAGACTGGTTTAGTGATAGAGTAGTTATTTACCTAGCACAGTCTTGTGTACTGTTCCCCTCCTAAACAAGAACAAAACCAACAAACAGCCCAACTGTGTATGTATGCCCCGGCCTAAGGAGGTTCAGTGGAGACCTGGGAGGGGGGGCGAAAGAATGGGGGACAGGAGGCTCGAAGAAGGAGAGCAAGTCTGTGGTCTGATCAAGCTCTCAAACTTTAATTAAAAACAGCGGCTTATAAAGACAAGCAGGCGGGAAGGTCACCCAGGACCCAGGACCGATTTCACTACCCTATAGCCCTAAACTGCAAATTGATAAGTACAGGTAACTGGCTAGGTTCTCAGAGGGTGTAAGTGGGCCTGACATTCCCGAAACACTCCTCAGACAGAGGGTGTGTAAGTGGGCTTGGCTCCCAGCATATGTATTCAGGAACTCGTGGTCACATGCCTGATTCCCTCAATGTATGTGACGATACCTCCATAGGTGTAAAATTTGTATGTAAACTGCCCAGGGACAGATGAGCTTGTTCATGGGACAAGAGCAGGTGCGGGTATCTGGGCTTGGACTGTGAGTGTCTGATGCCGACACCTTGTGCTTTGTTGCTACAATACAAACACTGTCCTTGAGAAAATATCAAGTTTTTAGAATCAGTGATAAAAGAGTAGTCATAAGAGATCCTATGTGTCAGAGTGGCCTTAAGCATACCAGTGGCTGCCTGTGACACGAGATGTGGGAAATGGCAGGTGTCATGGAGTCCTGCAGGAGTGACCTTTCTGTCAAGAGTAAAAGTCAACTCTTGAGGGTCTAGGAAGGCAGGAATAGGAAGTTATAAGTATAGGTTTCCCCTATGTTTCGATGCCGCTTGTCTCACGGTACTGCTGGAGGGAAGGCCGGAACACTATCAGAAGGGAGGGACCCAGAAGGACCAGCGGTGCTGAAGACTGAGGAACATCTAGTTGGCGCTTCTTGTTTATGTGGACGTAAGGAGCTGTTTAGAGAGACAGCAGTAGAGGAAATGAAACCTCCTCAGGCCTGTGCGCATTGAACCCATGGTTAGATTTCATACATTTTAATGCACTAAGGTCTACAACATGACTGTCCATTCAAAGGCCAGTGAAGATCCTAAAGAACTCTGAGAACATCAAAGAACACATTAATGCTAGGCCGTCTTTCTTGGGATTTTTACTTTCACATTAATGCAAAAACACGTATAACGCCTCTCCACCAAATCAGTTATGGAGGATTAGGGCTGTAATCCAGGTTCTGGCTGGCTTCTCAGTGTGATGGAATGGTTTGGGCTGACCTGAACCTCATTTAGTTCAGTTTGCTCAAGTATTTCACTGATTCTCATAGAGATAAGAGGTCATAGAGTTTGTCCTAGGATCGACCTTTATAACTTGTAGTCTCTTTAGACCCCAGAATACACAGAGACCATTAAACCTCTGTTCACATAAAACTTTTTGTTGACGATTTTCTTGATAGCTTTTTCAAACTAATCATGTTAGCATTTAGAATGAGGAGCCTTGTGCTACTAATTTATTCTGGTTTTGGTGAGCTTGATCCAAAGCCAGATTACACATGGGAGGAAGGACTTACAGCTGAGGAGCTGTCTCCATCCGGCTGGTCAGTGGCCTGCCCGGGAGGCATTTTCTTAGTTAATTGCTACAGGAGGGCTGTCTCACTGTGGTCCACGCCATCCCTAGGCATGCGGGCCTCGGCTGGGTGAGCAAGGTCGCTGAATAAGCAAGTTGCTGGGTGGTTTCCAAGTCAAGCCTTCCTTGACTTCTTCCAGTGACGATGACGGGTTATAACCTGTGAGCCACATCAATCCTTTCCTTCCCAGTTGGGTTTTTGTTGGTTTTGTTTTAGTCAGTTTGGTTACAGCAACAGAAAGCAAACGAGGATAGGACTGTATGAGATTTTTCTTGGTTTGAAATAGAGATCATTTGTGGTGATCGTGCTCGGTGCAGAATGTCAATATCTGTGTCATTTCTGGACGTTTCTATCCTATGCTCTGTTTTTATTGTTGTTGTTGTAAATTCATATTATAAGCCTCCTGTCAGCCAGCACCCTGCCCCCAATCGTAAATAACAGAGGATAGATGGGAAGGATGCTGGGAGTCAGCCACTCAGGATGGAGAGTGCTCTGGGGGTAGGTGTACGTACATGGAGTGTGTCTTTTCCTTGTCATTATGACCCAAACAATACCATGTAACAACCTTTTAGCTTTCAGCCAGCATCTGCATTGATCAGCTATATGGGTAATCCAGCCATGACTCAGGGAGGCGGTGCTCACATCAGACGCCAGGACTGTGGTGTTTTATTCAGTGTGCTCAAGTGTTCTCACAATTAATACCTCACAATTAGTATCACATACTGCAAATGACCAATTCCCAGCAGTCATCAGCAGGATGTTAAACTGTGGGCACATACAGAATACTCTCCAGATGTCCCCTATGTCACCAGTGTTTGTCTCTAGTGTTGACCATTCCATGCTTTGGATTTGCATTCAGACATGACTTTTAAAAAGGCTCTCACAGTGCAGGAGACTTTTCAGGGAGAAGGAAAAACAGCGATGACAGGATTCCCGAGTGTAGCTGAGAGCGAGGGCACGGGAGAGAGCACCTTCTGAGGGTGTCCCTTCCCAGGGGACTTGGTAGTTAGAAGAGAAGATCTGGGGGAAGGAGGCATTCTGAAGTACGTGGGTGCCCAGCTTAGAGAAAACCCTGGCATGGGCTCCAGAAAATGGGGGGAAGGTGGGGCTGCGATAAAAGAGGACAGGCTCTCTGATGTCTTACAAAGCATTCTCAGTACAAGTCCGACCCATTTGCCAGGAGTGAGCTTTTGATTGAGCAAAGGAAGGGCAGGTGTCGGAGATGAGTCTGGAGCAGGGTTGGAGTAAAGCTTGCTGGCCTCAGAGCTCTTGCCCACCCTGAAATACTCTGTAGAAGTGTCTGGAGTATTGGAGCTGCAGAGACCAGTCCTTGGGCCTCCAGGTCGCACACAGACTGAAAAGTGAGAGTGTGGAGCCTGATCCCACCCACTCCTGGCACTTTCAGGGTGTTTTATTCCCAGCACACCGGAGGGAATCAGGTGCTGCGTGCAGTGGGTGTGGGCAGGCAGAAGTGCATGGGCTAGATTTCTGCCTCTGCACCCAGGGCTCGGTTTTTCTCTGTAAAAACGAAGCTGCACAGTCTTCAGAGTCTTCTCCACATTGCTGCGCAAGACAAAATTGGGAATAATAATTTCAAAACCCAGTACGCCAGGCCTAGTTCAGCTCCCTTTACGAAGAATCTCTGAGATAGTTTATAGACAGTTTGTCTGTCATCAGGAGTGCTAACAGACAGTTCCTTGTGTGGGGCTTTCCTTCCCTAAATTTCCGGGCTTTTCCTGTGATCTCTTCAGCCTCCCTGCAGCATCCTCCCCTGTCGAACAGGAAACCAAAGACCGTCCTTGAGTAACCAGGACAGGGAGGGCTGGGGAGGACCTGCATCTCATGCTGAAAACAAAGTGCACCATCAGGCTACGCTAAAAGTAGAAAGTGGCTGAGCTGACATTTGAACCAGCTTTTTTGTCTTTTAAAGCCTGTTTTTTAACTGATAAATATGTCTGAACAGTTACATTTTAAATAAAACAACTGTAGCAATTTGTGGCATTTTGAGAAAACCAAAAGATCAGGTGGTTTTCAGAACAAGTGGATAAGACAGGGAAGGGGCTCCTTCCGTGCTGCCTCACTTCTTTTTCCCTTCCCGGTCAGTCTCAAGTGTGGTGGATGCTCCTCACCTGGGATTCAGCTCCTCTGCCAGGAGGTTCAGGGGGTGTTGGCCTCACAGCTCTGGTTTCCATTGCCTGCCTTGTGTCCTTATTGCGGCTGTCGCAATGGCGGCTCCCTGGCATTTCCTAAGTGCACCCCTCTGTTCTGTATCTGATGTCACCATCTCAGTTACTGTTGTGTTCAGCAGCCCCGAGGTAGATATTAGGTTGTCTGTCTCTCACACGTGGGGAAGCTAGGCTTGGATTAAGAATTTGATGAAGGTTGCAGAGTTCCTAGGAATCCAGCCTAGGACAGTACAGTTTCACAGTGACTTTCTGGCCCCTTTTGACTTCCCTGGCTTTTAGAAGAAGGCTTAATTGTTTAGGGAGTTGGATTATCCTAAGTTGATTTTAAATAACAGATTTGAAATATTTGTGGATCACCTGCCGGATGCCTGAAAACATTTTCAGAAGCCTGAAGTTACGATAAACATTCTAAGTAGAACATTCTAAGTAGAAGATTCTAAACAGCAGTAAAATGGGGTGGAATGAAATTTTAGATTCTTGAACTATAAGAAAGTCTTGAAAATAAGTTACACAGTTTTCATGAACAAGGTGGGATAGTAAAGCGTGTATTACTGAGTAGGTTAAACAACCCTTACTCGGAGTGCTTAGGATCAGGGTTTCAGGTTCCAGGCTTTGTAATTTCCAGGATATTGAAATAAATTCATAGGCTTTACCAGTTTTGAAATCTAATCTAATCTAACCTAGTTTAATCTGAACTGAAAGCACAAATAAATGCTTTAAAATTTGAAAGTTTTGAGTGTCACGTTGACGTGTGTGGCAAAGCTTTTCTTATTCAGGTTTCCTGTTTGGGGATGCTCACACGTATATAACAGTGAAGTTCTCAACCATATTCTCCAGCAGGCTGGGATACGTGCAGAGGAAATGCTCCCATGTTTTCCAAAGGGTCCCTGCTACCTGTGCATATGCAAAACTTAGAGAAAATGTAGGCCTCAGTCACTTCCTTTGTTTCTTTTTTTAACCTCTGGGTCTACCTACCTCTGCAGTGTCGTACAGCACGTTGATACTGAGACTCCACTACCCAAACCTTCTGAGACCTACTCACTATGCACACGAGCCTCTTCATCGCTGTTTGCAAGGTTTGGTCTCCTCTTTTTTAGGTCTGTAGTTGTAAGGCTCAAAGCGAGTCTTAACTACTGGGAGACCCCCAGGTGGACACGAGAACGGAGTTCGATGCAAACGCAAGAGGTTTATTTTTCTAGCTCATTGGGGTCGACCCTCAATCAGCCCCTTGTGTCAAGTGACTAGAAGGTGACCCCAAATGGCTATAACAAGCAGTTTTTACAGTTTTTAGGGGTACAGGTTACATCAGCAAGGTTATAGTTTAAACTTATTGGCTAAGCATATTGACCATTGAATCTATTGGCTAGCAAGCATATGACATGCATTTGAACTCTAACTAGGACCAGAGGGTCAGGTGACTCCCAGTCAGTACATTCTGCGGTTTTTCAAGAATGTCTCTGCTCCTCTGAAGAACCGTGGGTGGAGAATAGAACTTGGCCTAGTCTTGACCAGAAGCAAGAAGCTCATACTTGGCCTAATCTTGACCTGAGGCAGTGAGTGTAAGGTGAGAGCCCCTAGGGTCCTTCACAGGAACCCCATAACCTTCCTACTTTCTACCAGGCTAAGAAGCCTCGTAATAGCTCTTACACTTCAGTAAGAACTAGGGTCCTTCGTAGTCCCATAGTCCTGGGCTAAATGGGATCTGGGCGGAGTCTTAGTTTTTCCTCTTATAAGCCTTGAGTCAGGCTATACAGAAACTGGGCTTGTTAGTGTGAGGTTCCTCATGAGTACCCAGCCTGAGGGGTCCTCCATGGTAGATCTCAGATGGAGGCAGGATGGGGAGACAGAGAACCCAGGGTCGGTAGGTTTGACTAGGGGTGCAGAGGCTGCAATCGGAAAGCTCTTTCCTGGACTCTTGATGACCTCCAGGTGCTAATCAAGGCAGTCTTGAGTTCCTGCTGACACTAAAATCAGTTTCCATCTCCTTTGATTTGCCAGGGTTTTCATTACACATACAGCACCTGTCAGAGTGTGGGAGAGAGTGCGAGATGCCTACAATTTAGTTCATTCTCATAATCAGGTTCTTCAGTGGTTTTGATTTAGCTCAGTTGTATTTATATGCTATAGCTTTGGGTATCTCCTATGTGACATCAAGAGTCTGGTCACATAGCTTTAGGTGGAAACTGGTCCCTTTGAAACATTCCAAACCCAGACCTCTTCCAAACCTGACCCTTAGCATCACAATTTTATGCCTAGACCCTAGCAGTGCCATCTTTCAGGTCTTGTCTTTTTAACCAGTGTAGCCTGTTAGAGCTTCCTCTTCAGCCCAGTTACAGCAGCAATGTACAGTTTACATTATCTCCCCTCCCTGCCTCCTGCCTACCCACCCTGCCCTTCCCTGTGAAAGTAACTTATTCTCCTCTTGTAATTGTCTCCAAGGTTTACTGCCTGTCTCTGCTAACCTAGGCCTAGTCCTGGAAGCTTCTAGCCTCTGTACCATCTAATCTAGTCCTAGAATATTTTCAGCCTCAGAGACTTACAGCTGAATACGCTCGCCCTTTTTTGTTCTTTTAGAGCTCTGATTAGCTGGTTCAACTCAGCTATGCTGGCTCAAACTCTTCTGTGATTCAATCCGGCTTTTCTCTTGGCCTCTCTGACTGAATTGCTCTGCTTGGCCTGAAACTAACTCTGGCAACCTTTCCTAATCTTCTGGCTCCTTCTCATTCTCTAGCTCATTCTGTCTTCACCTGTGCCCAGCTTGTTCTCTCTTCAGTCTGTCTCTGTAAAACTCTCCCAGCAAACCTGCCTCCTTCTCCCTCTCTGTGCTGTTCTTCTCTCCCTCTCAACTCTATTGTGCTGCTCTCCACAAACTCTACTGTATTCTTCACTCTCTCTTCCTGTGCTGTCTGTCTGTCCTTTAAGGAGCTTCCCTCTCCTCTCTCTTCTCATGAGAGTTGGTCATATCCTATTCTGTCAAATCTTTCTCTGATTTGTCACTTTGCCTGGCACTCAATTAGACATCACTTTCAAACATGGGTGCTTCCTTCTACAAATTTTATCTTTATTGGTTGGGATTAAAAGTGAGTACTAAGGGTTTTTCTGTATTCCAGCCAAAGGGTCTAAGGTTGTGTGCTAAGGGCTGAGCCACACCCTAACTAGAAACAGGGTCAAATATCCTCATGCACAGGCTCGTTCTCGGGAGTGGTTTCCCAGGATGCTGATCTCTGCTCTGAAGTCCTGTGTTCTTTCTCATTCTTCTGCACCTCATTGGCCTTCTGGTCTGGCGTTCATCTGGCCTCTGAGCATTGAAAGTCCATTTCTACACCTGACATAATTTCCCCTGCCAGGATTTTTAGGGAGTCTCAGAATGGCAACCTGGGCCTGTGAGGAAACTGGGAACCTAAAAATTTGTGAGTGGTATCGTTCATGGAAGTTTCTGGAAACTCTACCTTTCTTGCCTTCTGTTCTTGTGATAGTTTCTCTGAAGCCTGACAGGAGAGACAGGGAAGTCACGAGTCTGATTCCTGTCTTCCTCACCAGGAGCACCAGCCAGAGGAAATCTCTCAGTGCAGTAGTACTCCCTCGGATTAGCCACAGAAGGTAGAAGCTCATTTTAGGTCTCAGCAGAATGGGCAGGGTAATGACAAAAAGCCCTCTCTGTCCTTTTGAGACACTCTGGTACCCAGCCTCCTAGGAATAAGGGGAACCAGTAGCAAACGGACTTGGGCAGATTGAAAAGTTCACCTTGGGAGGGCTAGATAGATGGTCCAGTGGTTAAGAGCACTGGCTGCTTTTCCAGAAGACCTGGGTTCTATTTCCAGGATACACATGGTGGCTCACGACCATCCGTAACCACATTTCTGGAGGATCTGGTGTCCCCTTCTGGCCTTTATGAGCAACAGGCACACGCATGGTGCAGACATACATGTAGGCAAAACATACAGACACATAGAAATGTAAAATAAAAAGTCACCCTGGTCCCATTAGATTTTGTCAGTCTAAGTTCTCGGTGTCATTTGAAACCTTCTGGATCTGTCAGTGCAGCATTTAGTCAGGAACAACTGATAGTCCAGCATATGCTATTATCTTAGCTTGTAACATCCGTTTTCCTTTTTTTTTTTTAAAAAAAGATTTACTTATTATATATAAGTACACTGTAGCTGTCTTCAGACACACCAGAAGAGGGCATCAGATCTCATTACAGATAGTTGTGAGTCACCATGTGGTTGCTGGGATTTGAACTCAGGACCTCTGGAAGAGCAATCAGTGCTCTTAACCGATGAGCCATCTCTCCAAAGCCCCCCACTCCCCTTAAAGAACATCCATTTTCTTAAATAATTTTTTAAGTGTTGGAGATTGAATCCTCATACATGCTAAATACACATTATCACCAAACCATACCCTAATAGTGTTTATAACAGCAAACACTACTGTCCTCGGTCAAAACTAAATGTTTTGACTAGTAAATTCTTGCCAGATGGTGGCTAACATAAAGATTGACAGTCTTTGCTCATGTACTTTAGGGAAACATGCCAGTCTGGGTCTCCTAGACTTCTGTTGATCTTCCAGGTTCTGTTTCACTAAAAGTCAGAGTGAGCAGAATTGCTGTATGAAGTAGGCCTCTACATGCCCGCCTTGATCAGACGCCTTCCCAGTAAAGCCTGGTGCCTGCTTTCTCAGTGTCTTAAAGACAGACCACATTCGGGATGCTTGCTGGAAGTATACACTGGTGCGGCAGTCAGTTGCCCTCATAGCTGAGTTTATTAGAACACACAAGTCATCAGGTGATACAGCCCCGGGGAAGCCATTCCCAGGTTTCCTCATGCTGTCTTTCCCCCTAGGGATCCCAGGGCAGTGTGGTAAAAGTACAGCAGTGGGTGTCATGTTTCTCAAATGCCAGACCCAGGTTTGTACATAGGTTGTGAGTGGGCATCTTGGCATGACATGTGCCAAACCCCAGAGTCCTAGAAGGCCTTAAAGTAGCATCTGAATGTTTTTATGCAAACAGTATGAACACAGTTGGGCCATCCTGACACAGGGGATGTTTTAGGACAGTTTAAAAATGGCTTACCAGCCAGCAGAGTCAGTCCTACCCTGATTTCTTTCCCTACAAACTGGATGTCCTCTAACGGCTGTAGTAGGAACCTCTGGGGCAGGACTGAGATGAGGTCCTGTTTCTTCTCCGTGGATGCTGTCATCATCCTCTCTGGTAGGTGAAGTGTATGTCAGTTCCCAGTGTAGAGACAAGGAATCCTGAGGTGGGAAGCTTGTCCTCCAGATTCTGTTGCTGCACGTTGCGTGGGTGCTCCAAACTACACGCAGTATGCAAAGACCCTGGAAAGGTAGGGAGGTGGTGTATTTTGTGCAGTTTGTAGGTAGCTGCAGAAGGTAAAGCTTGGAGTACTGAAATTAACTTATCCAAGGTCACACAACTTCCTCTACCCTTTCACAGCCTGCCTTGTTCCAGAAAGGTTTTAGACAATTTAAGCAACAAATTAGGCAGTCTCTTGTGGTCTTTTTTTCCCAAGAAAAATAAGTCTACTTTTTTTTTTGTAATTTAAATGATGCATAGCTTTTCAGTCAGTATCATAACATGGATGGCTCTCAGTTTAAATTGCACAGAAGTGAGTATGTCTGCCTCTTTGGGAATGTGTTAGAGTCAGAAAGGGCATCCCTGTATTAGCTCTCCTAAAGTCATGAGCTTTCTGTAGCTGCCGGAGCCACACATGCCAGTGCCCAGCAGTGCCCCGTGAATATTCACATTAGTCTCACACAGCTGTGTGATGTTTGTCACACATGGGCTTCAGACTGTAGATGGTGCCAAACCAAATCTCTAAAACGGCTGCACTAATGGGTTCTGAGGAAGATAATCCTTTGTGAGAGTGATTCTGTGTTTTTTCACATAAAGAAACAGTGTCTACCACACACAGAATCTGGGCCACAGTCTCCTCTATATTGTCCCCTACGTCTACCTCCTCTTGTACGTTGTTGTGTAACCAGTTCTGCTTCATCATATATCAGGAAGGGAGCTTACTTACCTGGTGTTTCCGCCTTGCAGCTATTGCCCCTCCTGACCCCAGCAGTAACTTAAGAGAGGAGGCTTTCCCCTCAGGTCGGCTCTAACCGCTGGGTCTCTTTGGAATGCCAGTTCTGCTTAGGAGGCAATGTGGGGAAATGACCACTGAGAGGATTAGACATCATTTAGAAGTTTAATGACGGAATCAGGTCACATGCGCTTAATGTGCTAACAAGCACAAGTAAGCCGTGCTGCTTTGACGGATTGATGTGGAAGGGTCCTCTACCGGGGGTTGATTCTTGTATGTAACCATTTTGTTTTGTGGTTTCTGCTGGCTTGTGTTTCCAAGGCCACAGACACATGCACTGTCTGACTTTTCTGGATGGCTGCATTTCCTCCTCCCACTTCCATGATCCTTAAGGAAAACCCTCCTGTGCTGTCCATCCCTTCTCTGCTCACTGCCTCCCCTCTTAGTGTTCTTGGCATGGCTTTTCAAGTCCTTATGCTTTACCCGTGTTGGAGAATTTAAGCAAAGGTAATAAGCAGACTTCATGAGGAGCCTACAGTGTGTGCTGCACGGTGTGCCGTTGAAGTCTGAATAGACCTTGCCCAGCAACTGTTGCCGCCGGAAGAGAAACTGACTCAGGAGATGGTGAGGCAGCTACCACAGGTGGAGAGGGACAGCATGAAGCTTTACAGAGTGCGGGTTTCTACCTGTTAGCAGATCCTTCCACTTAGGTGTTTATACATACTGTTGTCACTTACAGAAGCAGCTGTGCTTTTTTTAAAAATGTAGTATTGCTTTTGATATGTGTGGTTGTGTTTTGCTGGCATATATGTCTGTGTACCACATCTGTGCTCAGTGCCTATGTAGGCCAGAAGAGGGCGTCATACACCCTAGGGGTGGAGTTATAGATGATTGTGAGCTGCCATGTCTGTGTAGAATCAAATGTGGGTCCCCTGGAAGAGAAACCAGTTCTTCCCTGCTCAGTCATCCTTCTAGCTTTCCATAAGCGTGTTCCCAGGTCGCAGAGTCAAAAACAGATCCCCAAGTCCAATAAAACAAAAACACAGTAAGAGAAAAAACAACAAAACCAAATTTAAAAAGTAGCAGATGAAGGCCCAGGCCGAGAAGTGGCTGGGTGGAATTTCCAGTCAGTGTGATTGCACACAGGTACGCATACCAGTGTGGGGACACGGAGGCAGGAGGATTAAGACCTCAAGGACAGCCTCAACTTCTTAGTGAGACTTTGGCTTATTTTCTCCCCATAGAGTCTCCCGTGGTCCATCTTAATTTTCTCCTAACCTAACCTAATCTAGAAAGGATAGGGATAAACAAGTAAAGTTGTTCAAAACATCATGAGAGCCCTTGGAAAAGGGGGAGCTGGGTAGGAGCCCTGAGAGGAGCAAAGCTTTGTTCCCACTATGCTAAGTTCCTGTCCAGGTGGATAAATGCTCTGCTGTGCCTGGAGGGTCCCGAGCATGAGGACTGAGGTCTGCTCGGGTCCTGTGCAGCTTAGCCTGAGAAGGGACCGTGGGAGTATACTGCGACTGGGTGTACAGAGGCCTGGCTGTGTTCTTGTCTGATCCGTACTGGTTATTAACTGGGTTGTTTACCCTGTAGTTCCTATGTCGAAACCCTGATCCCAGAATGTATTTGAGGATAGGGCTTTACAGAGATAACAAAGGATAAGAAAAGAGGACACAGGATGGGCTGCAGGGAGGGAAAGAATTACTCAAGCCACCACGAGAGTCCTCTGGACAAACTCATTTTAAACATGTAGCCTCTTTGGTAGTGAACAAGGGTTCTGTTGTTGAAGCCTTACTCTGTGGTGCTCTACAGAGCTCTACAGCAGCTGTAGCCTTCCAGGTGACTTTCCTTCTAGGGGCAGTGCGGGGCAGCGGCTGCTGACAAAGCCACCCATTTACAGTGTTGGTAGTGTTGAAACCAACCAACCAGAGGTGGGCAGTATGGAGGGTATGGATCTGCTCTGGCAGGAGGCAGGTGGAGGCTCTGGATTAAGAATCCCATTTTAGAAAAAGTACTGGTCTGAAGAAGAGGAGAGAAGCTTACTGGAACTCACCATCACAGTCAGTAACAGAGTGGTCAGGATGTTCAGAAGTAAAATGATTGAGGGTATAGTTTGTAAGGAAGCTTGCAAAGAATTCACAGCTGAGAGATGCCAAATGGCTGAGAAGCACCTAAAGAAATGTTCAACATCTTTACTCATCAGGGAAATGCAAATCAAAACCCCTGAGATTTCACCTCACACCAGTCAGAATGACTAAGATAAAAAAACTGTGGCAACAGCAGATGCTGGCAAGGATGTGGAGAAAGAAGAACACTCCTCCATTGTTGGTGGGATTGCAGACTGGTACAACCATTCTGGAAATCAGTCTGGAGGTTCCTCAGAAAATTGGACATTGAACTACCTGAGGATCCAGCTATACCTCTCTTGGGCATATACCCAAAAGATGCCCCAACACATAACAAAGACATGTGCTTCACTATGTTCATCGCAGCCTTATTTATAATAGCCAGAAGCTGGAAAGAACCCAGATGCCCTTCAACAGAGGAATGGATACAGAAAATGTAGTATATCTACACAATGGAGTACTACTCAACTATCAAAAACAATGACTTTATGAAATTCATAGGCAAATGGATGGAACTGGAAAATATCATCCTGAGTGAGGTAACCCAATCACAGAAAAACACACATGGTATGCACTCATTGATAAGTGGCTATTAGCCCAAATGCTTGAATTGCCCTAGATGCACAGAACACATGAAACTCAAGAAGGATGACCAAAATGTGAATGCTTCACTCCTTCTTTAAAAGGGGAACAAGAATACCCTTGGCAGGGAATAGGGAGGCAAAGTTTAGAACAGAGGCAGAAGGAACACCCATTCAGAGCCTGCCCCACATGTGGCCCATGCATATACAGCCACCAAACTAGATAAGATGGATGAAGGAAAGAAGTGCAGGCCGACAGGAACTGGATGTAGATCTCTCCTGAGAGACACAGCCAGAATATAGCAAATACATAGGCGAATGCCATCATTAAACCACTGAACTGAGAATGGGACCCCCATTGAAGGAATCAGAGAAAGACTGAAAGAGCTTGGAGGGGCTTGAGACCCCATATGAACAACAATGCCAAGCAACCAGAGCTTCCAGGGACTAAGCCACTACCTAAAGACTATACATGGACTGACCCTGGACTCTGACCTCATAGGTAGCAATGAATAGCCTAGTAAGAGCACCAGTGGAAGGGGAAGCCCTGGGTCCTGCTAAGACTGAACCCCCAGTGAACTAGATTGTTGGGGGGAGGGTGGTAATGGAGGGAGGATGGGGAGGGGAACATCCATCCAGAAGGGGTGGGGGAGGGATTAGGAGGATGTTGGCCCTGAAACCGGGAAAGGGAATAACAATCAAAATGTAAATAAGAAATACCCAAGTTAATAAAGATGAAAAAAAAAAAAAAAAAACAAAAGCAGAAAGATGACCAAAGCAGCTTTTCAGAGCACACGAACAAATTAAACATGTAAGGGAATAGAATAGAATCAAAGTTACAGAAGGATTTACCATCATGATTACATTCTCACTCAGTGAGGGGAGACAGCTAAAAGGGGACGAACAGCAGGTGGAAGAGGCACATACAGGCACATGGGGGCAGACACAGTTTAGTGGTAACTGACTTTTCTCCCAAGTCTGGGGACGATCAGGAAAGGTCAGTTCTACATCTCGAGTCCTTCAGGATCAGCCGCAGGAAAGATGCAGCAAGCTTTAGACTCTGAGGAGTAAGAAAAAATTATTGAAGGGATATATCTGGCTGCCTCGTTTTTCTACCACAATGTTGATACATTGTGAGGGCCTAATTTTGGCTTTAAAAAAAAAAACAAAAACAAAAACACCCATCAAAACACAAAAATAATACTGCTGCTTCTGACCACAGTACTCTGAATTTAGATAGTAAAAAATGCTAATACTAACAGAAGCAAAATAAATACTGCCACCATATGGATCTAAAAGCCTATGTGTAGTACATGAGATCCAAGTAGAAAGTTTTTAAAAAAGACCTGGAAAATGTAAAGAAAAATAAGGATCATGAAAACAAGCATGATGAAACTTAGAGAAGACTAAGTGGGTCTTAGAGAATTCATACCTGGAAGTGCCTGCGTGTGTTTCAGAGACACATGTCCCCCACCCTCCCCCAGCACCACCTGCGTGTGTTACAGAGTCACATGTCCCCCACCCTCCCCCAGCACCAGAAAATTAGGAACTGCTGATCTTTCTGAGGGAGAAAAAAATGTGCATACACATTTGACTTACGCTCTGATCAAGCCATAGAGTCAATACAAGCAGATAAACCATGGGCTGTATAAAGGACTTACACAGAGAGAGTGTGATTGCACACTTGGAAGACCGAGTGGAAACTGAATGAAGCTACGTGGATAGTCTGAAAGACGCTCTGAGATTCGGGAGCCGAGTTCTGTGCCCCAAACACTAGGCCTTGACATCCCGTTCTTATTCTTGTTAACTCTTAAGCAAGGTTCCCTGTAGCCCAGGCAGGCCTGCATCTCATTCTGCCACTCGGGCTGATGTAAACGGATTCTCCCAAGTCCACCTCCTCAGTCCTGGGATTGTAGGCGTGTTCTGCCACACCTGTTAGTGCTTAGCCTGGTTCTCAGGCAGCCTGTGAAGGGATGCTCCCTGCTTGGGAGAGAGAAGGTTGCAGATGCATTTTATTTATGAGTACTGTGTAGTGGATTAAGTAAAGTCTGCAGATAGCAGAACAGCAAGCTTTGAGTATTCAATTGAAGTTTAAGTTACAGAATTGGGCTCCATATTTGGGAAAACATTGATATACATTGCATTGTTCACTCAAAGGAGAAAGTCTTTCACCAGATTCCTGAAAGCATTTAGATAAAATGTATAGATTCCTAACAACACTTTGAAACAAATTGTGACTGACTACTTAGTAAAGCAATAATATGCATTTAATCAATGTATCCTGTTTTAAATTGTTAAGATTTTAGAAATACTGAAGTACAGTGGCTCTGGAGTCTTATTGTGGAAGCAGGAGATGGTGGGAAGGTGATGATTCGAACATAGAAGAGGGGAGGTTATCTCTATTCACAGGGAGAGAGGGGAGGGAGAGAACATTCTACACCGTCATCAGACCAGTGAGGGTGGGAGGAGGTAATGGCCGTGACTGAGGACAGCCTGGTGCACAGGAATTAGAATGTACAGTGGGATGATGGATCCTGCTAACAGTAACTTCCAAAACCACCAGTTATGTGAGCGACCGTAGAATAACAGCCTTCCGAGAACTCCACCAGCCGAACAGAGGGCTCTGTGAGAGGTGGAAAGATGAGGCTTTGTTTCCTAATGGCAAGAATGCATTTCTGTTGGCTAGTTTTTTTTTTTTCCCCCGGAGCTGGGGACCGAACCCAGGGCCTTGCGCTTGCTAGGCAAGCACTCTACCACGGAGCTAAATCCCCAACCCCTAAGAATGCATTTCTGTGATGGGTTGACACTGTCCAGCGCCATTTATACTGTGCATGAGCCATCACGACTCATGCTGTTACTTTCTTTTAAAAGTCTAATGGAAATACGGAACAGAAGAACAGTGACCACGGGCTGGAAAGGACCGAGAGGTTGGGAGGAGGCAGAACTTGGTCAAGCATACAGTTCCAGTTCCATCACATACTTCTGTTGTTTGCACAGTAGGGTGCTCTAGTTAGTAATGGGAATCATGTATAGGATGGTTCTGAAGTCCTCAGAACAGAGGATTACACGGTTGAGATGATGGACATTCTGAGTCCTCTGTCTTCTTATTCTTCTGTCATACAGAAGTCACAGACTTTCTCCCAAGACTTTGGAGAAATAGCATTCTTCACTGCCTTTTAATACAAAAAACTCAGATAGACCTCGCTGTGCATGGAGAAATATGTTAGAGTGAGGTAGATTTGTAAATATCAGTGACTGTGGTGCACACAGTAGGCTGACCCTAGAGATCTCAGCTCTGGAGGGGTCAAAGATAAGTAGCTCAGTGCTAACCAGTAGAATAGGCAAGGGGTGGCATTCCGCCATCTAAGGCCACCTTAGCAGGCCAGAAGCATTCCTGCTGGCCAGCAGAAGCAAGCAGCCATGTGTGAATTACCAGTAAAGATGGCAGAGGATCTCAGCCTCCTGTTAGCCCAATCAGAAAAAAAGTCTCTACTTCATGGCACACAGCAAATAAAACCCCAGTGAGCTTAGGCCCGGAGGCTCATCCAGAGTCCCCTCTGGAGAGCAGCCGACAGGCACCTTACTCTCACCTGATGAGGAGCTAAGGGCCTTTGGAACAGGGGATTCAGCTAATTGTGCTATCCTCTCGACTCTTTGAAGCTGTAATGTGTTAGAGCCGTCTTATTGTACAGTAAGAATCAAAACATACAGTCTTGACGAGTGTGTTTGTAGCCAGTGAGGCTATGATGACTTGTTCAATCAGAAGTTAACATGCTGAAATGGAACACTCTTCACAACATTCACACCCTTCTCAAGTGGAAATAAGTTGAAAATCCCAGGCGATCAGCAGGATCACTAGATAGCTTTGGAACGGCTTGTGTACAGTAATTCCAATATATGTGCAAGCTTACATGTAGTAGAATTTTTTCTTAAATTTAAGTTATTACCAGTAGTTGTCTTATGGGGAAAAGAATATTAGGGAGAAGCAAGGTTTAAGTGAATGAATTGTCTAACATTTCTGAGTGTATCAAAATCAGTAGTGCTGTGGAATGGAGAAATGGTGGTCCATTTGTAATTTTCTAGTATCTTATTAATCACCAGAGACTTAAATTTATTGCACGATAAACAAATGTTTTTTTATATATGTTATATATCTGCCCACTCCAATCTTTTGGGTGGAAATAGAAATCCCGGAGAGACCAGGTCTTAGATGAATAAACTTAATTTGTTGGTTTCCCCTGAGCTGCTTATGTCCGACAGTCCTTCTTTTCTAAGTAAATTCTTATGTGGCTGTTTTGTCCTTAGGTGACAAACTTGAAATATTAGTGACAGAAGAGTGTGTGTATGACCTTGTTGGCACATGTTAACTGTGAGGCTTTTACATCTTGAGGTTAATGTGGGGATGGTTCCTTTGTTCATAGCCATGTCTGACTATGTATGTATGGTGTTGGACGGAGGATGGAAACACATGTATCTTACTGAGGTAAAGACGAACATTCTCCAACACTTCCCCCTTCATACTTGAGAGTTCTCCGACTTCTTCCTTGGACTGTGGCCAAAGGGACTCTGCTATAACCAAGAGATTTGCAGCTTCTGCTCTGTTCTTCTTAAGACACTTTTTTTGTGCCATGGAAGAAATACAGCTACTCTGAGATGGCTAGGCTGCAAGGCAGGTAGTTCTCTTTGGAAGGGAGAGAGTGAGGGAAGGAGGAAGGAGTGCTTGCTCCTGTGGAAGGGGGGATAGGATGGGTAGGGTGAAGAGGGGAGGGAGTCCTTTTCCTGCAGTAAGCAGAAGGGACCTCAGGTTTCAGTGACAGTGCTTTGGAGATTCCCAGTTGACTTCCTAGGAAGTCCAAGGTGACACAAGAACGTTCTCTGTGAACCTGTCACTTTTGTATTATAAACCTTTGGGAAGCAGAAATACAGAAGTGGATCTGAGAAGCTGTTAATCATCCCCATATGACTCAGTATAGGATCAGCAGCTCTACAGTCCAGCCACTGGGCAGTGCATTCCGCATGAACTCAGGGCCTGGGCATGCTAGGCAGGAAACTCTGTCTCTGATTCCTGTCTCTAGTTCTTGCCCTTTCTTTCCTGGCACACAACCCTGGTAGAGACAGACATTTCTCCCTACATGCTCCTCTCTGCTCTTCCTCAGCCTGTGTACTTCACTGGTGGGTTGAACACCACTGAACGGGTAGTCTAGGGGTTTTTATAGAGAGATGATAGAAATTGGGGTGTGGTGCAGGGGGTCAGATGGAGCTGGTCAGTCTACAACCACATTGTGTCCTGGTGCTGCCTCTTGGCTTTGGCTGTATCCTTGTGTGTAGATTCTAGGGAGACCTGCTTATGTAGGAGAAAATGAGAGAGAATGAGAAACCAGGCTTCCTTTCTAACACCCCAGACCTCTGACCAGGCCAGAACCAATGGCATTTTAACTTACACACTTTTGGTATCTCTGGCCTTGTGAGGACATCGCTGCCCAAAGAGCAGAGTCTGCTTTGGTTTGTTTCTTTATTTTTGGATTTTGGAAGCAGGGTTTCTCCCAATTTTCCAGTTTCATTGAATATAGACTTTTGTAATAGGATCTGATAATTTTTTAAATTTCCTCAGTTTCTGTTGTTGTGTCTCCCTTCTCATTTCTGATTTTGTTAATTTGGATACTCTCTCTGGGCCCTTTAGTTAGTATGGCTAAGGGTTTATCCATCTTGTTGATTTTTCTCAAAGAACCAGCTCCTGGTTTTGTTGATTCTTTGTATAGTTCTTTTTGTTTCTACTTGGTTGATTTCAGCCCTGAGTTTGATTATTTCCTGCCATCTGCTCCTCTTGGGTGAATTTGCTTCTTTTTGTTCTAGAGCTTTCAGATGTGCTGTCAAGCAGTTAGTGTATGCTCTCTCCAGTTTCCTTTCGGAGGCACTCAGAGCTATGAGTTTTCCTCTTAGCACTGCTTTCATTGTGTCCCATAAGTGTTGGTATATTGTGCCTTCATTTTTATTAAATTCTAAAACGTCTTTATTTCTTCCTTGACCAAGTTATCACTGAGTGAAGCATTGTTCAGCTTCCATGTATGGGGCTTTCTGTCGTTTTTGTTGTTATTGAAGACAGCCTCAGTCCATGATCATCTAATAGGGTGCATGGGATTATTTCTATCATCTTGTATCTGTTGAGACCTGTTTTGTGACCTATTATATTTTGGTCAGTTTTGGAGAAGGTACCATGTGGTGCTGAGAAGAAGGTATATTCTTTTGGAAAATGTTTTTCTAGCCTTTTACTCTAAGGGAGTGTCTGTCTTTGTCACTGAAGTGCATTTCCTGTGTGCAGCAAAATGCTGGGTCCTCTTTACGTATCCAGTCTGTTAGTCTATGTCTTTTTATTGGGGAATTGACTTCACTGACTTTGAGAGATATTAGGGACTAATGATTGTTGTTTCCTATTATAGAGGTGGACTTATGTTTGTGTGGCTATCTTCTTTTGTGTTAGTTGAAAGAAGATTACTTTCTTGCTTTTTCTAGGGTATGGTTTCCCTCCTTGTGTTGGAGTTTTTCATCTATTATCCTTTGTAGGGCTGGATTTGTGAAAATATATTCTGTAAATTTAGTTTTGTCATGGAGTATCTTGGTTTCTCCATCTATGTTAATTGAGAGTTTTGCTGGGTATAATAGCCTGGACTGGCATTTGTATTCTCTTAGGGTTGCGTGACATCTGCCCAGGATCTTCTGGCTTTCATAGTCTCTGATGAGAAGTCTGGTGTAATTCTGATAGGTCTGCCTTTATATGTTACTTGACCTTTTCCCCTTACTGCTTTTAATATTCTTTCTTTGGTTTGTGCATTTGGTGTTTTGACTATTATGTGACAGGAGGAATTTCTTTTCTGGTCCAATCTGTTTGGAGTTCGGTAGGCTTCTTGTATGTTTATGGGCATTTCTTTCTTTAGGTTAGGGAAGTTTTCTTCTATGATTTTGTTGAAAATATTCACTGTCCCTTTGGTTGGGAATCTTCACTCTTTTCTATACCTATTATCCTTCGGTTTCTCATTGTGTCATTGATTTCCTGGGTTAGGATCTTTTTGCATTTTGCATTTTCTTTGACTGTAGTGCCAATGTTTTCTATGGTATCTTCTGCCCCTGAGATTCTCTCTTCTATCTCTTGTGTTCTGTTGGTAATACTTGCATCTATGACTTCTGATCTCTTTCCTAGGTTTTCTATCTCTTTTTTTTTTCCGGAGCTGGGGACTGAACCCAGGGCCTTGTGTTTGCTAGGCAAGCGCTCTACCACTGAGCTAAATCCCCAACCCCAGGTTTTCTATCTCTAAGGTTGTCTTCCTTTGTGGTTTCTTTATTGTTTCTCTTTCAATTTTTAGATCCTGGATAGTTTTGTTCAATTCTTTCACCTGTTTGGTTGTGTTTTCCTGTAATTCTTTAAGGTATTTTTTTGTTCCTTCTTTAAGGGCTTTTACCTGTTTATCTGTGTTGTCTTGCATTTGTCTTTTCTTTTCTTTTTTTTTTTTTTCCCCCGGAGAGCTGGGGACTAAACCCAGGGCCTTGCGCTTGCTAGGCAAGCGCTCTACCACTGAGCTAAATCCCCAACCCCTGTCTTGCATTTCTTTAAGGGAGTTATTTGTGCCCTTCTTCAAGTCCTCTATCATCATCATGAGATGTGATTTTAAATCCAAATCTTGATTTTCTGGTGTGTAGTGATATCTGGGACCTGCTGTAGTGGGAGAATTGGGTTCTGATGATGCCAAGTGGCCTTGTTTTCTGTTGCTTAGGTTCTTGCACTTGCCTCCCACCATCTGGTCATCTCTGGTGTTAGCTGGTCTTGCTGTCTCTGCCAGTGGCCTGACCCTCCTGTAAGCCTATGTGTCAGCACTCCTGGGAGACCAGCTCTCTCCTGGTGGGATCTGGGTACAGAGAGCGGTGGCACTGGGTCAGCTCCAGTCTGTTTTCAAGGTTCTTGAAGGGCTGCTGGGGGAAGCATCTGGAAGCTGCTATATTCACATCTGGTGCTGGACTGGGTTCTCTCAGAGCCTTGGCTTCCCCATACATATATATGGTTTCTGCATGTAGAGTATGCGGGCTTCTTTCCACATGAGGCCACCTTAGAACTCCAAGAAAATATTGTGGCCAACAAGGCAAAAACAGAGAGTCAAGAGGGTCTAGCATTAGATAATCCTATAGCTCATTCCTACGTACACTGTTGGTTGAAGTTGTTCTGGGCCCCCGTTGATGTGGGGAGAAGAACATTAATTTCTCCTCTTAATGAAGAGTATCAAAGAAATTGTCATATTGTGAAATTGTCACAGATGGTGAATGCTTGGACTATTTGCTGTAAATGTGTCTCCTTTCTCTTACCAATTAGCAGTAATCTATTAGGAAATTTCCCAAGAATATTGAAGAATCCTGTTTCTTAGCACATTTTCACTTGCGTTTCAGGATTAGTTGTTCCAAGTTTATTAAATGGGATTTAATTATGAGAAAATATTAATGTGCTGATCTCTCTGGAAATAAACTCTCAGTGGTGACAGTGTTGATTCTGGCCCCTTTCACTGTGACAGCGTACGTTTACCTGACTCTGTCTGGTCAGTTCTTAGCCTTTCAGACCAACTCGAACACCAAGCACGTAATATGACAATGTCAACAGTGATTTGGATGAAGGCTTCTGCTCTGCTACTCTGCATGTGGCTCTCTGGTTGTTTTATTTGACTGCCTCTTCCCTCTCTAGTTAAAGGAATGTGTTCAGCATGAATACACCTATCAAATATGTTTGGGAACATTTGTGTCAAAGCAAAGCCACTCTTAGGCCTGGCCAGGGTGAGCTCCCTTGAGCAGAAGCCTCCCTCCTCTTTGCTCTTGCAGTGTAAGGATTGTGAATGTGGGAGGGACAGAGCATTCCCAATGGATGAGGGGTTCAGGTCCTGGGTCCATTCCTCCTTTAAAGGTACAGGAAGTGGAAAGATGGATTCTCTGTTACCTTTCAAGATGTATCCCTTAAGATGTATTGATGTGATTGATACAGTTGACACTGGAGGAGAGGCTGGTATTTGACTCTGGGACGTGTGATTTATTTTCTCTATAGACACAGCTGGGTAGAAAGAATTGGAAAGGCAGGCTGTTAGATTATTTTAAATATGCATGTATGACTGTTCTTAAATTTCAATGGTAATATATGGTCTATGTATTTTAAGTTAAATCTTTCCTTGAAGTTTACTTTTGATAGGTGCACGTAGCAAAGGCTATGCCTGATGTGTGTAGCCAAGGACAGAATCCTGAGAATCCCAGAAGCTGAGTTCACATAGAATATATTGTTGTTTTCCTCTTTAAAATTAGACAAGACCCCAAAGACTAGTCATCAAAGCTTTAAAAGAACTGTCTGTCTCTGTGGGGTTTGTGGATATTTAGTTGCGTTTCCTGTTGCTGTGATAAAATACCTTGACAAAACCAAGTTAAGGGAGAAAAGGTTTATTTTAGTTAAAGTTAAAGTCCATCATGATGGGGAAGGCATGGCAGGCGGCAAGAGACCGAGGCAGCTGGCCGCCATAGTCAGCAGACAGAGAATGTTAACTGCTTGTGTTCAGCTAGCTTTCCCTTAAGAAACTGGGGCCCCACGATGCCACCTAACAGCAATGGAGCTTCCACCCTAGTTAACCTAGTCTGAATGAGATAACCTCTTACAGGCAGGGCCAGGGCTAACCTAATGTAGGTAGCCTTTATCACTATTGCCAGAGGCTTTATCTCTCTGGTGATTCCAGAGCTTGTCAAGTTGACAACACCAAGCAGTTGTTTTTTTAGCTTCTAAGAGACTCTTTTAACTTTGAAACATATGAATTATAATTTGAAAGTTATTTTTTTTTAGTAAAGAAGGAAAACTGTTGCCATAAATTTTAGAAATAGTGGTTAGTTATAAAGGGATAGCCATCGCCACACCCAGTGTAACCTCTCAAAGTACCATTGCGGGGACAGTCACTGCCATGTGTGGTTCTGCTTTAAGGAGTTCAGTTGGTGCTGGCATGAACTAATGAGGGCTCTAATGACCTCTTAAAGAGGCAGCCATTTTGGAGGTTTAATCTGTGCCTTATTGTTTCCTGCTAGAAAACTAGATACTCTGCTTTCCTGTGTTCCAAAAGATTTGTTGGCCTAGAAAGTTCTGTGAGGTGACACCCGCTACTTCCAGATTTGTTTTCTGGGACTAAAGTTTCCGAGTAACACATAAGGTAGGACATTTTAGTCAGAGTTGATGCTGACTTCAAAGGGTGCCTCACTTGAGGGATCCCTGACTCTCCTGGACTGGCAAATGGTAGGCTTCCTGTGTGGACATCTTCTGCACTGCTTCCAGGAGTAGGATGCTTTCAGCCCAGAAAAAAAGTGAACAAGAAGAAAAAAAGGAGTGCTCTCTTTACAAAAAGAGGTTTGGCCAGACCAAAGCTGAAAGGGGTAGGGGCAAGGATCAGTTATGGAGTATGAGTCATAGTTAACATAGCACGTACTTCATTAATGTTATTTTGGACCTTTATTGTTTTAAAGTCTTTACCTGCATGTTAGCAAAGGGCACACTGAAGGAAAGTTCTAGTGAGGAGAAGATTTGCAGCCATTTGGGTTCTGGAAGCTGCAGCTGCAGCTGTGTGGGGGAAAGCACTTCCACCTGACTGGAAACACGATATTGTTGGATTTCCTAGCTGTGTGCAGGATACCACCACACCTGGAGTGATATTCCAAACTTTGGCAAACCAGAAAAGGGCACTTTATGGTCGGGAATATGTGTTCGCTCCACGGCAGAAGGGCGGTGCATCTTCGCCTTTGTGTAGCTCAGAGTAAGTGACTGGTGAGCATCTTATCTGCTGCCATCTGGTTCATAATAGCAGAGTTTTAGTGCCTGTGGTCCCACTGCCTCTGCCTAACACTGGCAGGGTATTATACCCACTGCTGATTCCATGGACCAGCCTATGATGGAGTGTGTGGCTGTGAAGGTGCGCTCCTCTCTGCAGAGGCTGATGGGAAACAGCTGACCACTGAAACTGCTGGGCATTAGTCTATGAGAGCTGCAGAAAGCAGTGTCCTTTGAGGCCTGGGGACATGTCCCCCCAAAGGAAGCCTGAAGTAGAAAGGAAACCAAGAATCCTATCAGCTTCATATATCTGCCGAATAAAATCGGTTTGTTTCTTCCCTTCCCTTCCCTTCCCTTCCCTTCCCTTCCCTTCCCTTCCCTTCCCTTCCCTTCCCTTCCCTTCCCTTCCCCTTCCTTCCTTCCTTCCTTCCTTCCTTCCTTCCTTCCTTCCTTCCTTCCTTTCTTTCTTTCTTTCTTAAACTTGTAAATCAAAATTAAAGGCGTTTTTCAGAAGAGACAGGCAAAATCAGGGCCACAGTCAGAGCTTAAGACTTTGGGAAGACTGCACAGAAACAACATGTCTTTTGCTCCTGAGGAATTACAACAGTTGGCAGAATTTGTCCAGAAGAGGTGTGTTGTCCCTTGGTAGCCACTGGAGATTGGTTCTTAGATGTCATTCCCCTGACCCATGTTGCCACACCACCCATGGGTGGCCAAGCCGTTTATGTAAAGCAGCATATTATTTCCGTATAACCCCACGTGCCCTCTTGTATACTTTATCTACACCTAATACAGTGTAAATGTAGTGCCCACATTGCACTTTTAGAGGATAACAAATAATGACAAGAGAAAGTCTGTATGTGTTTAGTACAGGGATAATGTCAGACATATTGCACGTGTTAAATAATTGTACCTGCTGCTGCAGCCGCCAGAAGTATCTAGAAATAATCGACAGTCTTTCTTCAACACTGAAAAACAACGGATTCCTGCAGAAACATGTTTGTGAAGATGAAGGACTTTATCCTCTTTCAGATGCTGATGGTTTGCGTTGGGTGCTGATGCAAAAATTTCAGAGACAATTCTTTTCCTGTGGCAGAAGTGATGCAGTCATGTTCACTGTGGCCCTTGGTGGCATAGCATGAAAATTGGCAGAGCAGTCGTCTGCTTGTGACGGAGCCCTATTGCAGAGGCATCCGCTTCATTGCGTCTGAGGAGCCTGTGTCTGTAAGAGCAGTGACAGGCCTCTGTTTGTACTGGCACTGTGAGGAGACCTGAGGAAGCTTTGTTTTATTGTTAAGATTTTCTGGTCTGAAGTTTTCTTATGCTATAGCTAAGGTGTATGAAGAAGTGTCTTACCCAAAAAGAGGAAGTTTTGAGTAAATGTGATCTGTGCTTTAAAAAAAAAAAAGGCAACATGAGGTAGAATGCTAAATTAAGAAATTGAAAATAGTGGGAGGCAAGTTAATGTAACAAGTTAATGTAACAAGTTAATGTAACAAGTTAATGTAACAAGGGAATCAAGCCCCAAGAAAGACACCTGGGACCGGGAAAGTGCAGGGCTTCAAGAAAGATGTTTTGAAAATGAACAGCAGAACAAAATGGGCAGTACATTCTAGAAGCAGAAAACAGCTCAGCATTTTAAAGTAAAGAGCTTTGCTTATTTCCTCCCCAAGATTCAAAAAAGGTATAATTTAAAACCATTCCTGCACATTGCAGAGAGAATCATAACGATTAGTTTTATATATGTGTGGAAGGAGAAAAGACCTTTGCATGGATGCTGGTACACTGGAAGCCAAGGTAACCATGTGTGAAGGAAATAGGACGTCACTGGTGGGCTTAGATCCATGAGCCCAGGACCGCCTTGTCTAAGCAGTGGGGAGCGATTTAAATTTGAAATTTTAGTGTTAAGTCAGAGAAAGGAAGACATAACAGACTGTTGTGTGTGGCTTTTCACTGCCTCACCTTAATTCTGAGAACTGGCCACCCCCTATCCAGCTTCCCTTGAATCCACAAATAAAAGATAACACACAAAGGTGGCTCATTTTCAGCTTGTCTTCTTGGCACAGTTGCTGGGTGCTACTGTCTCTGACCTGGAAGAGCGCGCCCTTATCAATACTCTTAGCTCTGCACCTCCTTCCTACCTGCCCTAAACTTTAGTTGCTCACCTCCCCGACCACCCACCTATAGGAGCAGCCTCTGTGGCCACACTGTTGTGATCTCACGAGGCTCATCAACTTTTCTCCATCAGAAGAAGCCTGGCGAACCCTGTCTCCTCCCTTGCATCTCCCTTTTCCTCCAGGGACCTGAAAGTCCCCCCTGTACCTTCTGCCCAGCAATTGGCCCATGGCTTTCTTTACTCAAGAACCAATTGGGGGTAGGGTTGGGGGATGAAGAGATGGCTCAATGATTAAGAGCACTGACTGCTCTTCCAGAGGTCCTAAGTTCAATTACCAGCAACCACATGGTGGCTCACAATCACCTGTAATCAAATCCCATACCCTCTTCTGGTGTCTGAAGACAGCTACAGTGTACTCACATTCATAAAATAAATAAATCTTTAAAAAAAAGAACCAATTGGGGAACAGGACCTTAGCATCAAAACCTTTCCTACAACAAATAGTTGTTTGGTTCTGAGTTTTGGGAGAGTCATGGAGAATAGTTCATCTGTATTTGTTGCTCTAGCTCGGTACGTGTGCCTTTCTCTAGAACACTGGAGTAACTAATTGCTCTCAGAATATCTGAGATGGTGGGAAGTGGGCCCTGGCTCTTGAAAACAGTACTTAAGCGGAACAATGGCGTCTGAATTCAAGTTCGTTATTTATGCGTTGTGTCACAACTGAAGGTTGGTACCATTTGTTCTGAGTCCTGCGAACCGAGTGCTGTACTGAATGATGGATTGTGGCAAGAGCCTCTCAGTTCACTAACGTCAATTCCAAGCATCACGCTCAGCTTCCATAGCTGGTGAGGTCTCAGAGCAAAGACAGTGCTGTGTCTAATGAATACCTAGGCTTGGTAACTGCATTGAGGGGTTTCATCTCTCTGGATGCCAGTTCCTCAAAGAATTTATTAAGGCAGTGGTTATGGGCTGGAATCTTTGAGCCATCATATGCATAAATGGGATGGGGAGTGTAGTCTAAGGAATTTGAGGTGCATGTCTAGTGCCATTTTTTTTCCTGAAATATGTTTTGGTGTTCTGATTTTGCCTTCAGTCTTTTGACAGTTATCTAACTGTTGTGGTGACTTCCCAGGTCAATGTTTCTTTGCTCTGGCTACACAGAAGAGTGACCTGGGAACTTTAAAATGTAAATCAAAGCAAAGCAAAACAAAACAACTTGAAGGTACAGATTCTGTGTAAGCCCAGCAGTGCCTGATGTCTTCTCGAGACCAGCCAGTGTTTGGCCCCAGCTTATGGTTCAGAGCTGAAGTTCTGGGGGGGACTCAGTTCAGTCGTCAGTAAATGGTGGAGTCACGGGAGTTCTGGCCCTGAGGGCCAGGCAGGCAGCTCATCTCCTTCCCTATATGTCCTTGTCTAGACATCTCACCTTCAAATGAGGAAGAGGCGTAAGGATGGTCGACCCCTGCATCCTGCTGTCTGTGTGGTTCTTCAGGAAGGCCTGCTTGGAAAGTTATCACCTGCCTCGTGCCAGTCCTCGGAGCCTAACTTCTCCATGGGCTTATTGGTGCTTTGGATACCCTGGCCCAGGATGTTGTTTGGTTTCTTCTGGTAACATTCCACAGGCACCTGCCATGTTGGTAGGATTTAAACATAGATAAGTTGAGGCCGTTATAAAGTGCAGTTCTCCCTAAGTGGGATTAGCTTCCCCTGTCTCTCTTCTAACTGCTCTACTCCTGTAAGCCTTTTAAAACTTTAACAGTAACAATGGCAGCGATGCAGCGGGGCCAGCAGGCAGGCAGCAGAGAATTTACCACGGCGGCCCATCTGTCAGTTTCCCTGGGCATCCCAGATTCTCTGGAAAGCCCCTGTTAGCAGGTACAATAGCAGACAGGATTTTCACTAGCAAATGCTTGTCCATTGCAACTTAATAATGCTGTTTATACATGAGGGGGCAGTGTGACACCATAGAGCAAACAAACTGTTAAATTAGCTTATTTTTATTGGTGTTTAGTAGTTTTTAGGTGAGATTTCTAGGATATTCAGATAAACCCCTCTCAGCACCAGTTTTTCGACTTGGACACATGTATAATACACACTGTCACCCACCACATTAAGTCACGTGAGTGATTTCTAGTCAGATGAGCAGGTAGTAACCTCAGTGCCTTTTGAGTTTACATTTACGTTCTTTTAAAGCGAGGAGCTTGCTTCTTGTCTCTACCTGAGGAGCCTGTCAGTTGCCTGCAGTTGCAGTGTCTGTCAGACTGATGTCTCCATTGTTTTATTTCATGGCTTCATTGAAGGCTGCAAGGCATGTGGGCTGGAGGGAGCCTTTAACCTTAGGTCTTGGTGGCCAGGGAAGGTCCGTGATAACTCACCGCAGTGTAATCTGCCTCTCTTTATGACACACACATAACTTTGTCCAAGGGAAAACAAATTGCCAAGCAAGGAAGCAGCACATTTTAATTAATGTTATTATATCTGATATATGAATGGCATTGTAGATAAATCAAGGTGGTAATGTTCTGGGTTTCAGAAGTGGAAGAGAAAATTATTAAGAGGGGTGGAAGGTTATTAAATAAATTGATGAAATCTACAAAGCATTAAATAAGGAAATTATGAAGAATGTAAATAAGAATTGAGACAGGTAATTGCATAAGCACAGGCTATTTTTAAATGTGTAAAAAATGTTTGCAAGTGGATGTTTCTGTTTGTGTAGTACGGGGAAAAGATCAAGTCGAATGTTTTGGCATAAGAATAATAACCCTTTGTGTACTTAATGCTTTAATACTGTATCCTGGCTACCTTCCTTTGGGGCTGGAAAAGGGCTGTGATTTTGTCTACTCCATGAGAAAAACCATCGTTCTTGTTTTCTTTTGGGAAAAAAACCGTCTTTAAAATACAATGATTGGGTAGTGTTTTAATGTTAGGGAGATGCTTTATTCTGAAATTTTATGTTAAAAGTATTTTCTGATGCCAAATTCAGAGGGCTGGATTTTGTCTCTGGCCCATCACCAGTGAACCCCAGATCTAATGTGGTTCTCCCAGTGCCCAGGTCACCCATTATCACACTTCTTATCCAATGACAGATTTTTCGGACCTCGCCTGATACCACATTTGCTGAGCCCACATGCCTGTCAGCGTCACCCCCAAACGCTCCACCACGACAGTCCAAGAGACAAGGGCAGAGGACGAAGAGACCAGTGGCTGTGTACAACCTTTGTCTTGAACTGGAGGAGGGTAAGATGCTGATTGGATTTTCTGCTTGTTGGCATGGTGACAGCGTGGCAGTCACGCGCCCTCTGGGCTGTGTGTGGTGCTTCAGTCTCTGTTCTAATTTCTTTCTCTCCTAAGATTGTAATGTTTTAGATTAACAGGGAGGGTGACGCTTTCTGGTCAGAGAGAAAAATGCAAGTTTCTGTTTTATGTTTGTTTTTGTTATGCACAGTTCTTTTTTTATTTTCGAAGACAGCTTAAATTTCTTTTTTGGGAGACTTGTGTGACCTCCTGTGAGGTTACATAACCCAGAGACAAATGGAACTAAAATTAAAGCAGATCTTTGATGTGAGGAGCTGGTGGAGCCAATCCACTGCTAATGCGTCTGGATTAAAGGCACCGGTTGGTCACTTTTGCTGTGGGGTTTGGGTGTCTGCACCATACTGAAGCCAGTGGGGTGAAATTCTCCTACTCCTGTCAGAAGCCGGGAGTGGCAGACTGACCTTTGAAGTTCAGCTACATGAGCTGGGTTCAGTGGAACTGGGGCAGGTGCTGGTTCTCCTGTCCAACCAGGCTCTCCTTGCCAGCTGCCTTTCACCTTACAGCCATGTCTGAGCTGTGAGCCCCACAAAAACTGATTGGTGATTTGTGGTCATGTGGTTTTGCGTAGTGAATAAGGTGATGCTGTGTCAAGCCTGCGTTTTTTACATGTTGCTCTTGCCATGACTCTCTCCTGTAGAGTCTATTCTCCAAATTTAAGATGTTTCCTGAGGTTTTTTTCCTCTTCTTGCTTTTTTCCTCTTCAAGCCCTCAAATCTTTCCAACGCCTGAGGATGTATTGCTTAGAATCAAATTATAATACCCGCATCATAAACACAAAGAGAAAAGTATCTACTGGTTTATGCAAAGAGCTGATGACTGACTTCAAGGGACTGGAAGTGTATTTAGAAAGACCCAGAATGCCTCTGTTCATAATACTGGGAGTATGGGCTTCTTTTCCAATTGCTCCGTGTGCACATGTGACAGAAATACAGTCACACTGGAGAAATGCATGAATCGTTAATATCATTTTCCTCTGTGTGTGTGTGTGTGTGTGTGTGTGTGTGAGAGAGAGAGAGAGAGAGAGAGAGAGAGAGATAGATAGATACAGAGACAGAGAGACAGAGATACAGAGAGAGAGAGAGAGACAGAGAGAGACACACAGAGAGAAAGATATCGATTGTGTGTATGTCTTATTGGTCAATCATTCTGTAGCCTGTCTTTTGAGGAGTCTCTTCTTGACTTTAGAACTCACGGATTGGCCTTAAACTGTGGGGATCCGCCCATCCCTGCCCCTTTACCATTCAGTGCTGGGGTGTAGGCCTGTATGGCCAGGCTCAGCTCCTGTGTCAGGTCTGGGGTCCACACTCCAGCTTTGCAGCAAGGACTTCATGCATGAGGCCGTCTCTCCAGCTCCCAGAAAGTCTCTTCAGACTTACTTTCCACTTGTGATCCCAGCCCTGTTTCTTTTTCCCCCTTCTTCTCACTTTCATTCTTTGTCAACAGAGTTGCTAATAAGGAGTAAAACTGACTGGTTTGAGTTTCACCTTCTCCTCTGTCTCACCTGTCCTGGTAGAAGTGTTAATAAACAGTGAAACAAGCAAATGTCAGAAGGTAGGAGAAGAAGAAATACACACAACCCAGAGAGCCAGCCAACAGCCTCCAGGGAAAACAAAACTGGCTGTTTCATAGCGGAGGTGATCAGTTGGGCATTCGTCTGCAAATATGTCCACGTCTTACTGTTCTTAGGGGTGAAGTTATATCTTAGCAAGTCTATGGAGATGCTACCTCTGTGCTAAGCTTCTGGATGATTATTAATGACTGAGCAATGTCTGCTAGCAGTATGCACACCGTTGATGGAAAGCTCAAGGTGCCACAGAGTACATCGCTCCAGGAGCAGATGTCGGAGGTGATCTTTTGTGCTTTTCCCCAGTGCCCAGCAAAGGTTCTGCCATGGAACTGCAGTGGCCACTGATGCCAGGCTTCTTAAACGTTACTTGGTTTTTCTGTCTTACGTTTATTATCTCATGATGTTTAATTACATGCTATTTTACTGTTTCCTACTTTATAACTGTTATTTCTTTTTGGCGACAACCTCGGCTTTTCTTTTTCTCTAACTTTAAATATTTGAGATAATTTTTTAAATAATATACATTCTGGTTATGGTTTCCCTTCCCAACTCCTCCCATATCCTCCCCATTTCTCACTCACCCAGGCCTCTTTAAAAAATTGCTAATATAAGACAAGATGAAATAAAATCAAACAAACCAGAAAGTCAGGGTTTGATTGCAGTGAAGAGACACTGTGACCACAGCAAGTCCTTATAAAGATGAACATTAACTGGGGCTGGCTTACAGTTTTAGAGGTTCAGTCCATTATCATCATGGTGGGAAGCATGGTAATGTATAGGCAGATATGGTGCTGGAGGAACCAAGAGTTCTACATCTTGATCTGAAGACAGCCAGGAGGAGATTATTCCACAGTTGGTGGAGCTTGAGTACTAGGAGACCTCAAAGCCCACCCCCATGGTGATGTACTTCTTCCACAAGGCCACACTCACTTCAACAAGGCCACAGCCCTAATAGCACCACTTCCCATGGGCCAAGCTTTCAAACACATGAGTCTGTGGGGGGCCAAACCTATTTAAACCACTACAAGGACAAACAGTTAAAAAAAAAAAAGACAAAAAGTATACATCCACACACTTATAGAGTATCAATAAAAACAGAATTGGAAACTAAAACTTATAAGTACACGATCTGTAGGTCTGTAGGTCTTTTTTTTTTTTTTCTTTCAAGAGCCCATCCAAAGCTTTGCGAGACAAAATCCTACCAAACCACCATTGTGTCTGTTCTGTGTTGGCCGTGTACTTCCGGGCCTGGGGTTCCTGTAGGAGGAGCCTTCTCTTATGAGAGCTGAGTAAGGTACTGATCTCTGGGGAGAGCAGAATGTTATTAGTCATTTTATTGCTGTGCTATCTTAGCAAAACAGTGTTTGGTTTTCAGCTAGGTGCATGGCCAACCTTGAGTGCGTGTTTGTTCGTTTGTTTTCAGCTATCCATGTATCGGTGTTTTTGCTTGAGTGTATCTGTGTAGCACATGTGTGCAGTGCCCATGGAGGCCAGAAGAGAGCATTGGATCCCCTGGAACTGGAGTTGCCATGTAGGTCCTGGGAACTGAGCCTGGATCCTCTGGAAGAGCTGCCAGTGCTCTTAACTTCCGAGCCGTGTCTCCAGCCCCACTCCACCCATCTCACATTGTCATAGTTAGGAAAGCACCTAAGCTTGGTGATCGGGCGATTTTTATATTACCTTAAAGCTGAGAAGGAAATGCAAATCAATTAAAAGGGAATGTTTCCCTTTATTGCTGAAGCTAAGCTTCACATTTGAGTTTGTGAGTCTGAGCGTCTGCTGAGAACGGTAGAGAGGTGGGGACACATCTGAAAGGAAGCATGCAAGGCTTTCCCATATGTTACTGTGTGAGCCTATGACCTGTATAAGGTACTTATAAAGCGCTTGGCAGCATCATTAACATGCTAAAAATTAAGAAACAACAAAACCTCCTTTTTAATTGTGATTTCAGTTCTTTGAGAGTGCATCAGGCTGTGTGGACCAGTTTAATTGTGATTTTCAGTTTAATTGTGATTTCAGTTCTCTGAGAGTGCATCAGGCTGTGTGGACCAGTTTAATTGTGATTTTCAGTTTAATTGTGATTTCAGTTCTTTGAGAGTGCATCAGGCTGTGTGGACCAGTTTAATTGTGGTTTTCAGTTTAATTGTGATTTCAGTTCTTTGAGAGTGCATCAGGCTGTGTGGACCAGTTTAATTGTGATTTTCAGTTTAATTGTGATTTCAGTTCTTTGAGAGTGCATCAGGCTGTGTGGACCAGTTTGGGCTCATGCCTTCCGTCTTAGCTTTCAGAATACTCACCTCAGTTGAGCCCACCACATCTAACTCACTTGTTTATTCTTGCTGCCGGTACTGAGAGTACCTTCTAAACTGTCTAATCTTCAACCTCATGAAGGTTCAAAATGTCACTCGCCCAATGTCACTCGCCCAATGTCCCGCCAGCAAGAACGACGCGCGGCAACAGGATTCTTCTGCGAACAAGCCATTACTGTGTTACAGCTCTCTTGAACAGGGACAGGGGACCACGAGCGGCAAAGTCGCTCGCCTTATATACACAACAGTATGCTAATAATCTCTCAGGGATTGGTGGGGCACGGGTCACCCCACTATCACCCCACTACTTGTCCTCCAGGGATTGGCGGAGAATGAATCACCTCACTAGCATGGTACCGCCCCTCATTAGCATATTAACGGCCAGCTGACACCAGGTGCAAAACCTGCGCGTGCGCAGTACCGTTGTTCACCACTGGAGGGCGCCCTACATCAAAAGGCCATTTAAAAATATTCTTTATTCTCACCGTAGTCACTTCCTGTTTAAAATGTAGTATGAATCTGCTGGAATATTGTAATGTGACAATGTCCATGTTCTCCTTGTCTCATAGAGGAAGGTAGATTTGACTTCATAAAATATAGCATAAATAGTTCTTGTTTAAAAGGTAGGTAGATGTTTTTCTTGCCAAGTTTGAGGGGAAGATTTGAATGAGCGAGACTACTTGTGTTTTGGTCGTAGGCTTGACATCTGAGTGAAGAGCCTTTGGTGCGTTATCTCCGTGTTGAGCCAGCCAGTCAGTCCTGTAGAGTGCTTAGCTGGGTTGGGCTTAGCATCCACACGAAGGTCACTGCAAGAAGTCAGTAGGCCTGTGTGGGGCGGTGAGACAGTGTCTTAGTTAGGGTTTTACTGCTGTGAACAGACACCATGACCAAGGCAAGTCTTATAAGGACAACATTTAATTGGGGCTGGCTTATAGGTTCAGAGGTTCAGTCCATTATCACGGCAGAAACATGGCAGCATCCAGGCAGGCCTGGTGTAGGCAGAACTGAGAGTTCTTTTTTTTTTTTTTTTTTTTTTTTTTTTTTATTAACTTGAGTATTTCTTATTTACATTTCGAGTGTTATTCCCTTTCCTGGTTTCCGGGCCAACATCCCCCTAATCCCTTCCCTTCCCCTTCCTTATGGGTGTTCCCCTCCCCATCCTCCCCCCATTGCCGCCCTCCCCCCAACAGTCTAGTTCACTGGGGGTTCAGCCTTGGCAGGACCCAGGGCCTCCCCTTCCACTGGTGCTCTTATTAGGCTATTCATTGCTACCTATGAGGTCAGAGTCCAGGGTCAGTCCATGTATAGTCTTTGGGTAGTGGCTTAGTCCCTGGAAGCTCTGGTTGCTTGGCATTGTTGTACTTTTGGGGTCTCGAGCCCCTTCAAGCTCTTCCAGTTCTTTCTCTGATTCCTTCAATGGGGGTCCTGTTCTCAGTTCAGTGGTTTGCTGCTGGCATATGACTCTGTATTTGCTGTATTCTGGCTATGTCTCTCAGGAGAGATCTACATCCGGCTCCTGTCGGCCTGCACTTCTTTGCTTCATCCATCTTGTCTAATTGGATGACTGTATATGCATGGGCCACATGTGTGGCAGGCTCAGAATGGATGTTCCTTCTGTCTCTGTTTTAATCTTTGCCTCCCTATTCCCTGCCAAGGGTATTCTTGTTCCCCTTTTAAAGAAGGAGTGAAGCATTCACATTTTGGTCATCCCTCTTGAGTTTCATGTAGAACTGAGAGTTCTACAGCTTCTGCAAACTTACATGGTTTGGATGTCATTCCCAGGTTGAAAATTGATCACTCTGTGCACAGCAGTGTGGCGTTTTTACAGAGACTACCCTGTAGGCACATTTATCATGAAAGTCATTACTAAAGTTGTCAGAGTCAGTATGAGCTTGGTCATACAGTGATTTTGATACAGGTAATAAAAAGCAATTGATAACAATTTTTGTCATATATGAACAAATGACATTCAATTTATTTGAAAAAGAACTTAAAATTCTAGTTATTTTCTTAAAGATTGTTACTGTTGTGAGTGGAAACAAGTGTGGTATTTAGATCTCGTAACTAAAGCAGCTATTAAGTTTTCTGAAATGTTTGCCTTTTAAAGGACTACACACTCCTCATTTTCCTCCAACCTTTAGAAATCCCTTGAACCTCAAAGCTGCATCAGTTTGGCTGAGTCTGTTACGGAGCAGCAGAATCTGAGGTGGGCTTCTTGTCGCTTTGCTTGGCTTTGCTTGGTGCTTTTCTTCCATTTTTATTTCCTCAGAACTAGTACTTTGGTAACCGGAGCAGCTAAGGCTGTGAAAGGCTGTCCCTGTGTCCATGTCCACGCTCCCTCTGTTATGAGGAGGAGCTGCTGTGTTCTCGTGGTTCCCTCTAACATGGAGGGAAGTTTGTGAGCCTGCTTGAGATGAAAGTGACCTCTCTTGGTTTTCTTTCAAGGCAGGAAGAATAAAGAAGTAATGATTTGAAGAACGAGGAAAAGAGACTTACCATCTGAGTTTTGACTGAGTTCTTCCTTCCTTCATACCAGCCCTAATTTTAAACAGAATTAGACGTTTATGGGACTAGTGGTTACATGCATCTTCCTGAGTATAATTAGATATTCTGTGCCTGTCTTCTATGCATGATATAGCAGTTTACTTCTTCAGGCAAGTTAAAAATATGATTTAGAATCATCTGGAAGCCAATTGGCAGGATGTAGCGTTCTCCACTGTTGCTCTGTCTTGGGTATCGTTGGGTTGGCACTTTTAACATTTGGATGACAAATGTGTTAACTGCAGCACATTTTGTTGAACGTGTGTTATTGTAGTCCTGCAGCGTGGCGGGTAGTGTGAGGGGGAAACAGAGACAGAAGCAGAACGGAAGGAGCATACGCTGTGGAGGGAGAGGCAGATAGAGGAGAGGCCTGGTGCTTTCTTCTTGTGTTTTGGGGGAATGCATCCTTACCTGGATCAGCCTCTGAGCAGAGATCAGGACAGAAGGATCACAGAGAGGTCCTTTCAGCCACCATTCAGTACCGTGTGTTGACAATGGACACTGAAAATGGTGATGGATCTGAATTTAGTCAACCAAAGTAGATCGAGGCGTGAGCAAGGAAAGAGAAGTTGAGAAGGTGGTCTTTTAAATGTAGATTTTTTTCAGCATAAACTTGGAGCTTTAAATATGACAGGGAAGTATTCTGTGATATCTATAGCTTATTAAATTTTTTAAGTTATAAAATAGTGAACATTAATAACTGGAGTTTTTTGTCGTTCATTTGTGGCTTTTATGGCAGCGGATGCTGGAATTGGAACTAATGTCTCGCTCCTCACAAAAACCAGCTATAAAACCTCTGCCACGCACACTGTTCACACGCTCAAGCTGATTTGTTAATAGAGTTATGGCATATCTGCAGCCGAAGGAGGCAGAGACACTCACTGGTTCTGGGTTTGGCAAACGCAACTGTTTCTTGTAAATAGTGTTCCTATTGCCGGGCTCTTTTGGCAAGACGATTCTGGTTCAGAAGAATATGAGGAGCACTAAGTGGTTGTCAGTGCAGGAGAGGAAGAATTGTGACGTGGAAAGGCCGCAGAAAGAGAAATAATAAATATCAAAGTGTTATGTCTTCATAGAGAAAAAGTAGTCTTCGAGTTCACAAACAAGATGAAACTTACTTTTTCTGGATGCATTTTAAAGTTTTAATTAAATTATAATTGTATCATCCCCTCTCCTAAACCCTTTTTATACCCTTTCCCTAACACAAAGTCATGAGACCTCCTACTTTTTGAGGGCTGTTGTTCTGTGTACATAAATGAAAAGTATGGAAACATGACCTACTGAGTCTGTTGGGTCTTGCATGTGTGTTTCTAAGGATGAACACATGGTATTAGGTAATCGGTCAGGGGGCAAGTCCCCGGGGAAGACTCACTCTTACTTCTCAGTAGTTGTTATTCACTTAGAGCTTTTCTTGTAGGGATGAGGCCCCTGATTTCTTCAACCTCTGTTGGCATTTCAGCTGGTACTGGAATTGGACAGAACTCAATCTACTCTCTCTTTTGCATTATGTCCACTTTGATCTATAGGCTCAACCCAATGCAAGGAGGCCACCACCGCGCAAAGATGTCCGGGACACCTGATTTATCCGTGTGGCTTCCAAGAGACAGCCCGTTTCCTATAGATGCGCTTTTGTCAGGGAGTCGTGGCAGCCTTGTCTTCTCCAGAATGTTAGCAGGGCACTTCCAGCAAAGTGAGAAATAGATGTACCCGGCATGCGTCATCACTTACATCCTGCAACTGTTGGCTTTGCATGTGGACATATCTGATCAGCATCTAAGCAACCCATGTGAGAGCCGCCCTCCGTCTTGGGGTTGGAAATGGTTCTTTCTACCATTTTTGTAACTGTTAAGCAATCTGATATTGCAGTAGTGGGCTCTGGGTCCTAACTTCCTGAGTATTACTACCCCTCAGAGCATGCATACCATGGTTCTTAGGTGGAGAATTACTATGTCGTAATGCTGAGTCTGAGACTGGGCCCAGAGTGTGGCCGTCCAAGTAGACTGATGATTTCTTAACTCATTTTTACAGTGATGGGACTGACGGGTTAGGAAAGGCAGCTAGAAGCTCCTGGGCTGGGACCGAGTTGTGGCATGTGATACATGCATGCGGCCGCCTCTGCGTGGGCAGCTCCTCCGACGCTGCTGCGAACTGCTCAGCACCCCCCCCCCCCCCGGGGTTAGTGACAAAGCAAAAGGCAACTTCTCCAACTTCCTGTGTAGTCTCTGCTCTGCCTCTGTGTGGGGTGAACACTGTCTCTTCTCTTAGGAGGGGGTGGTATTTAACACCTTTAAAAACACATAGCTGCCCTGTGGCGAAAGTGAGGTTGTGGCAGGTAACAAGCCTGTATAGAAGAGAGAAAGCCTCTAAAGCTCATCTCCCCGCAGAGCATGTTCTTTCTTCACTCCTAATAGCTTTTATTTTAATTTCTAGTTCTGAATTCAAGCGGCTGCCACTCTCTTTTTAGGGCTCTCTGAGAGGCTTGCCGCGTGGGAGGGTAGTCGGGCTGTCTAAGAAACATCTTTTCAAACCAACTGCAGTATTGTTTATCCTGAATGAAATAGAAGTTTTAAGGCTGTCAGTCAAGAGTGACTGATTTGAAGTGTTTTTTTTTTTTTTTTTTTTTTTTTTTTTTTTTTTTTTTTTTTTGGATAGGCAGGAAGACGAGCAGATATCTTAAAGTGGAAGGTATTATGCCATCGTGGCCAATTCCGAATTACTTACATTGCTAAGGGAATCCATAAGGACAGACCTAGCAGAGCAGCTGTCTCCTTCCCCACCCCTCCTTGCCAGCTGCTGAGGAGGACAGGAGTATCCCTCTCGGCAGTGGCACATCTGGGCCTTGACTCCCTTCCGTGAGCCTGTTTGTGGAGGAGTGCAGTGTCACCTTTGGATGTTTAGAAACATTTTTCCCCCTTGAGCCTGTTCAGATGAAGATTTTTGTTGCATTTTGGATCTATGAATATTTTCTAAGCTGCACAGGCCTTTTTATGTGTGAAATGTAATTGCGATCATGATTTTATTTTTCTCTTTGGTTCATAGTCGGAATCATAGTTATTTAATTCTAGTTATCATCTTTTATAAAAACCAAGGTTTGTGCACTCTTTTCTTAAACTTGTTAAGAGTTTCTGGAGGGATCTGCCTCAGAGTTGAGGAATAATACTGTAATGGCCAACCATCATACTGTTTGACAGATACTGCTCTAACCCCAGTACTTACTAAACTTCGGTACTCCTCACCAGAAACTGCAGGTAGTCTGTATCTCTCTGTGAAGTAAAGAAACCGGGATGCAGAGGAGGTGGGTAGCTCTTTCAGACCCCACAGCCGTGGTTCACAAGGCAAGGGCTACCAGGCGGTCTGGCTCTCAGACTTTATCACTGGGTGATACGCTCAACAGTAGCAGTGCAGGCAAAGCCTCACAATAACAATAAAGATCTTTCCATTCCGTCCTACCCAACAGTATGACCATGAATGGAAAGGAAATGGGAAGAGACCCTCCTTTAAAAGAAATATTGTTTAAAATATACAACAATCATAGAAACCTAAGGGATGCTGTGGGCTCTGACCATGGTGATCCCAAGGGCTTAATTGTGTTTCTATCATTTTTATAGCAATCGATTGTTTTAACATGTGACATATACATGTGTATACAAAACATGCAGAGTTATTTAAAAAGATGTATGTGTGTAGAAGTGTCAGCTTTCCTTTGTGTCTCATGCTTCCTGCGCTGGGCCCTGGAGTGATGGTAGGGTGTCCCTGTAGGCACGGCCAGCTCTATCTGCTCAGCGCTTTTCTCCTTGCCGGGCTGAGCTGTAGCCTCCTCCTTCCGCCTTGCCCTTCACTGTTCACACTGCTCCTGCATTTTGGAGTTACTATTACTGGAGAGACTTGGGTATCAGAGAGTTTTGTTGACTGGTAAGCTTAAGTGTGTGTTTAAATGAACCTAGACTGAAGTCCCTGGCCTCCCCTTGATGGCTTTTACGATGGCCTCAGCAAACCCAGCTCTGTGCCCTAAGTAAGAGCTTGTGCAGTGTAACTATGATGTGGTTTTGCGAAGCACAATTGAGCTCCAGTGTGTGGTGGCTGCTCTAGACTTTTAGCTTCTGTTTTCTTTGTGGTCTAATACATGAAATACATCTGTTGATGTGCTTTCAAAGAAAATGTGATGTGGCCTTTTAAATGATTTTCATCTACCACAATACCTAGGATTGTTGATGGCTAAGTCCTTTGTTTGGTAATTGCTTGTAATTAATGTTCAGTAAGACAGAGAAAGCCAGGGGCGGAGAACAGGTGAATAGTTGGGAGTTTTAGTAACTTTACTATTACACTTGTGGTTTTCAACCCACGGGTCGTGACCCCTTGGGGGGTTGACTATAAATAATCTGTATATAAGATACTTACATGGCAGTTCATAAGAGTAGCAAAGTTACAGTTGCAAAATAGCAACAAAATAGTTATATGTTTGGGGTGGGGGGAGTCAGCACAGCATGAGGTATTAAAGGGTCACAGCATTAGGGAAGTTTAAAACCACTGGTTCTCCACTGCCTCAGTGGACATAGGGTTTGTGTCCTGTGCACAGGACTCAGTTTCCTCAAGTGTCAAAACCCTGTGCATCGCAGGAATCTATGTGAGGTTCAGCTAGGACTTGTTTCCCTTCGGTTTCTGAGGAGAATGATCCATGCCTGCTGCATGGTTTTTCTTGTTGGTGAAGGGAGAAGTCTCGGTCTCCTCAAACAATACCAGGATTGTAATCATAGTTACAAAAGCTCCACTTTGCAGGCTAGACAGTGTGGGGTGGCTTCTGTTGACTGGACTAGCCTTCCTCCTTCTAGTTCAATTGCTGCAGACTTCAATGGACCTTGGCAAGAGGTAGAGATCGTGCCTTGAGCTGTAACCCAATGCCCGGTAACTTCTGCTGTAATGGATAATGGAGTCCAGTTTGGTTGTTAATTTTTGTTAGTTTGTTTTGTTTTGTTACGGACTTGATTACAATATAGCTGGTTCTCTCCTCAGCTTTCCCTGGTGTATAAATGAGCATGTTTTAGCTGTCCAGTAGCTTTCTCAGGCAAGTATTGCGATCAACTTTTTCCTTTGTTTTTGAATTTTTTTAAATTAAAATGTTACATCACTTCCCCTCCCTTTGCTTCTCCCAGCTGCTCCCAAGTTTCCTCTGTTGAGAGTAGGAGTAAATGCCTCCATTAGGTCACAGTGACGCCGGCCACTGTCAGCCTGCCTTGTCAGGCCTTGGTTCTTTAGTTTGCAGCTGGGGGGCTGACTTTCTTCTGATTCCATTTGTTTTTGAGGAGAGGTTCAGACTTTTATGTAGTCTTTTCTGTATTTTTGGAATTCGAGGGTGGGAGTCCCCTTTCCTAGAGGTGAGTTCAGGTACAGAAATGGCATTGCCAGGAAGAGTAAGTATCCTCCCATAGCTGCCATGGCCAATCCGTGTGTTGCTAAGCTTTAGTAGAGCCCCCCTTTGACTTCCCTTATCTCTTGAGAGCAGAATGGCCTGGAAAGAGCAGTGGCTAGTCTCCTGTGGTAGGGTGCCATTACATGAAGTTGCAGTGTAACTGAGACAAGGGGTGAGAGAGGGATTGGGGTTGGGAGGGGCTGGAAGAACCTCGGGTTCTTTCCCCCATGCTTCCTTCTCCTAACCTAAGATGTAAGGAAAGTTTCCTGAGCAAAGGAGTTTTCTGTCAGTGTCATGGGAATAAAGACTCTTTGAAGTAAAGTTGGATCTGAGTTTCCTAGGAAGACAATTGGCTCATTCACATATTAATAATGTCTGTGGTTTAGATGAGTTTTCCAATCAACATGCATTGTCCAAGCAACGTGTCTATTTAAGGGATGGGCCGTGTGTTTCCATGCACTTTCCCAGTTAAGGGTAACTAGCGCATAACGATAATACAGTTTTTCTGATGTACGTGACTTTGTTTGTTTGTTTAGTTTACTTCATTTTTTGAGACATGGTTTCTCAGTGTAGCCCTGGCTGTCTGGGAACACTCTCTATAGGCCAGGCTGGCCTTGAACTCACAGAGATCCGATTGCCTCTGCCTCCCAAGTTCTGGGACTAAAGGTGTGTGGCGCTCCCGCCTGGCTGGGTTAGGGTTTGTTAGAGTTGGATAAGTATCTGGCCTCAGAATTCTGAAAGAGAATAATTTTAATTTCTGTCTTGCCTCTGACAGTTTCCTTGCATAGACCTTGCGTATTTGCCTCTCCTGACAGAGCGTCATAAAGACAGTATGCTGCAGTTCTCTGGCCGTTTTGGTCTCGTCTGCCTGGCATATGGGTGGCTGTAAGAGGAACACTAGAGTTTCTCTGGTTTGTAGGTGTAGGATCTGCCGTGCTCCTTGCTAGCCTCGCTGCCTGCAGCCTCTCTGCTGGGTACCATTCTTCCCTTTGTGTGCAATCATTCCCAGGTGGAGGAACCCATGATGCTCTGACAGCTTGATCCAGGGCTAGGCGATGAGGGAACCTCCTAACTTTGTTGGACGACGAGGAGTGGGCAACTCAGAATGAAACAGTCTTAGTTGAAAAATAGCAAGCTGTAGCCATCCATTCTGGAGTCACATCCCTCACTGAGAATTGCAGTTGAGGAATATTCCACCATCCACAGAATTCACCCGGTAATCAGTAACTAGCCAGTGTGTTGGTGTGCGTTCGGGACCTGGGCTCACGAGTGAAGCCTATGTGACTGATCCTTCACGACAATTACGGTGCAGAGTTGAAGACTAGACTGATGGAGGATAGTGGTGTCATTTACTGTAGGTCACTGTTATCCATGGATTTGTAGTGACTGTATTGGGAGGTGGCACTGCCTGGCCCTCAGTACTTTACTCTATGTGTCCTTTGCCCTCTGTCAGTCCTAACACTTTGTCATTCCCATCCCATCTGCTGCATTGGCTGAAGTGCTCCAAACACACAGGTTAACTGCGCAGGCCACCTCCACATTTGCTGCTGAGCACGGCATTTCCATGTATGACATACAGTCCAATAGCAATTTGAGCCAGGGAGGGGGAAGTGTGCAGGTCAGCGTGTTACAGTTATGCCAGTCCATGTAGCAGCACACACGTGTTTTGGTAAAGTCTACCAACCCAGATCTTACTTAAACAACCTAGAAGTTATGTTGAGACACGGAAGTGAGCTCCTGCCAGGAGGCCTCACAGCTCTTCCCAGCACCCTCTGTGTGCCGTGGGTGACGTTTGAGAGGGAAGGCCACGTGGGGTGGTAGCTGTTTGGGAGTAATTTTCTGAAAGGCTGGCAAGATGGCAGGAGGTTGATTCTGCCAAATCCTACTGGGGAACTCTCCTAATTCGTATTGAAGCCAGTTTCAAAAGTAAAATAGTTGGTACTGAGGTTTGAATCCACATCTGTATGTTTCGAGGAAGCTACTAGATACCAGCTCACATTTTTCCATTGATTTCTACTGTGATCTTAGAGATTTTTCTCATCAAGCTTTATATACATACAAGCTTTATATACATATAAGCAATGACAGTAATATTTGAGGGTGGATTGTTACTTATAGGGTAGCTTATATTAGTACTTACAGTATGTCAATAAGCCATGGTATGTGAGTACATTAAGATAAGGTGCCAACCCTATTCCAGTGAATTCTGTGAGGCTGTTCTTTGGCTGTCAATACTTGGGGAGATTATCTGTTGGCATAACCTTATTTCCTTACATAGCTTCTTATTTCCTAATATTTTAAAACTATTGTTATTTTTGTTTTTCTTTTAAACTGTGCCTTGCCAAGTTTAGTATTATCAGAGTTCTAAGTATTTCTTAGTTTTCTTCATAGCTTTCTTAGTGTCTTTAGTGTGCTGTCATGGACTTGTGAAGTGCAGCATTTTGTTACAAAGTGTCGATTGACTTGCAATTCTCAGCTGCTGTAAGAAGATAATATACAGTATTACAAATATTTCTTTTGTTATCTGTGGTGATTTGAATAAGGCTGCCTCTGTAAGCTAATATGTTTGAATGTTTGGTCCCTTTGTGGTAGAACTGTTTGGGAAGGATTAGGAGTTCTCTTTTTCCCTTCTCCCTCTCTCTCTGTCCCTCCCTTCCGCCCTCCCTCTCTTGTGACTTTCTCAACATGTAAACTCTCAGCTCCTGTTCCAGTACCATGCATGCTGCCTGCCTGCTCTCTTGCTCCTCTCCATGATGGCCAGGACCTTGCCCTCTGAACTGGGCAAGCCCCACTGAAATGCTTCTTTTTATAAGCTGCCTTGATCACAGTAATAGAATAGAACGATGACTAAGACAGTATTTAAAATTTCATGGGCTTCCTTCAAAATATTTCATGTGATATTAAAGAAAATATTATTCTTTATTCACTACAAGTGGTGTACATATATCTGTAGTAGTGTGGTGATGCCACAGGGTTGTAAATGTACAAAACGGAACCAGATTTGTTTCCTTTGTACCTGATTGTAGGTCTTTTGTCTTTTTCTTGCTACACGCGGGGTCTGAGTAGAGCATGCCAAACCTGTCACTACAATGTTGACTTTTCTGTTTTTTCCTGCAGCTCCTGGTTGGTTGTTTGAAGCTGTATCTTGTGGTTTATTTCTTTGTTTAACCTGCTCTTTATTCCTGATAAATGACCTTCATATACCTACTGTCATTACCTTTTTGGGGGTCCCACTTACCTAGTATATCTATCCTTTCTTACTGTGTTGTCAGTCTTGTCCTTTTCACTTTAACCTTGCTTCTTTAAGTCAGCATATTGCTCGAGTTCAGAAATGCACTTGGAGAATTGCTGTCTTTTTTAATGGCAAGTTTAATCCATTTTCATATAATTTCCATTACATAACAATTTCTGTCATTGTATGTTTTTTACTTAATGCATTTGATACATTTTTCCTTTTCTGTCTTTTCTTTAAGAAAACAAAGCAGCTTTCACCCTTCCGATGGTAGTGTTCTGTCTTCTTGTTTCTTAAGCAATTGTCCTTATTTGCGTCATGCAACCGTGCTTCTCTGTTGTGGTCTTTTTTTTTTTGGGGGGGGGTTCTTTTTTTCGGAGCTGGGGACCGAACCCAGGGCCTTGCGCTTCCTAGGTAAGCGCTCTACCACTGAACTAAATCCCCAGCCCCCTCTGTTGTGGTCTTAAACTGTCTTTGCTTCCATGGCCAGCAAGACAGATAGTCCCAGCTTCCTCTCGTTTTCCCACCTTTACTGGTGTTCTCTAGAGTTTGAGTCTGGATTGTGTGGGTTACTCCTTTCCCATTTCCTTTATTGATGGCAGAAGCAGACTTTACTACTAACCCTCTGTTGCTTCTCTTGATAAAATGTCGTAGCATTTTCTTTCTTTCTCTTTTAAATTTTATTTAATCTTCTTTTACACTCCAGATTTTATCCCCCTCCCTGTCTACCCTCTGACTGTTACACATCCCATACGTCCCCCCACCCCCATCTCCACGAGGATGTCCCCCACTCCACCTGAACCCCCTACTCCCTGGGACCTCCAGTCTCTTGAGGGTTAGGTGCATCTTCTCTGACTGAACCCAGACCCGGGAGTCCTCTGCTGTGTCTGTGTTGGGGGCCTCATCTCAGCTGGTGTACGCTGCCTGGTTGGTGGTCCAGTGTCTGAGAGATCTCAGGGGTCCAGGTTAGTTGAAACTGCTGGTCCTCTGACAGGGTTGCTCTCCTCCTCAGCTTCTTCCAGCTTTTCTCTAATTCAACCACAAGGTCAGCAGCTTCTGTCCATTGGTTGGGTGTAAATATCTGCATTTGATTCTTTCAGCTGCTTGTTGGGTCTTTCGGAGGGCAGTCATGATAGGCCCCTTTTTGTGAGTACTCCACAGCCTCAGTAAGTGTCAGGCCTCGGGGCCTCCCCTTGAGCTGGATCCCACTTTGGGCCTGTCACCTCCTTTTCCTCAGGCTCTTTTCCATTTTTGTCCCTGCAGTTCTTTTAAACAGGAATAATTATGGGTCAGAGTTTTTGACTTCGGGATGGCAACCCCATCCCTCACTTGATGCCCTGTCTTTCTGCTGGAGGTGGGCTCTCCCCACTGTTGGGCATTTCATCCTGAGAGACTCACTCCTTCCCAGTCTCTGGTACATTCTGAAGGGTCCCTCAACCTCCTACCTCCCAAGGCTGCCTGTTTATACTCTTTCTGCTGGCCCTCAGGGCTTCGTTCCTTTCTCATACCCAATACCTGATCATGTTCCCCTCTTACCCTCCCTGTCCCCTTTCCCACCCAAGACACTCCCTGCCTCCTGGCCCCCTCCTGTGATTGCTTTCTTCTCCCTCCCAAGTGGGATTGAGGTGTCCTCAATTGGGCACTTGGGCTCTTTGCTTGTTAACCTTTTTGAGTTCTGTGGAATCCTGGGTATTTTGTACTTTTTTTTTTTTAAGCTAATACCTACTTATTAGTGAGTACATACCATGCAAGGACATACCATGCATGTCCTTTTGTGTCTGAATTACCACACTCAGGATGATATTTTCTAGTTTCATCCATTTGCCTGCAAAACTCAGGATGTTTTCTTAGTAGTGGAGTAGTATTCCATTGTGTAAATGAACCACATTTTCCGCATCTATCCTTCTGTCGTGGGACATCTGGGTCATTTCCAGCCTCTGCTCTCCATATCCAGCCTCTATGGACATAGTGGAGCATGTGCCCTGTGCATGGTGGGGCATCTTTTGGGTCTATACCCAAGAGTGGTATAGCTGGATCTTCAGGTAGATCTATTACCAGTTTTCTGAGGATTCTCCAGATTGATTTCCAGAGTGGTTTTACCAGTTTGCAATCCCACCAGCAACGGAGGAGTGTTCCTTTTCCTCCACATCTTTGCCAGCATGTGCCGTACCTGGGGTTTTGATCTTAGCCATTCTGATTGGTGTAAGGTAGATTTTTTTTTTTTTTTTGGTTCTTTTTTTCGGAGCTGGGGACCGAACCCAGGGCCTTGAGCTTCCTAGGCAAGCGCTCTACCACTGAGCTAAATCCCCAACCAGTAAGGTAGAATTTCAGGGTTGTTTTGATTTGCATTCTCTGATCACTAAGGACTTTGAACATTTCTTCAAGTGCTTCTCAGCCATCCGACATTCCTCTGTTAATGAATTCTCTGTTTGGTTTTATACCCATTTTTTGATTGGGTTGTTTGGTTTATTTGGTGGTTAGCTTCTTGTGTTCTTTATATATTTTGGATATTAGCCCTCTATTGGATGTGGGGTTAGTGAAGATTTTTTTTTCCCAATCTGTAGGTTGCCAATTTGTCTTATTGACTATGTCCTTTGTTATACAGAAGCTTTCCAGTTTCATGAGGTCCCATTTATCAATTCTTGATCTTAGAGCATGAGCCATTGGAGTTCTGTTTAGGAAAATTTCCCCTGTCATTTCCCCAATGAGTTCAAGGCTCTTTCCCACTTCTCTTCTATTAGATTCAGTGTATCTGGTTTTATGTTCAGGTCCTTGATCCGCTTGGACTTGAGCTTTGTGCATGGTGACAAATACGGATCTATTTTCATTTTTCTACACACAGACATCCAGTTAGACCAGCACCATTTATTGAAGATGCTTTCTTTTTTCCATTCTATATTTTTGGCTTCTTTGTCAAAAATCAAGTGACTATAAGTGTGTGGTTTTATAGAAATAAAGACCAGAGGGTCTTCAATTCTATTCCGTTGATCAATGTGTCTGTGTCTGTACCAATACCATGCAGTTTTTATCACTATTGCTTTGTAGTACAGCTTGAGGTCAGGGATGGGGATTCCCCCAGTGGTTCTTTTTTTGTTAAGAATTTTTTTTGCTATCCTGGGTTTTTTGCCTTTCCAGATGAATTTGAGAATTGTTCTTTTCATGTCTTTGAAGAATTGTGTTGGGATTTTGATGGGAATTGCATTGAATCTGTAGATTGCCTTTGATAGGATGGCCATTTATGAGAATAGCCAGAATAGTACTTTTGGTGTCAGGTCTTTAGGAATTTTTAGTGTCTGAAGATGTTTTTATTACAGCCTCACATTTTAAATGACAGAACTCTTTTTCCTGTGATTCTGTGAAGGCTTGCTGGATTCTGTTCTTTTCTTGGTGCTGTTGGCAGTTGTGTTAGACTGACTTTTATATGATGTATTCTTCATGTTTGCATAGGTTTTGTTTTTGTATCTGTAATCTATCTACATAAATACATATACATATAAATTTATATATATAAAATTATACACACATACGCATACATACATATGTATATATTGGTTTTGATACACGATTTCTCTGTGTAATTTTCTGGACTTACTTTGTCATGGAGAACAGCCTACCTCAGCCTCCTGAGTGCTAGGTTTAAAAGTGTGCACCACCACACCCAGCATATCTGGCATTCTTGAATTATACAGTGGTGTCTTACATCCATAGTTTTCCTTATCCCCCCATTTGCTGTCCTTGAGCCCATTATGTTGAGGTCTCTAGCAGCTTAGTTCTTAGAAGTGTGTCCTCACTGCTTTAAGCGTCTCTCTGCTTTAAGCATCTCTTTCTCCCAATTTGTTTCTTCTCCCAGAACCTAGGTGTTGGTGGTTCTACTTCATCTCTAAATCACTGACTTCTCATCCTTTCTGGGCATGCTCATTGTAGTCACTCCTGCTCAGCTGTGTCCCAATACCTATAAAAGCAAGGGAACATTAATTATTTTGGGTCATGGTTTCAGAGGACTGGGCCCTTAGTTGATTAGCAGATCATAATGGTGGAGCCGGCATGCAGCCGAGGACAGCTACTGATGTCACGGGGAGCCAGCAAGCACGAAGCGAGTCAGAAAGTAGCAGAATAGTCCCAGAAGTCCTGCCCCTGTTCGGACTACTTCCAGCTAGGATCTCCTTCCTAATATTCTCAGAACCTCCCCAAAATACCACCACTAGCTGGGCACCAAGTTTTCAAACTTGCGTGTGGGAACATATTCTATATTCAAACCATAGCACTGTCTTAATTTCCCTTTTGTTCTAACACGTTCAAGCTGGGAATTCTTTGTGAAGGAAGGAGGGTGCTGTGAGTGCTGGCAAGGCTGCATTAATCCGTGTTCTCTCCCTTCTTCACGTTTCCTTCCCTCGCTGGTGCTGGTGATTCCAACAGTTTCCCTACATGCTTGGCTTAGAACCAAGTTTTGTTAGCATACAGCTAACAGAAAGGTAGATGCCTTGTGTGAGTGGGTTTATTGCAGTTTTTCTCTGAATGTAGTGTGGAGTGCTTCATACTGCCCAAGGCCTGTTGGATCAGGGTCCTGAGAAGCCACAGGATCTGAGCACTGTCAGGTCTTCTGGGCTCGACAAGTCCTGGAGCTGTTAGCCTCTCTCTGGCTTACGCAAGCACTGACCCCTGAATATTTCCTTTTTGTCTCTGTTGCGGATGTTGGAGGGCATGTGTGTATACTACTATCCAATGCATACTATTCAAATCAACCCCTGGAGCGGGGCGGCACCCACTACCTACCCCAGCATTCTGGGTTCCCGAATGGAAGGCACGCACGCACGCACGCACGCACGCACGCACGCACGCACGCACGCACACACGCACGCCACTTTCTTCTTCTTGCCACTTTCTAACTTCTCCATGCCTGATACATTTTCTCATAATCCCAACTCACCACTTACTAAAACCTATATTCCATCTTGCTGACCCTGGCCACGACCCCCAGCTCTTACGTGTTGGCCGTCTATCTGTCCTTCACTCCTCAGGCGTGACGATTCCTTTCCTGGCTTGGCGGCTATGTTCTTCCTCCTCCCTCTGTCCCTTGCCAGAAGCCTAAAAGTCCCACCTCTGTCTCCCTGCCCAGATGTTGGCCACTGGCAACTTTATTTACCAATCAAAGCCAGCTGGAGGGTAGGGACCCTCAGTGTCTTACATGCAGATTCTCATGCCATTTCGGGAATCCAGTTAACACAATGCAAGCATTAGACCAAACCCTCAACGTTTGTGTCTTCATATCTTTGTTGTTTCTAGGCATATGTTAGATTAAATTAAATCCAAACAGTAAGTTACATATTCCCCTCCCTCCCTCCCTCCCTCCCTCTCTCCCTTTCCGTTTTGCTTTGTTCTTACTTGGTTACTATTAAAGAATGAGGAACATGGAGGCACCCTGCTCCTGCGGAGAACCCATCCCAACAGTTGCTGAACTGTAGAGGCTTTGTGGGATCCGTGTCATGACCACATTCGAGGCTGAGTGGAGGAAGACTAAGAAAGGACTTAGGGAGCATTCTGATTTCTGTACTATTGGGAAATATTTAGAGAGGAAGGCAGTGAAGGATGAGTCAGTGATAGGATAGGGCAACATGGAGTTCTGCTCCTTCCACATGCCAGGGGCTGCTGCTGCTGAAGTGTAGTGACGAGAAGGTGATTGGAGAGAACAGTGCACTGTCACTGGAACAAGAAAGCAGGAGAAAGAGCCTACCAGAGTACAACAGTTAACGCCAGTTACTGGCTGCAGTAGAACTAGGGGACTTAAGAGTTTCCCCTCCTTGGTCTAGTTTTCTGCCAGTCTCTGTTTTGTTCACATGCTCAAGCTCACAATCGAATCACTCTTGGGGCTGTCACTTGGTGTGCTGGATAGCTCTATGTCAACTTGACATAGGCCGAAATCATTAGCGAGGTGAGGACCTCAATGGAGAAAATGCCTCTATAAGATTGGGCAGTAGGCGAGCCTGTAAGTAGGGCATTTTCTTAAGTAGTGATTGGCAGCAGGGAGGGCCCAGGTCATTGTGGGTGGCTCCATTGTGGGCTGGTGATGCTAGGTTCTAGGTGCCTGAGCAAGCCATGGGGAGAAGCCAATGAGCAGCGCCCTTCCTTGACCTTGGCATCTGTTCCCGTCTCCAGGTTTCTGCCCTGCTTGAGATTCTGTTCTGATTTTTTTTTTTTGTAATGATAAATTTTTATGTGGCAGTATAAGCCAAATAAACCCTCTCTTCCCCGGGTTGCTTTGGTAATGGTGTTTCATCACAGCAACAGTCAGTAACCCTGACTTAGGCACTTGGTGCTAGAGCACTTGCCCACTATGTAAGACTCCAGCTCAGTCCTCAGCCCCTGCCCCCACACTCCAGCCAGATGCAACTGCAGCTCTGAAAACTGCCAGCTCTCAGCTGTCTCTCAGCCCAGTGTGCAGAGCCTCTGCTCTCTGAGTCTGGCAGTAATTCCTCCTGATTTCTCTTTCGTGTCTCCCACACGTCTCCCAGCCCTCCCACTGTCAGGTTTTAAAACTCATTATTCCTAAGTCTCAAAGCTCCTCGAGAGTCCCATTATGCAAATGCCACCTTTTGCTCTGTTTATTATAGCTGTCTCCCGTGTTAAATGTGAGCACCTTTGGGCTGGGGACCGCCGTTTTAACAGTAAAGTCCATAATGCGTCTGGTGAGTAGTCAGAAGGGCGGGAAATAGGAGACGCTTGTGGTCAGGAAGGGAGGCTTGAGAAGGAGCAATGGCTAGTGAGTCTTGTGAGAATATGTTGAAAAGTTTAGATCCCCTGTTCTCTGCTCACTCTTGGGGGCAGCTTTCAGGTCCATGATCTTTCTTGTAGCAGGGAGCCCATTGTGTTACCTCAAGCCTCTTGATTTTGTTTGGCAACTATGCTTGTAACGAGTTACCAAGCCGCCGCAGACATGGTTTCTGCCCTCAAAACATGCAGGATGGGAGTTGGGTGGCAGGCTAGACCAGGTTGTGAAACCATTGTGTGGCAGCAAAATGCCAAGTTGATGCAGCTTTAGTTGAGAGAGGAGAGTGTACAAGCAGGTGTTGGCAAGTGTTTGGTGGGGGTTAGGTTTAAGTTGGGTGTTAAGTTGCCGTGTCTTGGTGATCGTTCAAAACAAATGTCTGCTAGTGTCACTTTTGTTCTTTTTATTCACAGGACTGCTTGTAGATGCCCACAAAAGGGTGGCTGGCACCTGAGGGTGAAGGTTGCATTGAGATGAAAATGATCAGAGCCAGGCTGAGGCTGGGACTGGGGCTGGGGCCCTGTGGTAGAGAGCTCACAGGACTGGGGCTGGGGCTGGGGCTGGGGCTGGGGCTCTGTGGTAGAGCACTCACAGGACTGGGGCTGGGACTGGGGCTGGGGCTGGGGCTGGGGCTCTGTGGTAGAGAACTCACAGGACTGGGGCTGGGGCTGGGGCTCTGTGGTAGAGAACTCACAGGACTGGGGCTGGGGCTGGGGCTCTGTGGTAGAGAACTCACAGGACTGGGGCTGGGACTGGGGCTGGGGCTGGGGCTGGGGCTGGGGCTGGGGCTGGCGCTCTGTGGTAGAGAACTCACAGGACTGGGGCTGGGACTGGGGCTGGGGCTCTGTGGTAGAGAACTCACAGGACTGGGGCTGGGACTGGGGCTGGGGGTGGGGCTGGGGCTGGGGCTCTGTGGTAGAGAACTCACATGGCCTGCACTGGACCCAGTTTCAGCTCATAGCATATGAACAATAAGGTGTCTGGTCCTAGTTCTCAATTATAAATTAATCTCACAAGATGTAAAGCTCTTGCTTTAGAAACCACTGAATACATGGGCTTAGGTGAGAAACTCGATAACTTAACTACTTACAAACACAATCATCTGACCACATCCCAGAACACATATTGACAAAGAAGTCCGTCATGCTGGCATTGCTTATAGTGCCAGGGCATGGCAGGTGTCGATCCTCTGGCTTTCTCTCGCTCCGGCATAGACTATTTGTTGAATTTCAGGCCAGTGAGAGACCCATTGTCAAAGGGGGAAGAAACTCCCAAGAACACGTGTGGTGGGCCTCCATCTTCCGCACACAGATGCATTAACAAGCCACATTATTGGGAGAAATTGTGAGCAGGTTTGGGGAATGGTTATATGCCCGACTATCGATGTGCATAATGGTTGTGATTCGCGTTTTCCTTTATACAGCAATGTTTGCCCAGTAGACAGACTCTTTCCTGACAAGGAGAGGGCTGTTACCTGCTGGAAAAGTAGAGCGAGGTGTCTTCATTTGATCAGTCTGCAAACATTCCCATCCACCCTGTTATTCTCACCTGAGGGCTCAGATTGCCACTGTTTGGCAGTCAGGAAGACAGTTCCCTTAATAGAATGTGGTTCAGCACGCTGAAAGACAGTTTGTGCTGTCAGTCTGCCTGGGGAAAGGATTAGAGGCGATGTAAATGAGCTTCTGTATCTGGTGGTAAAAACTCCCCAGGTATGCTTTTAAAGTAAGACCTCTGCTCTAGGGCTCCTCAAACCGTTTCTCATCCACAACCCTTTCCCTGCTAGGAAGGAGTCGGGAGGAAGGCTGGTCCCAGACCCTGCACAGCCACTTTTGTTGTTTTAGGCACTGCCCGGGTGTCAATGAATGACCCTGGAGGAATGACAGTCTCATGAAGCCAGAAAACCCAACTGTGTGTCCTTCTCACTTCCTGCTCTGCACCAAGAGCTGGGGACCTGGGGGCTCTTATAGCTGAGTTCATATCAGTAGCTGTCCTGAAGGTCAGTTGAACTGAAGGCATTTTTATCTTTGCTGTAGCCAGACCCCTGTCAAGAAGCCAATTAAGGGGTGAGGTGAGGCGTTCTGTGGACTTACTGTTTGAAGGGATACACACAGTTCATCCTGGTAGCATGATATACCAGGAGGTGGAAGCCCCTCTTAGGTGCAGGTGGTGGGAGCCCCTCTTAGGTGCAGGTGGTGGGAGCCCCTCTTAGGTGCAGATGGTGGGAGCCCCTCTTAGGTGCAGGTGGTGGGAGCCCCTCTTAGGTGCAGGTGGTGGGAGCCCCTCTTAGGTGCAGGTGGTGGGAGCCCCTATAGGTGAGGTGGTAGGAGCCCCTCTTAGGTTCATTATCCCCAGTCAGAAAGCAAGGATAAGAAAGAAAGTAAGCCAGACCATAAAACCTCAAGAGCACACCCCACCATCTGTTTCCTCCAGCAAGGCTTTCCCTCTTAAAGGTTCCATAACCTTTCAAGACCACTTTAAACACACAAATGTGTTTGCAGGAGAAGGAACTTCACAGACAAGCTATAGAAACTATGGCCTCCTCTTTCTGGTCTTGTGTATAGTCCAGGCTAGCTTCAATTGACTGTGTACATAGCCCAGGTTGGATATCTACATGAATTCTCGGCCTCCCAGCACCTGAGTGCTGACACTGTAGCACTGTACTGACACCACCATACCCAGCCGGGTCCCTTGGCTCTGTGGAGCGGAGGAACACAGTGTGCGCTCCTGAGTAGAAGAGAAGTAGAGTTGAGCTTTCCAAGCACAGAAAGAATCAGACCTTCTTTCAAAGGAAGCTGCATTCTAAGAGGACTCAAAGCTGTGTTCTGACAGTGGGTTTTGGTTCACTTGCCTCTAAGCTGGCCCTAATGTTGGAACTGGATTTTTGCAGCTCCATGTTTATGCAGAAGGGCTATCAAAAAACTGACAGCTGAAAGAAAAAACAAGCGATCTTGTCGAATTTGTATGAAGGACAGGACAGGACTTTGCAAGGAGGTGCAGCCCAGGGAGAGGACCTGCTCGGTCTGCTGTGCCCCACTTTCTCTGCAGGGCTCTAAGGATGGGTACTCACGGAGCTGTTTCTCTCGCTGGCCGTCTTGTTACACGATGCTCCCAGCGTCTGTAAACACACTGGAATCACAGTGTCTCCTCAGGCATCTCTCTCCCGTCTGTTATTTCAGATGCTCACTGCCCTGATCTAGCGTTCTGGATCTCCTTTCTGAAACACACTCACTTCTCCTTAGCTCCGAGTCAGGTTGGGAGTCAGTCAGATTGATTTTCTGCACTCACTTTCAAGACTAAAGTCCTGAGAGATAGCCTACTCAGGGCCTGGGATCCATCTTCTGCTTCACTCTGGGAGGAATTGTAGTTTTTCCAGTATGGTTTTCTGAGAGTGAGTTCTCTTCCGACCCTGGCATTTGTGTGCGCTCTGCACCTCTGATCCGGGATGGGAAACTGTGTGGGTTCAGGACACTTGGAACTTTTGTTGGCTGGGGTTGTGGACCTCCATTTGCTGCTGTGGCAGCGTTGGGCAATTGTTGTGACCTATCACAAGGAAAATCAAGGCCCGGTCAGTGCTGTTTCCACAGAACTGCTTCTTCCGCAAGTCACCTGCAGGAGTCAGTATTTAGTAAGTCCTTTGGGCAGAGAGGCAGAGCTCTGCCTGGTGTCATTCCAGTGTGTTTATGGAAGAAGCCGGGAGCATCGTGTAAGTGAGAAGGCCAGTTGAGGGAAACAGCTTTTGCAAGCTCTTTTCTGCATTCCCAGTTTCTTCACAAACTGATAGTACGTACAACGGATAATAAACGGTTCGTAAGATGGTATAAATCACGCAGCTCATTTACTTGTGGTAGTTTACATCCATTCTTGCGGTTACTGCAGGACCCAGCTTCAGTGTTCACAGGCAAGCGGGCACTCCTTCATGCCTGGAATATTGATAAGTTGGACCATTAGAAATCATCTAAGATAGCCGTTGATGTCCCTTAACGTCGCTTTCATTATGCACTCAGCATGAAGAAAAGCAACAGGGACAGGCTCTGCATGGCTGTGTGCTACTGTGGGCTCTCCTGACCTTGTCATTGTCTTGGATCTGGGATCTTTGCAGGCTAAGCATCCATTGCGTCTACATAAAAGGTGCTTGTTTTCCATTCAGTCTGACTGGTTATTTTCTTCACTCTTCATGGGGTGTAATCCATTCTTTCCATTGCTATAATAAACACCCATGATAAGCCAGCTTGCATGAAGAGAAGGTTTACATTGGCCCACAGTGTTAGCATCTTAAATCATGACTGATTGGGCCCCTTTGTTTTTAGGCTGGTGGGAGGTGCAGCAATAGGGTACAATGTATGTGGTAGAGATAGCTGTTACCTCTTGGCTGCCAAGGAGGCAAGAAGAAGGAGTTGGGGTTCCATTGCCCCTTTAAGGACCAAGTAAACATTTAGAAGGTTGCACTTCTTAAGATTTCTGCCACTATTCATTAGTGCCATTAGCTTTAGGACCGTTCGATACCCACACCATAACAGCTCGGAGTCTTTGTTTTGTTTTGTTTCAAAGCAAATCCACAGTTGCAAACCTTCAGAAGTATCTGCGTGCTCCTAGGCGAAATTGGAAATGTAATTTTGAAAATGATGTGACTGACTGATAAACAGTGCCTTGCAGTTCTCAGTAGAGTTATTTCTTTCTTCTTGGTTTGTTTGAACTCCAATGCCTTTTCCCTCTAGGTGATAGTCCCAGCCCTCTCAAGGAGGATCCCCCCAGCAGCAGTCAGGATTCACTGTCCACTCTGTCTCCTACAACTTCAGCTGCCCATGGGCCTCCGGGACCAGACGGAAACCACCTTGCAGCAGACAGAGGGAACTGTGGAGACGCCGCTGCCACTACGTAAGTTGCTGCGGTCTGGTGTCCTGGTGAAGGAAAGCCATCACTGTTTGGCCAGCAAGTACTCAAGCCATTAGATCCCAGGACACAGCCTAATTGGCCAGCTGCCCAAGGGAGGTGGCAAGGCAAAATGTTTGTTGGACATGCCTTTCTGTTTCCTGGCCAGAAGGGGATGGGTGTGACTTCCAGAGTTCAGGTTGTGGTAGTTTGGGGCTGTGAGACGGAAGTGCCCTCCCCTTCTCTCAGCAGAACTCCATATTAGTTGTGCAAACACAGAAGGGGAAGCTGTTTACACTTCCATGGGCTGTCTCTGGAGAATGCCCTAGAGTGGTGGTTCAGGTAGGTGAGTCTTTGGTTATTATTAGGTTCATGATCTGAGATTTGGTAACTGATACCTGACTTTACCTCCTTGTGTAAATCATAAGCCAAGTGTGTGTGTTTCATCAGCTCGGGTCTACTGGAACAAATGGCACTAATACAAATACAAACAGAAAACCTTGAACTTGTCTGATAACATGGGGTTTTCTCTTACAGTGCTGATGGAGCCTGGGAAATCATTGTAGGACAGGGTTGGATACTGAACCTGCAGAGAACATCTGAGGCCTCAGAGGAGACAAAACAGATTTATGAGTAATTTAAGACCTTACTTGATTAGTCAATCAAATTACATCCAAAATATATTTATAATTCACCCAGAGAGCATTCAAATTTTTTAAACTTAAAAATTGCTTAAAATAGATTATGCATAATGATGTCATCTGACCCTAGCTGGGCACTCTTGGAACTTTAAATGGGTTGGAAAACGTTCTTCACATTACTTGGCTTTTTATAGCCTCAGCTGGATTCATATGAAATCATTATGATCTTATTAAGTATTAAGAGAGGCTGGGAGGGATTTGGTGTGGTGAAGTTTTGGGGTGACCTTTAGATGTCAAAAAGCTGACCTGAAATCAGAGTGAAACTCTCAAGTTTGCATATTCATTCTCTAGAGATGTGTGTGTGTGTGTGTGTGTGTGTGTGTGTGTGTGTGTGTGTGTATGTGTGTGTGTATGTGTGTAGGAGTATGCGTGTACACCCCACCCAAGATTGTTTTAATTTTCTGTGCTGAAGATTATGGATCGTGTACCTAAATCGTATGGACTGAAATATGCTTGTCACCTTTAACTGTGTATCAGCAATAAAAAGTCCCTTTGGTGTTGAATGGTACCCAGCTTCTAGTCCTGGCTGCACTAGGGTTGGAATTAGTCTGTGTGCTTTCAGTGAAGTCCAGATCCCAAGCTCCTTCAGTAAATGCAAATCCAAGTCAGTGGAGTATGGTTTAGTTAGCTATCACTCTTCCTTTGTGGTTCTGCAGGAAAGTGACATTACGAGGCATGGGATAGCCATTGCTCAACTCACAACACGTGGGGGCCCAACATAAGGAGAGCATGATATGTCTCCTCATAAATCAAACGAGATGTGAATTCCCCGGCTCCCTGTTTGTACACATTTGAAAATGCCATGGAAAGTACTGCAGCCTTGAGAGCTGTCATGGGAGGAGTGGAGAGCCTCAGAAGCAAGCAGGGAAGGGTTGCCTTGTAATCGAAGTGCATCCGACTCCAGGCCCTGAGCTGTTTTTCTTCTTATGTTGTACATAAAATATATCTGTACGAGAGTGCTTCCATTGCATGTGTGAAAGGATTTTCTTGGGCTGGGGAGATGGCTCAGTTGGTAAAATATTGTTTGCTGTGTCAGCATGAGGGCCTGAGTTCAGTTCCCAGAAGAATCCACATAAAAAAGCTAGGTGCTGCATGCACACACAAGAAGAAGGAAACCCAGGGCTTGCTACGCAGGCCGCCAGGCGAAATCGCCCAATGAGAGACCCAGAAGACAAGCAGGAATAACACCTAACTCTTGGTTTTCACATACGTACATGTAGGCATGCATGGATGTATGCACATGCTCACACACACTCTCTTACACGCACACACACACTTTACTCTTAAATGCACACACACACTTTACGGGTTTCTATCGGCTCAGATTATCTTTGCTATACAGATGAATGCTTCTTAAGGGCACACTTTAGAACCACCTTGTACGCCCAAACTAGGGTGTGGCTCAGTCGTAGAGCAGGCGCTTAGCAGACTCTGTTTATTTTAAGAAACAAATGCCCATTCTCCTGGGCGCCAGGGTCATAAGCGGTTACCTTGATTTCTGGGTCTCTTTCCCTGATTCCAGCCTACATTGATTGCTTTTTTTCCTTTTTTTAGAATCCCAACCGTGCTATCCCCAAAGCAACTGTCTGTATGTGGAGTATGGTGTTCTAGCTGGGCTGCCTTGTGTGGCCTCAGTGGGAGAGGAGGCACCTAGCCTAGAAGAGATTTGAGGTTCCAGTTTGGGGGATACCCAGGGGGACCCACCTGTTCAGAGGAAAAGGGGAGGAGAGTGAGTAGGGCTGGGATTGTGGGAGAGGGTGACTGGGAGGGGGGCAGCAAGCTGGATATAAACTAAATAAGTAAAAAAAAAATAAATTAAAAAGAGACTAACAAATGTAGTGAATAAAAACCGTTCTCTCTCTCTCTCTCTCTCTCTCTCTCTCGCTCTCTCTCATACACACACACACACACACACACACACACACACACACACACACACACACGCACGCACACACACCCCCCCCAATCGTTCAGTAGTCTGACCTGTCTTCAGCATCCAGTGTAACGTTCACATCCTGGGTGCATAGTTTTGGCATTCGTCACCTCATTTGTCATTAACACAGTGACACCTCTGGCCGTTAATATATGCCCTTCCATTCACGTTAACATTCATGTGGTATGTGTTTGTCTGCCTGTTTACTCTTTAATTCCCCTCACTAATAATTCTTTCCCCATTCCTTTGGAAGACCCCATTTCTACCTGTATGTCACCACCGATCTCTTTGGCTATTGTCTGATTCCTGTCCATCTTCCTCCTTCTGCATGGAGAAGGGTGAGAAGCACGTACTGAGCACTAGTCTGTTTCCTCTTTCTAGCTTTTTCTTTCTATTTGTAAATTTGGTTTTCACTGTCACTTCCTGTCTTTTGTTCTCCTTCCATACTTACATAGCAGGTACGCAGTACCAACCACAGTAGTGAAATGAGCTGATTCAAGCCAGATTACAGTGTGTATATAAAAAAGAGTGGTTTATTGAGAAATCACTGAGGTGAGTTTACTGCTCCCAAGGAACAAGACTAGTGAAGTCACAACGGGGAGGGGGACAGAAGGGAGGGGGAAGAGAAAGAGAGAGGGAAAGAAGAGGGGGGGGGAGATGAAAATGTCTGAGTTGTATAGGGAAGACCCTCTGTGGTAAGGGCAGCTCAGCCCCTGGGCTAGAAAGTTGGGGTAGGTGGGGTCTGCCACATAGAGACTAAGGGACGCTGGGAGAAGCTGGAGGTCAGGTCTGCTTTGGTATGTAAAATATATACCTCAGCTGTCTGTCTCGGGTCTCAACCCCAACAAAGTAGGCTCCTACAAAGCTGATCAAGTTTCTTTTAAATCAAAATTTCTGTGGGGACATTCAAAGCAACACAAAGCGTTAAGAAAATGGTGCTTCCTGCTTCCCAATAGGGTATTGCTGGTCCCCTCCAGAACTAGTGCATACCGCAGTCTCTGACGAATAGAACCCAGTTGGTTACAGAGGACCGCATTGGCAATGCTGTACAGAAATGCTGTATCCTCAGCTTCTGGAAGGCAGATTGGCAGGGGGAAACCCACAACAGCTGCGATTCTGACCTGGGCAGTGTGTAAATGCAGCTATGGCCTCTGGCGGGTAGAAAGCAGTGCGGTGGAATTAGATTTCTTGGGCTTTTGCTGATGTGTATGACTTGTGGGTTATTATTCACTGAAGTCAGTCAATCCAAAGCTGTTACTCACCGGTACACTCGGCGAGGTGACGGGCGACTTCATTGCCAGCGAAGAATTGCTAGCTCAGGCTCCTCAGAGGACATGACATCATAGGTCAAGGTATTTCAGATGTCCCAAAGTCATCCCCCTCCCAGTAAAATAGTTTGCTTTAAACAGGTTTTCTTTGATGGGTTTGGGTTCTTGACAAGTAATCCTTTTAGGCTCCCTGCACAGAAGGAAATTTCTTTTAAGAAATTCCCTCTGTTCTCTCACTAGTTTGGCACTAAGAAGGCATGGCCTCTGATCTGCTATACTCCAGATGACTGTGTCCCACAATGCCTCTTTTCTGCCTGGGCATGTTGGCACCTATGGCACTGTCTTAGTCAGGGTTCCTATTCCTGCACACACATCATGACCAAGAAGCAAGTTGGGGAGGAAAGGGTTTATTCAGCTTATACTGCCACATTGCTGTTCATCACCAAAGGAGGTCAGGACAGGAACTCACACAGGACAGGAACTTGGAGGCAGGAGCTGATGCAGAGGCTGTGGAGGGATGCTGCCTACTGGCTTGCTTCCCCTGGTTTGTTCAGCTTGTTTTCTTATAGAACCTAGGACCACCATCCCAGGGATGGCACCACCCACAATGGGCTTGGCCCTCCCCGCTTGATCACTAATTGAGAAAATGCTTTTTCTCATGGAGGCTCCTTTCTCTGTGATAACTCAAGCTTGTGTCAGGTTGACACCCCAAACCAGCCAGTACACTCATTCCAGGCACTCGAAAGTCCCCATGGCAAGAATGATTCCTTCTTGTGGAGACACTCGCTTTTGGCTGTTGGGAATAGTAAGACATTCTTAAAATAATGCTTTTAACTGTTGAGCTATCTGCCCAGCATGCCATTGAAAAGTACTTTCATTCTTTGAGAATTTCGTACAGTGTATGTTGATCATGCTTCCCCCGTCCCCCCAACTCTTCCCAGGTCCACTCTGCATTTACTGCCCACACAACGTTGTGTCCTCCTTAAAACAAACAAAAAAAAAAAAGCGAAAAGCCATGAAGTCCCATGTGCGTTGCTCATGTGTTCTTAGGTGTATGCCTGGTCTACCAGGGGCAGCATCCTTAAAGCAAACGGAGTTTCCCTTTCCCAGCTGGTGAAAGTCCAGGTCAGGGCGGGATTTCATGCTTCCCCCGTCCATGCTAGGACGGCACCATCGCCGGGAGCTTCACTGCACATTTGCCCTGTGGTGTTCAGGAAGCACCATTTCTGTTTAGTCACCCTTTGTCTCTTGTTCTTAGAGTCTTTTCACTCTTTCCTCACGATGGTTCCCGAGCTTGGGAGGAGCAGTTGGTTTAGGGTTTTATTAGGGCCGACCCCCTCCCCCAGTCTCCTATTCTCTATGCCTTGACAGGGCTCAACCTGCCCTTCATTATTCTTAATGGAATAATGACCTTTCTTTAAATTAGGCAGGTCGGGCTTCCTCAGGAACGACAGATTACTTGGCATTACAAATCTCCATTTATTGGAGATGTGAAAACACTCTATGTATGTTGCGTGGTTTCATATACTACAATAAGTCATACTTGGTGCACTGCAAGTTCAGAGAGAAGAACCCATTCTTTTTTTTTTTTTTTTATTAATTTCAGTATTTCTTATATACATTTCGAGTGTTATTCCCTTTCCCAGTTTCTGGGCAAACATCCCCCTCCCTCCTCCCCTTCTTTATGGGTGTTCCCCTCCCCATCCTCCTCCCCCCATTGTTGCCCTCTCCCCAGCAATCACGTTCACTGGGGGTTCAGTCTTAGCAGGACCCAGGGCTCCCCCTTCCACTGGTGCTCTTACTAGGATATTCATTGCTACCTATGAGGTCAGAGTCCAGGGTCAGTCCATGTATAGTCTTTGGGTAGTGGCTTAGTCCCTGGAAGCTCTGGTTGCTTGACATTGTTGTACATATGGGGTCTCGAGCCCCTTCAAGCTCTTCCAGTTCTTTCTCTGATTCCTTCAACAGGGGTCCTATTCTCAATTCAGTGGTTTGCTGCTGGCATATGCCTCTGTGTTTGCTGTATTCTGGCTGTGTCTCTCAGGAGCGATCTACATCCGGCTCCTGTCGGTCTGTACTTCTTTGCTTCATCCATCTTGTTTAATTGGATGGCTGTATATGCATGGGCCACATGTGGGGCAGGCTCTGAATGGGTGTTCCTTCTGTGTCTGTTTTAATCTTTGCCTCTCTATTCCCTGCCAAGGGTATTCTTGTTCCCCTTTTAAAGAAGGAGTGAAGCATTCACATTTTGATCATCCATCTTGAGTTTCATTTGTTCTAGGCATCTAGGGTAATTCAAGCATTTGGGCTAATAGCCACTTATCAATGAGTGCATACCATGTGTGTTTTTCTGTGATTGGGTTAGCTCACTCAGGATGATATTTTCCAGTTCCGACCATTTGCCTACGAATTTCATAAAGTCATTGTTTTTGATAGCTGAGTAATATTCCATTGTGTAGATGTACCACATTTTCTGTATCCATTCCTCTGTTGAAGGGCATCTGGGTTCTTTCCAGCTTCTGGCTATTATAAATAAGGCTGCTATGAACATAGTGGAGCACGTGTCTTTTTTATATGTTGGGGCATCTTTTGGGTATATGCCCAAGAGAGGTATAGCTGGATCCTCAGGCAGTTCAATGTCCAATTTTCTGAGGAACCTCCAGACTGATTTCCAGAATGGTTGTACCAGTCTGCAATCCCACCAACAATGGAGGAGTGTTCTTCTTTCTCCACATCCTCTCCAGCATCTGCTGTCACCTGAGTTTTTGATCTTAGCCATTCTCACTGGTGTGAGGTGAAATCTCAGCGTTGTTTTGATTTGCATTTCTCTTATGACTAAAGATGTTGAACATTTCTTTAGGTGTTTCTCAGCCATTCGGCATTCCTCAGCTGTGAGTTGTTTGTTTAGCTCTGAACCCCATTTTTTAATAGGGTTATTTGTCTCCCTGCAGTCTAACTTCGTGAATTCTTTGTATATTTTGGATATAAGCCCTCTGTCAGTTGTAGGATTGGTAAAGATCTTTTCCCAATCTGTTGGTTGCTGTTTTGTCCTAACCACAGTGTCCTTTGCCTTACAGAAGCTTTGCAGTTTTATGAGATCCCATTTGTCGATTCTTGATCTTAGAGCATAAGCCATTGGTGTTTTGTTCAGGAAATTTTTTCCAGTGCCCATGTGTTCCAGATGCTTTCCTAGTTTTTCTTCTATTAGTTTGAGTGTATCTGGTTTGATGTGGAGGTCCTTGATCCACTTGGACTTAAGCTTTGTACAGGGTGATAAGCATGGATCAATCTGCATTCTTCTACATGTTGACCTCCAGTTGAACCAGCACCATTTGCTGAAAATGCTATCTTTTTTCCATTTGATGGTTTTGGCTCCTTTGTCGAAAATCAAGTGCCCATAGGTGTGTGGGTTCATTTCTGGGTCTTCAATTCTGTTCCAGAAGAACCCATTCTTAATAGACTTCTGAAGAATCGAAACACACTCAGAATGACACGTCGCAGGCAGACAGCGTCTTCTCTGTTCCCGCCTCTTCTGAGTACCTGCCTCAGCTGCACACTCTTTGCTCATTCGTACTTCATTTTGTTTGAATTTCTTGCTCACCTTGTTTTATGGAGTGCTGAGGATTCACCCCATTCTGAGAAAACAATCTCCTGCGTGAGGCCCTCAGCCCCACCTACATATGCCCCAGCCCTTCTTAGACCCAGGCAGACAAGTGTTCCTACTTGATACCATAGTATTTTTACCATAAGGTTGTAGTCATTGTTTCAATAGAAAATAGATTTCTTTTCCGTGCTTGCATTAATGGTCACAGTTAAATACTGATTGTTTTTTTGTAAACAGGGCAAGGGTGTTGTATAAATGTACATAGATACCAGTTGAGAGTGATAGAGTCCTTGAAGGCCACCAATTGTCTATTTTAAGTGTCCAGCAGCTTTTTTTCTAGTGGGGAGACGGTTTGTTTGTTTGTTTGTTTGTTTGTTTGTTTGTTTGTTTTTTAAACATTGGTCCTGGTTATGCAGATCTGGTGCTGGCATGGTGGAGTGGGTTTACCCGGCCGGGTGGATTCAGAGACACGGGTCTGAAGCGGGTCAACTCTGAGGAAGAGCAGGAGAGCATCTTGTTGTGCTGTGACCCTCCCTGCGGCCTTCAGCTTCCTGCACTTCCAGGGCACCAGGATCAGAAGAAGCCTTTGGCTTCAGTGCAGGCCAGTGGTTCAGGGCTGTGGAGGTGCGCTTAGCTACCCTTCTACATTTCTCAGGAAGCCAGGGAGGACTACATTAGGTGGGCTCTGGGTTCTGAGTGGTTTTGTAAATCATTTCATCTAAAAGCTTACATCGGGGCAGTGAGGTAGATCGACACTAAGTTTAAAGAGAGAGAGAAGGACAGAACACAAGAAAGCTGGTGTATGACGAGTCAGGGATGTGGGCACAGCTTGACCCTTAGGACCCCTGTGACTTAGGGCTGTCGAGTTGCCTGGTGACTCTCAGACAGTTTGATTCTGAAGACCCAGCTGATGGCTGGTAGAGAGGTCATTTCTGTGGTAAGCCATGCAGCTGCTGAGTTACCTGTGAGTCACAGGAGTTACCTGGTTGGTTCCGTCATTATCTAGCACCTCGCCTGAGAAGAGGCTGCCCTGATTTAGCCACCGCCCTGAGGAGGGCCAAGGGACTGAAAATGTGGAGGAGTGTGTTAAAGAAGCATCTGCAGCTTTTTCTGAGGAATGTGTAACTTGTCTCTCATTAGATTTAGTGAAGCTCTTGGAGCCAATCACAGAACCGTCAACAAACCATAAATGTCTATGTAGAGACCTTGGGGGCCGTAATGTGTCCTGTGTAGTTGCTTGCTCGAGTGGTTTTGATAACTGTGTCTCGTGTGCGCGCGTGTGTGTGTGTGTGTGTGTGTGTGTGTGTGTGTGTCTATGTGTGTCTTTGTGTGTATCTGTGTATGAGTGTGCGTGTGTGTGTGTCTCTGTGTGTGTGTGTCTGTGTGCGTGTGTGTCTGTGTGTGTGTGTGTCTGTGTACGTGTGTGTGTGTCTGTGTGTGTGTGTGTGATGTCTAACTTACATCTTTGTGCTGTGCTATAACTGCACATCCTGAAACTTAGGGAGTTTCAGTTTAAATCGTAACGTCGATTATCCCTATAGCTTTAGGTTCGCATGTTGGAAAATGTAGAAGCGTTTTTTGGGGGTTTTTTTTGGTTTTTTGGTTTTTTTTTGTTGCTTGCGACTCCAGAGAATGACCAAGTCTTACAGTTAAGCCTCGGCCTGACTTCGGTTTCCCTTTCGCTTCCATTGTTTTTCATCCTAAAGATTTTCCTTGCTTTGATGCCATTGGTGTGATTTATTGTTATTTCCTGCCTGTGAATCTGTCAGCTATGACTCCAGAGTAAGTAATGGAGGGGCCTCCTTAGCCTTCTCTATCAGCGGGGATACAGCTTAGGAAAAGCATTGATTTCAGTCAGACAGGCCTGGCTTTGCACCCCTTTCTTCTTCCAAAGGTCTTAGAAAAGATTATGTAAGTTATTCAAGCAAACTGAGCTTAGCAAGATTATCCATAAAAGGCAAAAGAAAACACCTGCCCCTCCACAGTGGCAAGCTTTCAAAGCACTGCAGTTAATAAGCCCAGTTACTGCTCTCCTGGGAGCCGCAGGCAGCCACCTGCTGGCAGTTTGCTAACCCTGAGAACCCAAAAGGATCTTCTTAAACTTGGCCGCAGCTTCCTGTTCTGCTGGTTATGTAATCTGCCCACCAACCAGCTCAGGAAGATGACCTCTGTAGCCTTGATGCCTGGATCTTGACCTTAGGTTGAGTTGTTCAGCAGTCCCAGAGGACTGAGCCTGGCCTCCTCTGCACGCCTTGCTGTTTGGGGATCTCTGAGAAAAGGCATGTGGTGTTACATGGCTAAGACCTGGGAAAGCTGGAAGACTCATCTACCAGTTATTTGGTGCATGATGGGTGATGGCAGTTGTCACAACCTAGAGTAACCACAGCACTTTCTCTTTGCAGAGCAGCCACATGTCTGTCCTGGGCTTGGCTGTATGTTCAGGCCTCCATTAGGTAGCTGGTATTTTCTATAAGGAATTGAGCTGGTGGAAGCATTCTCATCAGGGACCCTGTAGGACTGCAACCCTCAGATCTCCAATGGCCTGTAATTTTCTGAAATGAAGCTTCAGTTTCTTTCTGTTCTGCTAGCAAGCTCATTTGCCCTTCATTCCACAGCATTCGTTTGGAAGGAAGGAAATGGAGTCATTCTCTAAGATTGGGTCAAAGATGCAACTCTAAGAATTCTCTTACGGTGAGAACAAGAGAGCTTGCTCTGGGAGTGAACGTTATAAGTCCATGTGAAGAGACAGTTGTAGCCTTTCTTGTTAAAGGCAGCCTTTCACGCAGGATGTCTGCCATCCTCCAGGCTGAGAACTGAGTATTAAATGTGACTTTATTCCTTCTTAAGATTGCAGCAATGGTTGCCTTCCACACTCTCTCCCTTCTCTGCCTACATGTACCTGCTACAGGACGAGCAAGTTACTGTTAAGTTGAATTTAATTTGATTGGCCAGCACCCTCTGTCAAAAAAGGGCCAATGGGAAATAGCCTGAGAGAGCATTAGCTGCCCCATAGATTGCACTAGGTGTTTACTGGTCAGATCCAGGTCCTACCCAGGCACCCTAGGCTTACTGGCTTTGTAAATAAAGTTTTATTGTAACACAGTAACAATTAATCCTTTGTGATTTATCTGTGGCTGCTTTTTCTTCACAAGGATGCTAGAGTCAAGTCAGATAAGAAGACTCTGACTTTTAAGCCCCCTTTTGGAAGAAGTGAAATGAATCTCTATGGTAAACCAATATTTTCTTGAAAGCCTATTTCAGTGCAGACAGATGTTTACCACCACAGGGCCATGCCTGCTGGATGCTGGGTAGTTAGTTTCTCAGCATAACCTTTATGTATCTTATCTTTTCTTGCCATTGAACCAAGCAGAACATTTCATTCTAGAATTTGAATATTTTAGTATGCGACTATAATGTAGTATCTATTTGTGTTTTTCATAAGATTAAACTTTTATTTTAGAATAGTTTAATATCTATAGAAAAGTTATAAAAATAGAACCAGATCTTTACTCCCCTGGCCTTCCCTTCTTTCACAGAATGCTAATACCTTTGCTAAAAGAGGAATTAGCATTTACACTCTATGTGCCTTGACTTTCTGCAAGAACAGTGAGGGCATACAACTGTTTCAGAATGGTGGTCTGGACCGGAAATGCAGCAGCATGTGGCAAGGACATCAGTCACTGTCCCTTACTGTGCTCCTCTCTCTACACCTTCCACCTGGTACATCATTTAAACGCCACTGGTCCAGCCTACTAACTGTCCTCTTTTTCTGAGAACGTAAGCTTCTATGGCTGACTCAGGCACAGATCAATGTAATATACCCATGATGCACCAGCCTCTGGGAGGCATACAGCTACGCTTTTCCGTCTTGTTCCTTTCGTCCATTTCAAATAGAAAGGGGAGTGTATTTGAGCGGTGAACCACACACAGGTCCACGGCCAGCAAATGGCAGCACTAGCCTTGGCATTTAGGTCTGTCTGTGGAGCGAGTGGTGTCGTGCATTTGTCACCTGTGTGATTACCATCCCTTGTAGCTGTCCTTACCTTTAGCCCAGGGTCTGCCTCCCGAGTCCTCTGAACTTGTATTGCTGGCCCTGCCTCTGTCATCTTCAACCGCTCAGCGAGAACACATCCTCCATTGTCTCATCCAGACATGGCCGTGAGCAAATGCCTGTCACCTTTCTGAGGTTGTCCTCCAGCATGGGCCATGGAATGTCAGGGTGGCGGAGAGTGAGCTAGCTAGCATAGACAAGCTGGGTCTAGCCTACATACCTTACAGGGCCTGGGTGTGAAAGACGAGGAAGACAGGGAAGAAGGCTGCTCACTCCCCTCCTCCAGGAAGCCCTCCTGATGTTCAAGAGATACTCAATGCGTCCTTCTCTGTTCCTGTGGTAGATCTGGGCAGATGGCCCCATGGCACCAGTCATGGCTACGCTAACCCCTCCCTGCCTGACCACTTCTGGAGAGCAGGCAGTTTACAGCCGCCGTGATGTCCCCACGGCAGGCCCTGATGGGTACATCTTTGGCCATGAGTGAATGGGGTCGGTTTCCGACTCCTCCTTAACAGATGCAGAAAACACTCTGGCAGCCTCCTGGGGATGTCTGTGATATCCCCACTCTTCTTCTGCTTGCTGTGAGCTCGTCTAGAGTGAAACAGTTTGCTCGCTGTGGAGTTCCCCCTTTTGAACACTGAGGAATGACTGGCATTTATTTTACAAAGACATTTCTCATCATCTACACATCTACCACATTTCATTTTGTCTTTATTAACATTTTCAAACACTTGGTTGGGACAGCTGTTCAGGACTTAGACTGTATATTTCCCAGACAGCGTGAGATTATTACACTAACATGTAAGCTTCTGCTCAGAGGGCTTGCAGATGAAGTTGTGAGAATCACACATTCCTCAGTAGACTTTCAGTTGGATTTTAGTAACATGTAGTGAGCATCGGAGTCTGTGGAGGGCGTGGTCACTTCTCATAAAGCAGTCATTTCTTGACATGTTTTCCCTGTGGTGAGTTTTACGTTGTTGTCATTGTCCCGCATCCTAGAACTGGCCTTCTGTTGCCAGCAGTGCTCAAAGCTGACCCATCTGCTCTGCTGGAGAAATTCTGTGGCATTTTCTGGGACCATCGCAACTCTAAAGGCTGCATCCCCTTTGAGGTTTGGGCGCACTTGTGTTCTTCTGACTGAGAACCTGTTAGCATGCAGCAAGTACAGCCTCCATGGCTGGGATCGATTGGGCCTGCAGTGCTGATTTGTTGCACCTCACAGAATTCCACCCTGGAAGGAGATGCGTTGAGAGCCAGCACCAGTTCGTGTTGTGTGCTACTGGGAAAATCTCTAGGATCTTCGCCTGAGGTCCACACCTGTTTCTCCAAAGCAAGAATACCTCTTCCTCAAGAGCGTTTAGTTTTCACTGAGGCTGACTGTATGTATGTGTGCATGTATGTGTGTATGTATGTATGTATGTATGTGTGTGTATGTATGTGTATGTATGTGTATGTATGTATGTGTGCATGTATGTGTGTATGTATGTATGTGTGTATGTATGTATGTGTATGTATGTATGTGTATGTATGTATGTGTATGTGTGTATGTGTATGTAAGTATGTATGTATGTATGTGTGTGTATGTATGTATGTGTGTATGTATGTGTATGTATGTATGTATGTATGTGTGTATGTGTATGTATGTATGTGTGTATGTATGTGTATGTATGTGTGTATGTATGTATGTGTATGCATGTATGTATGTGTATGTATGTATGTATGTGTATGTATGTATGTGTATGTATGTATGTATGTGTATGTATGTATGTGTATGTATGTATGTATGTGTATGTAAGTATGTATGTATGTATGGGGTGTGTGTGTGTGTGTGTGTGTGTGTGTGTGTAATTTATTTCCTCTCTCCTCTCTTTCTCCCTGACTCCACCACCATATTTCATCCACTCATAACTTCAGTTGCCCCGGGAATGGTGACACAGACGCTCATTCACTGTGTGTATTTTCAGGAATGTGCTCCTGAGTTTGGATTCTCTGTGTTTTTTTTTTTTAGTGAAACCCTTGTTTCTCTTGTCCCTTCCCATGAGAGAGGAGCAGTTCCCTTCATTGGAGGGTGATCCTATTTACTCTTCCTTCCTCCATAGGGAAGCTACAGGAAGTATGTCAACTGGAAGTTCCTTCTCTATAATTTATCCCTGTTTTGGCAAATGTGGTCTCAGAGCTTTTCAGGAGGGACTGTCTCTTGTTTGTTTTGCTTTCTTTGGAAACCACAGTGTTGTTTTCAAGAAACTTGTGGAGCTTAGGTACTTCATGTAATGGTTTAATGCTCACCACTCCCTAGGGTTAGTGGTCTCTGTTTGCCCAGTGTAGGAGGTAAGAATTAGCCACAGCAGTGGGAAGAGGGCAGCAGAGTTTCCAGGTTTAACGCTGAAAGGACTTTTCATTTGATAGAGATGGAACACTCATCTGATGTTCAATTATTCTGATGTCACCAATCCTTATCATCATTGAACCCAGAGACTCTTAGCCAGGTTCTCATGTGAACCATAAAATACGCGAAGATGACTGGGATGTCCATTCTTACAGTTCCCCATGGTAATAAGGCTAAGAACTGTGGAGGGTCTAAAATTTTGTTGTGTTTGCACACTATTGAATTAGCCTGCCAGGTGCATGGATCCTGGCAGAAGATACAGGAGTCCCAGCCTGAAACCACCAGCAGTAGTGAGAACGTTAGTACTTCTTGTCCCATGTCCACTGGGTGATAGAACAGGACCAGGCGATGACTGTGGACAAGTATCAGGGAGGAGTCCAGGTCGTCTAGAAAGCGGGAATCCTATTTGATGAATGAAGTCACAGTGTCTTCAAGCCCATTTCCCTACAGATATTCTCAAACACCTAGTCCAGAACCGAGGTGTGCAGATGATTGATGTGCAAAGGCACAAGGAGGCGCAGGGAGAATGGTTTTCCACCAGACACCTGGGCAGCACTGCGCTAGATTAGAGCAGAGATGGCTAATTCACTAGGAACATGGGGGACTCAGGACCCAGGTGGGAGGCTATCATGCCTGCCATTCCATAGAGCCTAGTGGCTCTTCCTCAGGATGTGTTGGTGGCACAAAATAGTTTTATTATGACCGTGGTCTAGAAGCTGTATTTCCACCATGTTTCCTGGCATTACTTTCTCTCAGCCTGTCTCCCATCCTACCTCCCTCCTTCTGTTTCTCTAACAGCCCACAGTTTACTTCTGTGTCCTTTCTCTCCCCTCAAGACGGTTTAAAGAAGAGAAGGAGAATAACAGAAATTCTCCTGGAAGATTATTTTCCGCCACTATTTTGGAGGGAAAATAGGTAGGATGTTTGAAAGAATTAGGTATTAGAATTTTAAGCCACATTACAATAAACAACTAGTCAAAATCTGGATGAATATCACATCTATGGTTTTAGGAGGGTGGCTCTTTTAAAAGCTGGACGACAAAGGTGAATCGTAGCATGGTCCTAGTGTGAATCCTGTTGCGTCGAGTGGATTTATCTGCCTGTTTAATGCCTTATTCCACTCTCTCAGAGAGTAGGGTTGCAGCGTCTCTCCTGCCATGTAAACCTCCCCTCAGCAAGGCTCCCCGTCCTCCGAGAGACTTAGGGTCTTTCCTGGATGCTGTTTCCAGACTTGCATTTGGTGGTTATTTATGAGCATTGCAACCCACAGAAATCCGAGCCTGGGGAAGTTTGGATGAGAGGGCCTGCATCTACTCCAGTTGGTGAGCTGTTTAGGAAGGACTAGGAGGTGTGGCCTTGTTGCAGGAGGTGGGTCACCGGGGATGGCTTTGAGGTTTCAGAAGCTCACCCCAGGTCCTGTCTCCTTCTCTCTGTGGGCCTCCATTTTGCAAATCATGAACTCTTAAGAGCTGCTCCAGCTTCATACCTACCCCTCTGTTGCCATGCTTCCTGCCGTGATGGCCATGACTTACTACCCTCTGAAACTTTAAGTAAACCCTCGATTAAATGCTTCCTCTTGTAATTCACCGTGGTCATGGTGTCTCTTCACAGCGATAGAGCAGTAACAAATGCGACATGCGTGTGTGTTGTGGGCCTGGAATAAGCCAAGAACACAGACAGAAATTTAAGAGTGCGTTGGCTCAAATTGAAAGGCTCTCTTGGTAAGCTAGCTAGTATGAGACAGCATCGCTCAGTGTTGTTGAACAAACACAGAAAGACAGAAAACAGCACCTTTGAGAACCTGACCCTGAACAGAGATCGCTCAGTGAGTTTCAGACTTGGGACAGGCTAAAGCAAACAGTGCTAAGGAATAGGCCTCTACCTTGTGTGTCTGTTCTCCCAATAGCTCTCTCACTTTCTCTTTCATAAACACAGGGACAAAAGGAAAATGCAAAACTAAAGATGTGGGGTTATGTAGCTCATGGCTGTGTGAGTTATGGCCTTCATCTTTATAGGGTCCTTCCTCACACTCACGTTGTTTGTCTTCACTGAAGCCGTCCTCCTGTCCACTGATGGATGGGCTTCTATCCTTTAATCCCTTCACTCCTTTTGTCTAGGCAGACGTGAGGGGGTGTGGTACAGCATCTCATCTTCAGCCACTGCTACCACACTACTCCAGGCATCTTAATAATTGCCATGAGATTAAATGGCAACTGTTGGGCTGTCTGTGGCCTTAAATTCTCTGTGAGAGCCTCACTGTCCACCCTTTTCCCTTCCTGATTAGTAAGACACCATTAGAGATTCATTTCTTGTTAAAAAACAAAAAACAAAAAACAAAAAAAACTTAGTGTCTTTTGTAGCTAGGTAGTCCAGGTCACTAAGATTTTTAAGTGTCTTGGCTCAGAGCGAAGCAATAAGATCTTTTAAGAATACTATTTTTAATGAAACAGTCCTTGTTATTTTTAACGAATCAGTACCTGTCAGGGCAGTGATGGAGCGAGCGTGTCTTGCACATGGTGTCTGAAATCATTTGGTTTGTGGCTTCCCGTGAGTTACCCAGATCCTGGGGGAGGATGTGTTCCCAGGATTCTACCTGGGAAGGAGCGTTGTGAGGAGCAGAGCAGAGCAGAGCAGAGCCTAGACCAGGGAGGGGGTGGGTGGGTACCAGGCCTCTGCGCTCTGGTGTGACTACCTGGGACACAGCTAGGGACCACAGGGAAGACCATGTTAGCAGTGTGGCATAGAGCAGAGAGGGCCCTTCTCCCGTTGAAGGGGGAGGAGTTGGAAAGGGGCCGTCTGGAAGCTATGTTGAAGGAAACTGGACAAGTTTTGCTCTAAAAGAGTGTAAGGCTCAGAATGTGGAAGGAAGCTGCTCACCAAAGCTGGTTTGAGCTGAGGGTGGTGAGTTTATGATGAACACTGAGAAGCTGAACATGTGTGTGCTGGAAACAACTGGGTTAAATGGGCTCTGTCTTTATGTGTCTGTCCATCCATCTGTCCATATATTCATCTGCCTTATCTATCCATTTGCCTGCCTGCCTGCCTGTCTGTAGTTTTGTGTGGGAGAGAGGCAGTTAGTGGTCCAATACGTCCTGAGCATGTGCCAGGCTCTGGGTTCCAATCCAGTACCACAGAGAGAAACAAGACAGTAAGAGTTGCTCTCATGCACTGATTGGGAGGGGAGCTGGTAATTGGTTGGTTGTAGCTAGACTCAGTGGCACAAGATTTTAACTCTCAATACTTGGGATGCAGAGGGTAGCAAATCTCTAATTTCTAGGCCTGTCAGGGTTATATAATGAGACCCTGTATCAGGAGGAGGAGGAGGAGGGAGAGGAGGAAAAGGAGGCAGAGGAAGAATAGGAGGAGGGAGAAGAAGAGGAAGAGGAGGAGAAAAGGAAAGAGAAAAGAACTGTTTGTATACCATAGCCATGAGGCTCTAGATCTGAGGTAATTGATGTGAAATCCACATTGTGGTTTTATGTTCAGGGCCCACACTGATTACTTTTTTACTAATTTGACATAAGCTAAAGCTACCTTGGAAGAAGGACCTCGAGTGAGAAAACGCCTCCATCAGAGCGACCTGTGGACAGAACCCCTGCCATCAGTTTCTTGATTAGTAATTGATGTGGGAGGGCTAGCCTACTGTGGGCTGCAGTCCTGGGTCGTATAAAAAGCAAGGAGTGGGCTGCAGCAAGCCAGCCAGTAAGCAGCATTCTTCCATGGCCTCTGCCTCAGTTCCTGCTTGAGTTCCTGCCCTGTCAGACCTTGATGACAAACCCTTTCCTTCCCAAGTTGCTTTTTGTCAGTTGTGTTTATCATAGCAGTTGAAGGCAAACTCCAGGATAAACCCCTTCCAAGACTCCATTCACTCACCTCTTCAATATTTTTTGAGATTTTATTTACTTTTATTTTTTTAAATATATGGGTGTTTTGCCTACACGTATGTCTGTGTACTACACTTGTACCTAGGGAAGCTAGGAAAGGGTATGGAATCCTCAGGACATGGAGTGACAGAGTTGTGAGCCACTTTGTGGGTACTGGGATTGTATTCAGGTCCCCTGGAAGAACAGCCAACCCTCTTAACCACTGAGCCATTCCTTTATATTTTAAATTCTAAGGAATAGGGCAAATGCCAAAGATTGTTGTGGTTCCTTGATCTATCCTTTAAACTCCAATCTTTTGTTCTTTCTGCAGGGATCTTGATTGTCTGTAGCAAAGTTTTCTGAGTTCCCATGTAAATGCCAGGTGAAGAACCTTTTGGCATTAAAGTGCTATGTGCTGGTCTCTGTCAGCTGCAGGCCACATTTAAGCTCGTGTGACTTTCCCTCTAAGTAGAAAGAATGAGTCAAGGTGACTGCCCATCACCCAGAGCCTCAGCTTAGGGTTGTTAACTTAGGAGACTGTGAGATTAAAATGCATTCCACAGAAAGAAGTTTTGAATCTTTTCCTGGGTTGGTCATAGGTGGTGCTGTTCTCACTTAGAGCCATGCAGCTGCAGTGTAGTGTCACAGTGTGCACTCTGTGCTTCTGAGTATGTTAGCTGTGGTTGGTCTCAGTCCATGGTGTGCACTCTGTGCTTCTGAGTATGTTAGCTGTAGTCTCAGTTCATGGTGTGCACTCTGTGCTTCTGAGTATGTTAGCTGTGGTTGGTCTCAGTTCATGGTGTGCACTCTGTGCTTCTGAGTATGTTAGCTGTGGTCTCAGTCCATGGTGTGCACTCTGTGCTTCTGAGTATGTTAGCTGTGGTCTCAGTCCATGGTGTGCACTCTGTGCTTCTGAGTATGTTAGCTGTGGTTGGTCTCAGTCCATGGTGTGCACTCTGTGCTTCTGAGTATGTTAGCTGTGGTCTCAGTCCATGGTGTGCACTCTGTGCTTCTGAGTATGTTAGCTGTGGTCTCAGTCCATGGTCTGCACTCTGTGCTTCTGAGTATGTTAGCTGTGGTCTCAGTCCATGGTGTGCACTCTGTGCTTCTGAGTATGTTAGCTGTGGTTGGTCTCAGTTTACGGGGTTTGCAGCTGATAAGTTATCCAGACTAACCTTATTCTCAGCCAGGGATCATCTGCTTCTGAGGAACCCATGGCACTATTTGGGGGATTCGCTTTTCTAGCTGATGAACTGATTGCTTTCGTAGGTGTCTATTACTGTGACAAAACACCGTGACCACAAAGCAACTTTGGAAGGGAAGGATTTTATCTTTCAGCTATAGTACGGCATGGAAGGGAAGTCCGGGCAGGAACTCAAATCAGGAAGCTGGAGTCAGGAAAAGTTGACAGAAAAACAACCAAAGCACCGAAAATGGTTGTAGTTTAGACAAGGTCAACTTCTCCACAAACATGGAAACGCTCAGTAAAGTGTCTCTGCTTTGAGTGTAGCTGCTTCTGGAGTGACTCATGGTATAGTCCTGGGAGGGTACCGAGAGGACTGTCCCAGTGGTTTGAAGAAACGAGGGTGCTGGTGTCCCGAGCATCTGGCCTTGGACTGTTGTGAGCGTCGGTGGCATTAATCCTGTCTTAAATGTATCCCCAGGCCAAGCCAGACCCGGCCATCCATGGTGCAGTGGCTGAATATGCAGTCTCCCACCACACCAAGCTCCAACCCAGCTGGGACACCTCCTTCACCCAGGATGTCACCATTCCCCCTCTCTCCTGCTGCCTCCATTGTAGACAAGCTGCCTGAATGGTACGTGCTTAGGGTTGTGCTGTGGAATAAGGTGGTGGCACACACAAGCAGCCTTGGATGCTTGCCCTGGATCCCTTGGCATTGACAGCCAAGTTTGTGTCAGAAGCAAGTGCAGTCACTCCTGGGTATTGTTGGGCTTGGTTTTACATATGCCCTACATTCATCCTCCTGTATATTTGAAACTATCTAGGTAAATTTTAATACCTAATAATGTAATTGCTGTGTAAACCTTTGCTGTACTGTATTGTTCAGGGAAGTCATGAGAAGAGAGTCTGAATGTATTGCATAATACAGATGGCATTTTTTTTTAAAATACTTTGAATCAGTGGCTTGGTTATATCTGTAGATGATGAACCTATTGGCTGTGACAATGGAGATTCTTGAGAAGACTTTGTAGTGGATGAGCCTCATTGGAGCCTACTCTTCCTTTCTGGCCCTTATCCATTTATGAAATTAGGTACTTTGTAAAGCACATTTTTCACTGCAAATGGAGGCAGAATGGATGCTGGCCGTAGTAACTTCCATAGATATCTTACAGCCAATTTGTTGAAGACAGAGGAACAAGTCAGTCACCCTGGGCCTTGGCTGACATGATTCTTACCATCAGGGACTTCCTTGTCTCCAGGAAGATGAGACCTTTCTTTCTTCCTTGACTTAGATCTAGTCAAGTATGACTTCTGTCATAATCAGGGTTCCTATTCCTGTATAAACATCATGACTAAGAAGCAAGTTGGGGAGGAAAGGGTTTATTCAGCTCACACTTTCCACATGACTGTTCATCACCAAAGGAGGTCAGCACTGGAACTCACACAGGGCAGGAACTTGGAGGCAGGAGCTGATGCAGAGGCCATGGTGGGGTGCTGCTTACTGGCTTGCTCCCCCTGGCTTGCTCGGCCTGCTTCCTTATAGAACCCAGGACCACCATCCCAAGGATGGCACCACCCTCAATGGGATGAGCCCTTCCACCATTGATCACTAATTGAGAAAATGCCTTACAGCTGGATCTCATGGAGGCATTTCCTCAAGGGAGACTCCTTTCTCTGTGATAACTCCAGCTTGTGTCAAGTTGACACACAAAACCAGCCAGTATACCTTCTATCATTCCTTATTGAGTGCCTTTCTCAGGAAGGCTCAGAACATGTTCTCATTGTTCAGTAGAAGCTGGGTCTTGCATGCCTCTCAGTGGGGCAGAAAGTTCTGTATAAAGAAGACTACAGAAGGCATGGCAGCTGCTTCCGGAGTGCTGTGGGTACACAGGCATCATAGGTGGGCTCCCTGGGAAGCCCCTCCCCTCCCTTTGTGAATGCACAGCTGAAGTGCTCCTAAGTAAACATGCCTTGTGCATCCCACAATGCTGAGCAGTGGGAAGGGACATCCCACCTGGCAGGGAGGAGAATCTGGTGAAAGGGGCTCGTGGGTAGCTTCCCAGGAAGGCTCCCCAAGGAAAAGTTTGCTTTGGAAACCCACCACTTACTTGAAAGCCAAGTGCTGTGACTGTCTGATGTTCATGTCCCTGTCATTTTGTCTTCAGAAGGTGTTGCCCCACTGTCAGCAAGTAAATGGGGTTGGGGGGAGGGGAGGGGGCTGCGAAGCTTCTG